>NW_026287752.1:0-332845 GCF_023373465.1 Oncorhynchus keta
GTCAGTATATATATATATATATATATATATATATATATATATATAGAGTATATATAGAAACAGATATAGTCAGTATATATATAGAGTATATATAGAAACAGATATAGTCAGTATATATATAGAGTATATATAGAAACAGATATAGTCAGTATATATATAGAGTATATATAGAAACAGATATAGTCAGTATATATATATAGTATATATAGAAACAGATAGTCAGTATATATATATAGTATATATAGAAACAGATAGTCAGTATATATATATAGTATATATAGAAACAGATATAGTCAGTATATATAGAGTATATATAGAAACAGATATAGTCAGTATATATATATATAGAGTATATATAGAAACAGATATAGTCAGTATATATATAGAGTATATATAGAAACAGATATAGTCAGTATATATATAGAGTATATATAGAAACAGATATAGTCAGTATATATATATAGTATATATAGAAACAGATAGTCAGTATATATATATAGTATATATAGAAACAGATATAGTCAGTATATATATAGTATATATAGATACAGATATAGTCAGTATATATATAGAGTATATATAGAAACAGATATAGTCAGTATATATATAGAGTATATATAGAAACAGATATAGTCAGTATATATATATAGTATATAGAAACAGATAGTCAGTATATATATATAGTATATATAGAAACAGATATAGTCAGTATATATATATATATATATATATATATATATAGTCAGTATATATATATAGTATATATAGAAACAGATATAGTCAGTATATATATAGTATATATAGATACAGATATAGTCAGTATATATATAGAGTATATATAGAAACAGATATAGTCAGTATATATATATAGTATATATAGAAACAGATATAGTCAGTATATATATAGTATATATAGATACAGATATAGTCAGTATATATATAGAGTATATATAGAAACAGATATAGTCAGTATATATATATAGTATATATAGATATAGATATAGTCAGTATATATATATATATATATATAGTATATATAGATACAGATATAGTCAGTATATATATATATATAGTATATATAGAAACAGATATAGTCAGTATATATATATAGTATATATAGATATAGATATAGTCAGTATATATATATATATATATATAGTATATATAGATACAGATATAGTCAGTATATATATATATAGTATATATAGATACAGATATAGTCAGTATATATATAGTATATATAGATACAGATATAGTCAGTATATATATATAGTATATATAGATATAGTCAGTATATATATATATATATAGTATATATAGAAACAGATAGTCAGTATATATATAGTATATATAGATATAGATGTAGTCAGTATATATATATATATATATAGTATATATAGATACAGATATAGTCAGTATAGTATATATAGAAACAGATATAGTCAGTATATATATAGTATATATAGATACAGATATAGTCAGTATATATATAGAGTATATATATAGAAACAGATATAGTCAGTATATATATAGAGTATATATAGAAACAGATATAGTCAGTATATATATAGAGTATATATAGAATAAGATATAGTCAGTATATATATATATATATATATATATAGTATATATAGAAACAGATATAGTCAGTATATATATAGTATATATAGATACAGATATAGTCAGTATATATATAGAGTATATATAGAAACAGATATAGTCAGTATATATATAGTATATATAGATGTAGTCAGTATATATATAGTATATATAGATATAGATGTAGTCAGTATATATATATATATATATCTATATATATATATATAGTATATATAGATACAGATATAGTCAGTATATATATATATATATAGTATATATAGAAACAGATATAGTCAGTATATATAGTATATATAGATATAGATGTAGTCAGTATATATATATATAGATATATATATAGTATATATAGATACAGATATAGTCAGTATATATATATAGTATATATAGATACAGATATAGTCAGTATATATATATATAGTATATATAGATATAGTCAGTATATATATATATATATAGATATAGTCAGTGTATATATAGTATATATAGATATAGTCAGTATATATATATATATATATATATATAGTATATATAGATACAGATATAGTCAGTATATATATATATATATATATATATATAGTATATATATAAACAGATATAGTCAGTATATATATAGTATATATAGATATAGATGTAGTCAGTATATATATATATATAGATATATATATAGTATATATAGATATAGATATAGTCAGTGTATATATATATATATATATATATATATATAGATACAGATATAGTCAGTATATATATATAGATATAGATATAGTCAGTATATATATATATAGATATAGATATAGTCAGTGTATATATATATATAGTATATATAGATACAGATATAGTCAGTGTATATATATATAGTAGATATAAATATAGATATAGTCAGTATATATATATATATATAGATATAGATATAGTCAGTGTATATATATATATATATAGTATATATAGATACAGATATAGTCAGTGTATATATATAGTACATATATATATATATATATAGATATAGATAGTCAGTATATATATATAGTAATATAGATACAGATATAGTCAGTATATATATAGTATATATAGATACAGATATAGTCAGTATATATATATATATAGATATATCAGTATATATATAGTATATATAGATATAGTCAGTATAGTATATATAGATATAGATATAGTCAGTATATATATATATATAGTATATATAGATATAGTCAGTATATATATATATATAGTATATATAGATATAGTCAGTATATATATATATATATATAGTATATATAGATATATATATATATAGTATATATAGATACAGATATATATCAGTATATCTATATATATATAGTATATATAGAAATATATATATCTATATATATATATAGAGACAAATATAGTATATATATATATATATATATATATAGAACAAATATATATATATATATAGTCAGAATATATATATATATATATATATATAGATATATATAGATATATATAGTATATAGTATATATAGATATATATAGTATATATAGATATATCTATATCAGTATATATATATATAATATATATATACAGTATAGATATAGTCAGTATATATATATATATATATATATATATAGATATAGTCAGTATAGATATAAATATAGTATATATACTGACCAAATAGATATACTAGTATATATAGTATATATATATATAGTATATAGTCAGTATATATATATATATATATATATATATATATAGATACATATATATAGTATAGTATATATATAGTATATATATATAGTATATATAGTCAGTATATATATATATAGTATATATAGATATAGTCAGTATATATATATATATATATCTATATAGTATATATAGTATATACAGATATATAGTATATATATATTATATATATATATATATATATATATAGTATATATAGATACAGATATAGTCAGTATATATATATAGTATATATAGATACAGATATAGTATAGTATATATAGTATATATAGATATATCAGTATATATATATATATATATATAGATATAGTCAGTATATAGTATATAGTATATATAGATATAGATATATAGATATATAGTATATATAGATATAGATATATATAGTATATATAGATATAGTATATAGTATATATATATATATACAGATATAGTCAGATAGATGTAGTCAGTATATATATATATATATATATATATATATATAGATATATAGATATATATATATATATATAGATACAGATATAGTCAGTATATATATATATATATAGTATATATAGAAACAGATATAGTCAGTATATATAGTATATATATATATAGTCAGTATATATATATAGATATATATATAGTATATAGATAAATATAGTCAGTATATATATATAGTATATATAGATACAGATATAGTCAGTATATATATATATAGTATATATAGATATAGTCAGTATATAGTATATATATATATATAGATATATATATAGTATATATAGATATACAGTATATATATATATATATATATATATATATATATAGTATATATAGATACAGATATAGTCAGTATATATATATAGTATATATAGATACAGATATAGTATATATATAGTATATATAGATATAGTCAGTATATATATAGTATATATAGATATAGTCAGTATATGTATATATAGATATAGATATAGTCAGTATATATATATATATAGTATATATAGATATAGTCAGTATATATATATATATAGTATATATAGATATAGTCAGTATATATATATATATAATATATTATATATAGATATATAGATATATATAGTATATATAGATACAGATATAGTCAGTATATATATATATATATAGTATATATAGATACAGATATAGTCAGTATATATATAGTATATATAGATATAGTCAGTATATATATATATAGTATATATAGATAGATATAGTCAGTATATATAGATATAGATATAGTCAGTATATATATATAGTATATATAGATATAGATATAGTCAGTATATATATATAGTAGATATAGATATAGTCAGTATATATATATATAGTATATATAGAAACAGATATAGTCAGTATATATATATATAGATATAGTATATATAGATATAGATATAGTCAGTATATATATATATATAATATATATATAGTATATATAGATATAGATATAGTCAGTATATATATATATAGTATATATATATATATATAGTATATATATAAACAGATATAGTCAGTATATATATATAGTATATATAGATATAGATGTAGTCATATATATATATATATAGATATATATATAGTATATATAGATATAGATATAGTCATGTATATATATATATATATATATAGATACAGATATAGTCATATATATATATAGATATAGATATAGTCAGTATATATATATATATATATAGATATAGATATAGTCATGTATATATATATATATATATATATATATAGATACAGATATAGTATATGTATATATATATAGTAGATATATATAGATATAGTCAGTATATATATATATATATATAGATATAGATATAGTAGTGTATATATATATATATATAGTATATATAGATACAGATATAGTCAGTGTATATATATAGTATATATATATATATATATAGTAGATATAGATATAGATGTAGTCAGTATATATATATAGTATATATAGATACAGATATAGTCAGTATATATATATAGTATGTATAGATACAGATATAGTATATATAGTATATATAGATATAGTCAGTATATATAGTATATATAGATATAGTCAGTATATGTATATATAGATATAGATATAGTCAGTATATATATATATAGATATAGATATAGTCAGTATATATATATATATATAGTATATATAGATATAGTCAGTATATATATATATATATATATATTATATATAGATATATAGATATATATAGTATATATAGATACAGATATAGTCAGTATATATATATATATATATAGTATATATAGATACAGATATAGTCAGTATATATATATAGTATATATAGATATAGTCAGTATATATATATATATAGTATATATAGATACAGATATAGTCAGTATATATATATATATATAGTATATATAGATATAGTCAGTATATATATATAGTATATATAGATATAGATATATAGATATATATAGTATATATAGATATAGATATATATAGTATATATAGATACAGATATAGTCAGTATATATATATATATAGTATATATAGATACAGATATAGTCAGTATATATATATATAATATATATATACAGATATAGTCAGATAGATGTAGTCAGTATATATATATATAGTATATATAGATATAGTCAGTATATATATATAGTATATATAGATACAGATATAGTCAGTATATATAGTATATATAGATATAGTCAGTATATATATATAGTATATATAGATATAGTCAGTATATATATATATATAGATATAGATATAGTCAGTATATATATATAGTATATATAGATATAGTCAGTATATATATATATAGTATATATAGATATAGTCAGTATATATATATATATATATATATATATATAGTATATATAGATACAGATATAGTCAGTATATATATATATATATATATATATATAGTATATATAGATATATATATATAGTATATATAGATATAGATATATATAGTATATATAGATACAGATATAGTCAGTATATATATATATAGTATATATAGATATATATATAGTCAGTGTATATGCATATATATATAGTATATATAGATATAGATGTAGTCAGGGTATTCTGCAGTATGCTGCAAATAAGTTCATTTTACTGCAGTTACTCAGTTATTCTCTATCCGAAATACCACAGTCACCCCACTTTTACAGCAGTTACTCTGCATCCGAAATACCACAGTCACCCCACTTTTACTGCAGTTATTCTCATCCGAAATACCAGTCACCCCACTTTTACTGCAGTTATTCTCTATCCGAAATACCACAGTCACCCCACTTTTACTGCAGTTATTCTGCATCTGAAATACCACAGTCACCCCACTTTTACTGCAGTTATTCTCTATCCGAAATACCACAGTCACCCCACTTTTACTGCAGATATTCTGCATCCGAAATACCACAGTAACCCCACTTTTACTGCAGTTATTCTGCATCGGAAATACCACAGTCACCCCACTTTTACTGCAGATATTCTGCATCTGAAATACCAGTCACCCCACTTTTACTGCAGTTATTCTCTATCCAAAATACCAAGTCACCCCACTTTTACTGCAGTTATTCTCTATCCGAAATACACAGTCACCCCACTTTTACTGCAGTTATTCTCTATCCGAAATACCACAGTCACCCCACTTTTACTGCAGTTATCCTCTATCCGAAATACCACAGTCACCCCACTTTTACTGCAGTTATTCTCTATCCGAAATACCACAGTCACCCCACTTTTACTGCAGTTATTCTCTATCCGAAATACCACAGTCACCCCACTTTAACTGCAGTTTCAAAATCGCAATTGTATTTGTTGTTGTTGTAAGGGTGTAAACACATCTGGCTTTAACGATTTAACATTTCCAAAACAGCACCACCGTGGCTACTGTGCAGCCTCACTCTACCCGTGATATCAAAGTAACTTTTGATAAGGCACAAAAAAAAATGAAATAAAATGCACGACTCATCTGACTCAGTTTCCCAGAAGAAGAAAAAACTTTTTGTATTCACGCACGCAAATTCAAGAGGAAACTGAAGAGCGGATGGCTGGACAGCGTGTAGCGAGTGTTGACCACAGTGAAACACTGAAGAACTGCTAGAGTTGGCAACGGAGGTGACCGACTAGCTGTTGTTGTTGTTGTGTCGTCACTAGTTACCACAGCCACAAATAGATAAACCCCTCCCTATTTCTAAACAAGTTATTATTACAATCTGATTTAACACCTAACCTTAACCACACCTTATAGATGGGTTGGTTGGTTGTAGCAACAAACCCGACACGTGCTCAAATATGGGGCAAAACAGACGGGGTTGGTCTCGATTATTCCCAACATGTACACTATATTTCTCAAATTGTTGATTGAAAAACATAAATACATTGGCACAATCAGCACCTGTTGTGTCTCAGATACATTGTTACAGTTGGTTAGCCAGCTAGTGAAGTTTAACATAGATATGCCGTCAGTCAAAACACCTCTAAACGAGACACTTATCAAGAAGAAGAGCCGCCTACGATTCCCCACATTACAGCTTCTTGTCATTGTTCATCGCTATCTGTCCAACCAGAATCACAACAGCTGACTTCTGCCCCATGGATGCACATCGCTTTCATCATGTCAGTTAACCAGTCGAACTCTAACCTTAATTTATTTTTATTTTTTTAAAGAAGAAGCGTCTCGTCCTCTAGATTATGTCACGCTAGAAGCATCGCCTGAAAGACGCACATCGCCATCTGCTGACTGGAGTGGGTACAGGAATTGTTTAATATTTTTTTTAAAATTCTTTCAAAAGTTTAATGTTATATTGAGACTTAGAAAGACAATTTTTTTGTTGATCGATTAGTGGGGATTTAAAATAAACTTCACATCTGTATTCAATGCAAATTCAGATTCAGTCAAATCAACAACTAGCTCTGATTTATTCAGTCAACAGATAATATCAAAATAAACAACTCTATACTGCTTCTACATAGTGGATGGGAACATTCATGTTTTTCATGTCAACAACTTATCCATGTTGTTATAAAAACACCACCACGTTGTCATTGTCCTTTATCTTGACGTGTCTAGTAAACAAATTAACTCAATGAAACAAAAATTACTAAATTCAAGAGGTTTCAAACTTCAAAATCAAGAAATGCACATTCTATTAATTTATTCAATAATTTACATGGTGCAATATCTAAATCGTGTAATACAATATCTACATCTAAATCATGTATTCAATCAAATGAATTTGGTGAAAAGCCAGATCACATTCAAGAGGATAAACGTTAAAATCAAGAAATCCAAAACTCCAATAATATATATATATATTAATATATATAATATATAATAATGAATCCCCAAATTATAATGAACAACAGAGGGTTTATAGTTGTATCCATTAAAGTTTATAATCAAAACAAAACTCCAAATTGTGTTTAATCTGATTTTAGATCAGGTCTCCAGATGAAAATTAAAACAAAAGTAGGTCTATTTTGTTAATGATTTCATATAAACAATATGATTTCATTTGGCAAAAAAAAAACCTAAATTCTCAGGTCAAAAGCACAAGTCAGAACACAGCCTCTCTATTCTCTCATGTGATTTCAGGTCCTCTAACTGGGAAAATGTCTTTCCACACTGAGAGCAGTGGTATGTCTTCTCCTCCTGTGTATGTATTCTTTCATGCTTATTCAGTGTGTGTAAAGCAAAAACTGTTTTTTTTAAATACATTTTTGCAAGTTTATTAAAATAAAAAAACACAAGTCAGAACACAGCCTCTCTATTCTCTCATGTGATTTCAGGTCGTCTGACTGGGAAAATGTCTTTCCACAATAAGAGCACTGGTAGATGTATGCTTATTCAGATGTCTTAAGTTGGTAAAACTCTTTCCACACAGGGAGCATTGGTAGGGCTTTTCCCCTGTGTGTATCTTTTCATGCTCCTCCAGGCACTTTAAGCGGGTAAAATGCTTCCCACACTGGGAGCATTGGTAGGGATTTTCCCCTGTGTGTATCCTCTCATGCCTCTTCAGCCTGCTTAAGCAGGCAAAATGCTTCCCACACTGGGAACATTGGAAATAATGTGTGTGTGTCCTCTCATGCGCCTTCAGGTTGCTTAAGCGGTTAAAACACTTTCCACACTGGGAACATTGGAAAGGTTTCTCCCCTGTGTGTATCCTCTCATGCCGTTTTAGGTCCCCTAATTGGGAAAATCTCTTTTCACATTGGGAGCAGTGGTGTTGTCTCCCTGGTTTGGGTGTCTCTGGGTCTGGTTCCCCTGAAGGACTCTTTCTGCTGTCAGAGTGAGAGGCTGGTCTCTCTCCTGTCAAAGACAAACAGATTATTTAGTTAAATACTTAATAGAGACCTGAATAAAACTTCTACATGATAAAACTGGCTCCATGTTAGAGGAGGAGCCTGGTGAAGAGCTCCAGTCTGAGTAACTGACTGACGCTGCCCCCTCTGTGACATAATACCAGGTTTAGTCCCCCAATCACCTCATGAATTTAAAGTATTATTGACATTTTTGTATTCATGCCCCCCTTCAGTCCTTGATTTCCCCCCAATAAGTCTAAATAATGATACATACATATATATATATAATGATATATAATGATATATATAATGGACTGTCATTGTTACAATCTTAATCTTCATTTCACCTACAATCAGTACATTTTTTATATGAATAAAAGCCTGCTAGAATGACCAGTCTGCATTTTGACATGTCCCTCCGTCAAACATGGATCACTTCCAGGATCATTTTACCCCCCTCAAATAAAATGCTGTAAATTTCACCATAATTGTAAAGCCCAAAATGTTTAATTGCTGTTCCCACATGGCCATATTTCCATGCTACAGCGCGTTTGAGGAAAACAGATGATAGACAGGGGCGTACCTGGCCTAATTAGCTATCAGCGACTCCTGTGTGTAAACGGAAAACGGAAGCTACAAAGGTGTTGTCGCTGAAAAACACTGTCGGCTGCAACTGTGTTAAGACCGGTTTAAAAACGTACCGCAGTAAGAGTATATTTGTGAAATGATTTTTGATGTGATATGAACGTAGAGAGATTTAGGTTTTCTGGAACCGTACCACAATTGAGAATGGATTCACATTTAGATGTAGTACTTGTCTGTTTTGGAGCCAATTCGCATCAAAGCAGAACATGTCTGGTCCTTGGACTATATTGAGTCACGTCAGACTTCTTTCGTCCATTAGTGGGCGAACAGAGGTTGTGATCCTGTTATTAATAAGGTACTTACTGGTCTTAATCAGATGTTCTGTCTCCTCCTCGTCGTCTTCTTTCAATGTGACAGTCATCTCCCCCTCTCCTGCATCCGCCTCTTGCTCTTCCTCCTCCTCTTTCACTCTGAACGAGTTTTCCTCTTCTTTCACAGTAACGTCTTTCTCTTCGTCTTTAACCGGAACAGACTCAACCTCTACTTGTTTTTTAACGGTGACATCCTCCTCTTCTTTCTCCTCTTTCACGACAACATTCAGCCACAGACCCTCTTCATCCGTCCAGCAGACCTCCTCTTCTTTATCAGGAGGAGAGCAGCTCAGTGAACTCATGGTCGGAGAAGTTAGCTAGGTAGCATTAGCGACTAGCCTAGCTCTAAGCTAACTTATTAAGCCAGCTAGCTGAGTAACAATGTACATATAACATTAAATAAGGTAACTAGTTAAACGACAGAACTTTAAAACACCAAAACAGTGTAAAGAGCGTGAATGTTGTAGCTATGTTTGCCAGAAAGCTACCGAGGTGTCTGACTAGCTGTTGTTGTAGAAGGAAAGTCCCGTCCACTAGATTATACGTCACACTGGCAGCGTCGCCTGAAAGACGCTCATCGCCATCTGCTGACTGGAGTTGGTAAACGCAGTTGAGAGTAAAAGTGTATTTTTAATTTAATTTAAAACATACTTTCTATCTGCTACGTATCTGACTGCATTTAAGGAAATGTCATATTAATTCAGTCAAACAATCAAATCTGCACCATGGTTTAACAGTGATCTACGTTCTATGAAAGCGGCTGGGAGCAAACTGGAGAATAGCTGGAGGAAAACAAAAGCTAACTGAAAATACATATGAAGTGTGTAAAACAGTATGTAAACATTATTACAGTGACCAGTGTTCCATTATTACAATGACCAGTGTTCCATTATTAAAGTGACCAGTGTTCCATTATTAAAGTGACCAGTGTTCCATTATTAAAGTGACTAGTGTTCCATTATTAAAGTGACCAGTGTTCCATTATTAAAGTGACCAGTGTTCCATTATTAAAGTGACCAGTGTTCCATTATTAAAGTGACCAGTGTTCCATTATTAGTGACCAGTGTTCCATTATTAAAGTGACCAGTGTTCCATTATTAAAGTGACCAGTGTTCCATTATTAAAGTGACCAGTGTTCCATTATTAGTGACCAGTGTTCCATTATTAAAGTGACCAGTGTTCCATTATTAAAGTGACCAGTGTTCCATTATTAGTGACCAGTGTTCCATTATTAAAGTGACCAGTGTTCCATTATTAGTGACCAGTGTTCCATTATTAGTGACCAGTGTTCCATTATTAAAGTGACCAGTGTTCCATTATTAGTGACCAGTGTTCCATTATTAGTGACCTGTGTTCCATTATTAGTGACCAGTGTTCCATTATTAAAGGGACCAGTGTTCCATTATTATAGTGACCAGTGTTCCATTATTAAAGTGACCAGTGTTCCATTATTAAAGTGACCAGTGTTCCATTATTAGTGACCAGTGTTCCATTATTAAAGTGACCAGTGTTCAAATCAAAATCAAATCAAATTTATTTATATAGCCCTTCGTACATCAGCTGATATCTCAAAGTGCTGTACAGAAACCCAGCCTAAAACCCCAAACAGCAAACAATGCAGGTGTAAAAGCACGGTGGCTAGGAAAAACTCCTAGAAAGGCCAAAACCTAGGAAGAAACCTAGAGAGGAACCGGGCTATGTGGGGTGGCCAGTCCTCTTCTGGCTGTGCCGGGTAGAGATTATAACAGAACATGACCAAGATGTTCAAATGTTCATAAATGACCAGCATGGTCGAATAATAATAAGGCAGAACAGTTTAAACTGGAGCAGCAGCACAGTCAGGTGGACTGGGGACAGCAAGGAGCCTTCATGTCAGGTAGTCCTGGGGCACGGTCCTAGGGCTCAGGTCAGTTGAAACTGGAGCAGGAGCATGGCCAGGTGGACTGGGGACAGCAAGGAGTCATCATGTCAGGTAGTCCTGGGGCATGGTCCTAGGGCTCAGGTCTGGAGCAGCAGCATGGCCAGGTGGACTGGGGACAGCAAGGAGTCCTCATGTCAGGTAGTCCTGGGGCACGGTCCTAGGGCTCAGGTCAGTTGAAACTGGAGCAGGAGCATGGCCAGGTGGACTGGGGACAGCAAGGAGTCCTCATGTCAGGTAGTCCTGGGACATGGTCCTAGGGCTCAGGTCCTCCGAGAGAGAGAAAGAAAGAGAGAAGGAGAGAATTAGAGAACGCACACTTAGATTCACACAGGACACCGAATAGGACAGGAGAAGTACTCCAGATATAACAAACTGACCCTAGCCCCCGTGTTCCATTATTAAAGTGACCAGTGTTCCATTATTAAAGTGACCAGTGTTCCATTATTAGTGACCAGTGTTCCATTATTAAAGTGACCAGTGTTCCATTATTAAAGTGACCAGTGTTCCATTATTAAAGTGACCAGTGTTCCATTATTAGTGACCAGTGTTCCATTATTAAAGTGACCAGTGTTCCATTATTAAAGTGACCAGTGTTCCATTATTAAAGTGACCAGTGTTCCATTATTAGTGACCAGTGTTCCATTATTAAAGTGACCAGTGTTCCATTATTAAAGTGACCAGTGTTCCATTATTAAAGTGACCAGTGTTCCATTATTAGTGACCAGTGTTCCATTATTAGTGACCAGTGTTCCATTATTAGTGACCAGTGTTCCATTATTAAAGTGACCAGTGTTCCATTATTAAAGTGACCAGTGTTCCATTATTAGTGACCAGTGTTCCATTATTAAAGTGACCAGTGTTCCATTATTAGTGACCAGTGTTCCATTATTAAAGGGACCAGTGTTCCATTATTATAGTGACCAGTGTTCCATTATTAGTGACCAGTGTTCCATTATTAAAGTGACTAGTGTTCCATTATTATAGTGACCAGTGTTCCATTATTATAGTGACCAGTGTTCCATTATTAGTGACCAGTGTTCCATTATTAAAGGGACCAGTGTTCCATTATTATAGTGACCAGTGTTCCATTATTAAAGTGACCAGTGTTCCATTATTAAAGTGACTAGTGTTCCATTATTATAGTGACCAGTGTTCCATTATTATAGTGACCAGTGTTCCATTATTAAAGTGACTATTGTTCCATTATTATAGTGACCAGTGTTCCATTATTAAAGTGACCAGTGTTCCATTATTAGTGACCAGTGTTCCATTATTAAAGTGACCAGTGTTACATTATTAAAGTGACCAGTGTTCCATTATTATAGTGACCAGTGTTCCATTATTAAAGTGACCAGTGTTCCATTATTAGTGACCAGTGTTCCATTATTAAAGGGACCAGTGTTCCATTATTATAGTGACCAGTGTTCCATTATTAAAGTGACCAGTGTTCCATTATTAGTGACCAGTGTTCCATTATTAAAGTGACCAGTGTTCCATTATTAAAGTGACCAGTGTTCCATTATTAAAGTGACCATGTTCCATTACTAAAGTGACCAGTGTTCCATTATTAAAGTGACCAGTGTTCCATTATTAAAGTGACCAGTGTTCCATTATTAGTGACCAGTGTTCCATTATTAAAGTGACCAGTGTTCCATTATTAAAGTGACCAGTGTTCCATTATTAAAGTGACCAGTGTTCCATTATTAAAGTGACCAGTGTTCCATTATTAGTGACCAGTGTTCCATTATTAGTGACCAGTGTTCCATTATTAGTGACCAGTGTTCCATTATTAAAGTGACCAGTGTTCCATTATTAAAGTGACCAGTGTTCCATTATTATAGTGACCAGTGTTCCATTATTACAGTGACCAGTGTTCCATTATTAAAGTGACCAGTGTTCCATTATTATAGTGACCAGTGTTCCATTATTACAGTGACCAGTGTTCCATTATTAAAGTGACCAGTGTTCCATTATTAAAGTGACCAGTGTTCCATTATTATAGTGACCAGTGTTCCATTATTAAAGTGACCAGTGTTCCATTATTATAGTGACCAGTGTTCCATTATTACAGTGACCAGTGTTCCATTATTAAAGTGACCAGTGTTCCATTATTAAAGTGACCATGTTCCATTATTATAGTGACCAGTGTTCCATTATTAAAGTGACCAGTGTTCCATTATTAGTGACCAGTGTTCCATTATTATAGTGACCAGTGTTCCATTATTAAAGTGACCAGTGTTCCATTATTATAGTGACCAGTGTTCCATTATTAAAGTTACCAGTGATTCCATGTCTATGTACATAGGGCAGCAGCCTTGAACGAGCAGTGTTGAGTACCAGGCGGTAGCCAGCTAGTGACAGTGATTAAGTTCAGGGCAGGGTACTGGGTGGAGGCCAGCTAGTGACAGTGATTAAGTTCAGGGCAGGGTACTGGGTGGAGGCCAGCTAGTGACAGTGATTAAGTTCAGGGCAGGGTACTGGGTGGAGGCCAGCTAGTGACAGTGATTACGTTCAGGGCAGGGTACTGGGTGGAGGCCAGCTAGTGACAGTGATTAAGTTCAGGGCAGGGTACTGGGTGGAGGCCAGCTAGTGACAGTGATTACGTTCAGGGCAGGGTACTGGGTGGAGGCCAGCTAGTGACAGTGATTAAGTTCAGGGCAGGGTACTGGGTGGAGGCCAGCTAGTGACAGTGATTAAGTTCAGGGCAGGGTACTGGGTGGAGGCCAGCTAGTGACAGTGATTAAGTTCAGGGCAGGGTACTGGGTGGAGGCCAGCTAGTGACAGTGATTAAGTTCAGGGCAGGGTACTGGGTGGAGGCCAGCTAGTGACAGTGATTAAGTTCAGGGCAGGGTACTGGGTGGAGGCCGACTAGTGACAGTGACTAAGTTCAGGGCAGGGTACTGGGTGGAGGCCGACTAGTGACAGTGACTAAGTTCAGGGCAGGGTACTGGGTGGAGGCCGACTAGTGACAGTGACTAAGTTCAGGGCAGGGCACTGGGTGGAGGCCGACTAGTGACAGTGACTAAGTTCAGGGCAGGGTACTGGGTGGAGGCCGACTAGTGACAGTGACTAAGTTCAGGGCAGGGTACTGGGTGGAGGCCGGCTAGTGACAGTGACTAAGTTCAGGGCAGGGTACTGGGTGGAGGCCAGCTAGTTACAGTGATTAAGTTCAGGGCAGGGTACTGGGTGGAGGCCAGCTAGTGACAGTGATTAAGTTCAGGGCAGGGTACTGGGTGGAGGCCAGCTAGTGACAGTGATTAAGTTCAGGGCAGGGTACTGGGTGGAGGCCAGCTAGTGACAGTGATTAAGTTCAGGGCAGGGTACTGGGTGGAGGCCAGCTAGTGACAGTGATTAAGTTCAGGGCAGGGTACTGGGTGGAGGCCAGCTAGTGACAGTGATTAAGTTCAGGGCAGGGTACTGGGTGGAGGCCAGCTAGTGACAGTGATTAAGTTCAGGGCAGGGTACTGGGTGGAGGCCAGCTAGTTACAGTGATTAAGTTCAGGGCAGGGTACTGGGTGGAGGCCAGCTAGTGACAGTGATTAAGTTCAGGGCAGGGTACTGGGTGGAGGCCAGCTAGTTACAGTGATTAAGTTCAGGGCAGGGTACTGGGTGGAGGCCAGCTAGTGACAGTGATTAAGTTCAGGGCAGGGTACTGGGTGGAGGCCAGCTAGTGACAGTGATTAAGTTCAGGGCAGGGTACTGGGTGGAGGCCAGCTAGTGACAGTGATTAAGTTCAGGGCAGGGTACTGGGTGGAGGCCAGCTAGTGACAGTGATTAAGTTCAGGGCAGGGTACTGGGTGGAGGCCAGCTAGTGACAGTGATTAAGTTCAGGGCAGGGTACTGGGTGGAGGCCAGCTAGTGACAGTGATTAAGTTCAGGGCAGGGTACTGGGTGGAGGCCAGCTAGTGACAGTGATTAAGTTCAGGGCAGGGTACTGGGTGGAGGCCAGCTAGTGACAGTGATTTAGTTCAGGGCAGGGTACTGGGTGGAGGCCAGCTAGTGACAGTGATTAAGTTCAGGGCAGGGTACTGGGTGGAGGCTGGCCAGTGATGGCTATTTAACAGTCTGATGGCCTTGAGATAGTAGCGGTTTGGTGCAGTTGCTGTACGAGGCGGTGATACAGCATGACAGCATGCAATCATGGATTCATGGTAGGGCCAGAGGACCTTGTGCATTTCAGATAACGTAACAACCCAATGTTTATATCCCAGGACAAATTAGCTAGCAACAGCAAGCGAACTAGCTCAAGTGCCATGAATGCTTTTCGACCTGTCCCAAAATTAATGTACTTGGTTCAGAGTTCATTTAGATATTTCAACCTGCGTGTCCTGATCGCGTCTGGTGTGGATGGACGAAATCAACATGCATACATTTATTAGACCTGATGGATAAATAGACTAGTCAGTATAGGATACATGTATTAGACTAGTCAGTATAGGATACATGTAATAGACTAGTCAGTATAGGATACATGTATTAGACCTAATAGATAAATAGACTAGTCAGTATAGGATACATGTATTAGACCTAATGGATAAATAGACTAGTCAGTATAGGATACATGTATTAGACTAGTCAGTATAGGATACATGTATTAGACTAGTCAGTATAGGATACATGTATTAGACTAGTCAGTATAGGATACATGTATTAGACTAGTATACAGCCTTATTCTAATGTATTAGTTACCATGGAGCCTTATTATATTATAATGTATTAGCTACCATGGAGCCTTATTATATTATAATGTATTAGCTACCATGGAGCCTTATTCTATTATAATCTATTAGCTACCATGGAGCCTTATTCTATTCTACTGTATTAGCTACCATGGAGCCTTATTCTACTCTACTGTATTAGCTACCATGGAGCCTTATTCTATTATAATGTATTAGCTACCATGGAGCCTTATTCTATTATAATGTATTAGCTACCATGGAGCCTTATTCTATTATAATGTATTAGCTACCATGGAGCCTTATTCTAATGTATTAGCTACCATGGAGCCTTATTATATTATAATGTATTAGCTACCATGGAGCCTTATTATATTATAATGTATTAGCTACCATGGAGCCTTATTCTAATGTATTAGTTACCATGGAGCCTTATTATAATGTATTAGCTACCATGGAGCCTTAATCTATTATAATGTATTAGCTACCATGGAGCCTTATTCTATTATAATGTATTAGCTACCATGGAGCCTTATTATAATGTATTAGCTACCATGGAGCCTTATTCTATTATAATGTATTAGCTACCATGGAGCCTTATTATAATGTATTAGCTACCATGGAGCCTTATTCTATTCTAATGTATTAGCTACCATGGAGCCTTATTCTATTATAATGTATTAGCTACCATGGAGCCTTATTATAATGTATTAGCTACCATGGAGCCTTAATCTATTATAATGTATTAGCTACCATGGAGCCTTATTCTATTATAATGTATTAGCTACCATGGAGCCTTATTATATTATAATGTATTAGCTACCATGGAGCCTTATTCTATTCTAATGTATTAGCTACCATGGAGCCTTATTATAATGTATTAGCTACCATGGAGCCTTATTCTATTATAATGTATTAGCTACCATGGAGCCTTATTCTATTCTAATGTATTAGCTACCATGGAGCCTTATTCTATTCTACTGTATTAGCTACCATGGAGCCTTATTCTATTCTATAATGTATTAGCTACCATGGAGCCTTATTCTATTCTACTGTATTAGCTACCATGGAGCCTTATTCTATTATACTGTATTAGCTACCATGGAGCCTTATTCTATTCTACTGTATTAGCTACCATGGAGCCTTATTCTATTCTAATGTATTAGCTACCATGGAGCCTTATTATAATGTATTAGCTACCATGGAGCCTTATTCTATTATAATGTATTAGCTACCATGGAGCCTTATTCTATTATAATGTATTAGCTACCATGGAGCCTTATTATAATGTATTAGTTACCATGGAGCCTTATTATATTATAATGTATTAGCTACCATGGAGCCTTATTATAATGTATTAGCTACCATGGAGCCTTATTCTATTATAATGTATTAGCTACCATGGAGCCTTATTCTACTGTATTAGCTACCATGGAGCCTTATTATAATGTATTAGCTACCATGGAGCCTTATTCTGTTATAATGTATTAGCTACCATGGAGCCTTATTCTATTATAATGTATTAGCTACCATGGAGCCTTATTCTATTATAATGTATTAGCTACCATGGAGCCTTATTCTATTATAATGTATTAGCTACCATGGAGCCTTATTCTATTATAATGTATTAGCTACCATGGAGCCTTATTATAATGTATTAGTTACCATGGTGCCTTATTCTATAATGTATTAGCTACCATGGTGCCTTATTCTATTATAATGTATTAGCTACCATGGTGCCTTATTCTATTATAATGTATTAGCTACCATGGAGCCTTATTCTATTATAATGTATTAGCTACCATGGAGCCTTATTCTCTTATAATATATTAGCTACCATGGAGCCTTATTCTATTATACTGTATTAGCTACCATGGAGCCTTATTCTTATAATGTATTAGCTACCATGGAGCCTTATTATATTACAAAGTATTAGCTACCATGGAGCCTTATTCTATTATAATGTATTAGTTACCATGGGGCCTTATTTATTAGCTACCATGAGCCTTATTATAATGTATTAGCTACCATGGTGCCTTATTATCTTATAATGTATTAGCTACCATGGTGCCTTATTCTAATGTATTAGCTACCATGGAGCCTTATTCTATTATAATGTATTAGCTACCATGGAGCCTTATTCTAATGTATTAGCTACCATGGAGCCTTATTCTATTATAATGTATTAGCTACCATGGAGCCTTATTATAATGTATTAGCTACCATGGAGCCTTATTATAATGTATTAGCTACCATGGAGCCTTAATCTATTATAATGTATTAGCTACCATGGAGCCTTATTATAATGTATTAGCTACCATGGAGCCTTATTATAATGTATTAGCTACCATGGAGCCTTAATCTATTATAATGTATTAGCTACCATGGTGCCTTATTCTATTATAATGTATTAGCTACCATGGAGCCTTATTATAATGTATTAGTTACCATGGAGCCTTATTATAATGTATTAGCTACCATGGAGCCTTAATCTATTATAATGTATTAGCTACCATGGAGCCTTAATCTATTATAATGTATTAGCTACCATGGAGCCTTATTCTATTATAATGTATTAGCTACCATGGAGCCTTATTATAATGTATTAGCTACCATGGAGCCTTATTATAATGTATTAGCTACCATGGAGCCTTAATCTATTATAATGTATTAGCTACCATGGTGCCTTATTCTAATGTATTAGCTACCATGGAGCCTTATTCTAATGTATTAGCTACCATGGAGCCTTATTATATTATAATGTATTAGCTACCATGGAGCCTTATTCTATTATAATGTATTAGCTACCATGGAGCCTTATAATAATGTTTTAGCTACCATGGAGCCTTATTCTATTATAATGTATTAGCTACCATGGAGCCTTATTCTATTATAATGTATTAGCTACCATGGAGCCTTATTATAATGTATTACCTACCATGGAGCCTTATTATAATGTATTAGCTACCATGGAGCCTTATTCTATTATAATGTATTAGTTACCATGGAGCCTTATTCTATTCTACTGTATTGGTTACCATGGTGCCTTATTCTATTATAATGTATTAGCTACCATGGAGCCTTATTCTATTATAATGTATTAGCTACCATGGAGCCTTATTCTAATGTATTAGTTACCATGGAGCCTTATTCTACTGTATTAGCTACCATGGAGCCTTATTCTATTATAATGTATTAGCTACCATGGAGCCTTATTCTATTATAATGTATTAGCTACCATGGAGCCTTATTCTAATGTATTAGTTACCATGGAGCCTTATTCTAATGTATTAGTTACCATGGAGCCTTATTCTATTCTACTGTAATAGTTACCATGGAGCCTTATTCTATTATAATGTATTAGCTACCATGGAGCCTTATTCTATTATAATGTATTAGCTACCATGGTGCCTTATTCTATTATAATGTATTAGCTACCATGGAGCCTTATTCTAATGTATTAGTTACCATGGAGCCTTATTCTAATGTATTAGTTACCATGGAGCCTTATTCTATTCTACTGTAATAGTTACCATGGAGCCTTATTCTATTATAATGTATTAGCTACCATGGAGCCTTATTATATTACAATGTATTAGCTACCATGGAGCCTTATTCTAATGTATTAGTTACCATGGAGCCTTATTCTATTATAATGTATTAGCTACCATGGAGCCTTATTCTATTATAATGTATTAGCTACCATTGAGCCTTATTCTATTATAATGTATTAGCTACCATGGTGCCTTATTCTATTATAATGTATTAGCTACCATGGAGCCTTATTCTATTATAATGTATTAGTTACCATGGTGCCTCATTCTATTATAATGTATTAGCTACCATGGAGCCTTATTATAATGTATTAGCTACCATGGAGCCTTATTATAATGTATTAGCTACCATGGAGCCTTATTATAATGTATTAGCTACCATGGAGCCTTATTCTAATGTATTAGCTACCATGGAGCCTTATTCTATTATAATGTATTAGCTACCATGGAGCCTTATTCTATTATAATGTATTAGCTACCATGGAGCCTTATTATAATGTTTTAGCTACCATGGAGCCTTATTCTATTATAATGTATTAGCTACCATGGAGCCTTATTCTATTATAATGTATTAGCTACCATGGAGCCTTATTATAATGTATTACCTACCATGGAGCCTTATTATCATAATGTACGCAGGCCTACTAATTGGTACCCTAGAATTTCTATTATAAACAGCTGGAGGCAGGGCTTTCTATTATAAGTATTAGCTCCATGGAGCCTTATTATAATGTCTACCTACCCATGTCAGAGCCTTATTATACTGGTCTCAACCTTTATTCTATTATGAATGACTCATCTCTTCATGGAGCCTTATTCTATTCTACTGTATCTGGCCCAGGAGTGGGAATTATAATGGAAGGCTCTGGAGCAACGAACCGCCCTTGCTGTCTCTGCCTGGCCGGTTCCCCTCTTTCCACTGGATTCTCTGCCTCTACCCTGTTACGGGGCTAAGTATTAGTTGCTGGGGCTCTTATGCCGTAATGTATTAGGTGCGTCACCTGGAGCCTGGGTTGATTCACTGTTGTAGTCGGCCTATTATAATGTATGTCTAGTTACCATGGAGCCTTGCCTATTATAATGGGTTGTACCATGGCGGAGATCTATTATTGTGGGCTACCATGGAGCCTTGTCTCAGGATGGTAAGTTGGTGGTTGAAGATATCCCTCTAGTGGTGTGGGGGATGTGCTATTGGCAAAGTGGGTGGAGCCTTATTCTATTATAATGTATTAGCCCTGTGGTGCCTCGGATGGGGCCACAGTGTATTAGCTACCATGGAGCCTTATGTCTCAGCCTCCATGTAGCCTTATGCTATTAGTATTAGCTACCATGGGGCCTAGGGTCAGTTTGTTAATCTGGAGTATTAGCTGTATTAGTTAACGGAGCCTTGAATCTAAGTGTATTCTCTACCATTCTCTCCTTATTCTCTTATAATTTATTAGCTACGGATGGACCTTAGCCCTAGGACCATGTCCCAGGACTACCTGACATGAGGACTATTTACTGTATTAGTTAACATGGCCATGCTATTCTACAGTTTAACTGACCTGAGCCTTAGGACCGTGCCCCAGGACTACCTGACATGAAGGCTCCTTATTCCCTAGTCCACCTGACTGTGCTGCTGCATGGAGTTTCAACTGTTCTGCCTTATTATTAGCTACCATGCTGGTCATTTCTGTTCATTTGAACATCTTGGTCATGTTCTATTATAATCTATTAGCCGGCATGGAGCTTTTCTATTATAATGTATTAGCTACCCCCATGGAGCCCGGTTCTCTATAAGGTTTCTTCCTGGTTTTGGCCTTTTATAATGTATTTTCCTAGCCATGGAGCCATTATACCTGCATTGTTTGCTGTTTGGAGCCTTATTATAATGTCTCTGCTACAGGAGCCTTATGAGATATAATGTATTAGCTACCATGGGCCTTATAAATAATTTATTTGCTATTTGATTTGATTATAATGTATTAGCTACCATGGAGCCTTATTCTATTATAATGTATTAGCTACCATGGAGCCTTATTCTATTCTACTGTATTAGTTACCATGGAGCCTTATTCTGTTATAATGTATTAGCTACCATGGAGCCTTATTCTATTATAATGTATTAGCTACCATGGAGCCTTATTCTGTTATAATGTATTAGCTACCATGGAGCCTTATTCTAATGTATTAGCTACCATGGAGCCTTATTCTATTATAATGTATTAGCTACCATGGAGCCTTATTCTATTATAATGTATTAGCTACCATGGAGCCTTATTATAATGTATTAGCTACCATGGAGCCTTATTCTATTATAATGTATTAGCTACCATGGAGCCTTATTCTATTCTACTGTAATAGCTACCATGGAGCATTATTCTATTATAATGTATTAGCTACCATGGAGCCTTATTCTATTCTAATGTAATAGCTACCATGGAGCCTTATTCTATTATAATGTATTAGCTACCATGGAGCCTTATTCTATTACAATGTATTAGCTACCATGGAGCCTTATTCTTATAATGTATTAGCTACCATGGAGCCTTATTATAATGTATTAGCTACCATGGAGCCTTAATCTATTATAATGTATTAGCTACCATGGAGCCTTAATCTATTATAATGTATTAGCTACCATGGAGCCTTATTCTATTATAATGTATTAGCTACCATGGAGCCTTATTATAATGTATTAGCTACCATGGAGCCTTATTATAATGTATTAGCTACCATGGAGCCTTATTCTATTATAATGTATTAGCTACCATGGTGCCTTATTCTAATGTATTAGCTACCATGGAGCCTTATTCTAATGTATTAGCTACCATGGCGCCTTATTATATTATAATGTATTAGCTACCATGGAGCCTTATTCTATTATAATGTATTAGCTACCATGGAGCCTTATAATAATGTTTTAGCTACCATGGAGCCTTATTCTATTATAATGTATTAGCTACCATGGAGCCTTATTCTATTATAATGTATTAGCTACCATGGAGCCTTATTATAATGTATTAGCTACCATGGAGCCTTATTATTATAATGTATTAGGCCTCCATGGAATTTATTATAATTATTAAGCTAACAGCTGGAGCCTTATTATAGGGCTATTCTCCTATAGAGCTCCATTTTTATAATGTCTGCCTACCCATGTCAGAGCCTTATTCTATTATAATGTCTCTACCTTTGGAGTCTTTACTGAAGACTCATCTCTACCAGTGGGCCTTATTATAATGTATTAGTCTACCAGGAGCCTTGGGAAGGTTATAATGTATTAGCTACCTGGAGCCTTAATCCGCCCTTATAATGTCTAGCTACCATGGAGTTCCCCTCTTTATACTGGGATTCTCTGCCTTATTATAATGTATTAGCTACCATGGGGCCTTACTGGCTTTATAATGCTCTTAGCTACCATGGAGCCTTAATCTATTATAATGATTCACTGTTGTGTGCCTTATTCTAATGTATTTGCCCATGGAGCCTTATTCTAATGTAGATCTACCATGGGCGCCGGCCTTGTCTCCAGGATGGTAAGTTGGTGGTTTATCCCTACCAGTGGTGTGGGGGGATTGCTTTGGCAAAGTGGCTACCATGGAGCCTTATATCCTTCCTGTTTAGCTACCATGGTGTCCTCGGATTTATTATAATGTATTAGCTACCATGACCCCTCCTGTATCATGTATTAGCTACCATGGAGCCTTATTATAATGTATTACATGGAGGGGCCAGGGTCAGTTTATTATAATGTATTAGCTTCCCTGTCCTATTCTATTATAATGTATGAATCTACCATGGAGCCTTATTCTAATTCTACTGTATTCTACCTGGTGCCTTATTCTCTCTATGTATTAGCTACCATGGAGCCTTATTCTATTATAATGTATTACCTACCATGGAGCCTTATTCTTTCTACTGTCCCCAGTTACCTGGCCTTATTCTCCTGTAGTTTAGCTACCATGGAGCCTTATTCTATTATAATGTATTAGCTACCAGGAGCCTTACCTGACATAATGTATTGCTGTCCCCATCCAGCCTTATTCTGCTGTATTAGTTTCCATGTTCTGCCTTATTCTAATGTATTAGTTACCATGCTGGTCATTTATTCTATTTGAACATCTTGGTCATGTTCTATTATAATATTCTACCATGGAGCCTTATTCTAGGACTGGCCACCCCACTGTAATAGTTACCATGGAGCCTTATTCTATTATAATGTATTAGCTTTGGAGCCTTATTCTATTATAATGTTTAGCTAGCCACCGTGCATTTACATGCATTGTTACCATGGAGGGTTTTATTCTGGGTCTCTGTATTAGTTACCTTTGAGATATCAGCTGATGCTACCATGGAGCTATTATAATAAATTTGATTTGATTGGATTTATTATAATGTATTAGCTACCATGGAGCCTTATTCTATTATAATGTATTAGCTACCATGGAGCCTTATTCTATTCTATGTATTAGTTACCATGGTGCCTTATTCTATTATAATGTATTAGCTACCATGGAGCCTTATTCTAATGTATTAGTTACCATGGAGCCTTATTCTATTCTACTGTAATAGTTACCATGGAGCCTTATTCTATTATAATGTATTAGCTACCATGGAGCCTTATTCTATTATAATGTATTAGCTACCATGGAGCCTTATTCTATTATAATGTATTAGCTACCATGGAGCCTTATTCTAATGTATTAGTTACCATGGAGCCTTATTCTAATGTATTAGTTACCATGGAGCCTTATTCTATTCTACTGTAATAGTTACCATGGAGCCTTATTCTATTATAATGTATTAGCTACCATGGAGCCTTATTCTATTCTAATGTATTAGCTACCATGGAGCCTTATTCTATTATAATGTATTAGCTACCATGGAGCCTTATTATATTACAATGTATTAGCTACCATGGAGCCTTATTCTAATGTATTAGTTACCATGGAGCCTTATTCTATTATAATGTATTAGCTACCATGGAGCCTTATTCTATTATAATGTATTAGCTACCATGGAGCCTTATTCTATTATAATGTATTAGCTACCATGGTGCCTTATTCTATTATAATGTATTAGCTACCATGGAGCCTTATTCTATTATAATGTATTAGTTACCATGGTGCCTCATTCTATTATAATGTATTAGCTACCATGGAGCCTTATTATAATGTATTAGCTACCATGGAGCCTTATTATAATGTATTAGCTACCATGGAGCCTTATTATAATGTATTAGCTACCATGGAGCCTTATGATAATGTATTAGCTACCATGGAGCCTTATTATAATGTATTAGCTACCATGGAGCCTTATTATAATGTATTAGCTACCATGGAGCCTTATTATAATGTATTAGCTACCATGGAGCCTTATTATAATGTATTAGCTACCATGGAGCCTTATTATAATGTATTAGCTACCATGGAGCCTTATGATAATGTATTAGCTACCATGGAGCCTTATGATAATGTATTAGCTACCATGGAGCCTTATTATAATGTATTAGCTAACTTGGAGCCTTATTATAATGTATTAGTTACCATGGTGCCTCATTCTATTATAATGTATTAGCTACCATGGAGCCTTATTATAATGTATTAGCTACCATGGAGCCTTATTATAATGTATTAGCTAACTTGGAGCCGTATTATAATGTATTAGCTACCATGGAGCCTTATTATAATGTATTAGCTACCATGGAGCCTTATTATAATGTATTAGCTACCATGGAGCCTTATTAATGTATTAGCTACCATGGAGCCTTATTATAATGTATTAGCTACCATGGAGCCTTATTATAATGTATTAGCTACCATGGAGCCTTATTATAATGTATTAGCTACCATGGAGCCTTATTATAATGTATTAGCTACCATGGAGCCTTATTATAATGTATTAGCTACCATGGAGCCTTATTATAATGTATTAGCTACCATGGAGCCTTATTATAATGTATTAGCTAACTTGGAGCCTTATTATAATGTATTAGCTACCATGGAGCCTTATTATAATGTATTAGCTACCATGGAGCCTTATTATAATGTATTAGCTACCATGGAGCCTTATGATAATGTATTAGCTACCATGGAGCCTTATGATAATGTATTAGCTACCATGGAGCCTTATTATAATGTATTAGCTAACTTGGAGCCTTATTATAATGTATTAGCTACCATGGAGCCTTATTATAATGTATTAGCTACCATGGAGCCTTATTATAATGTATTAGCTACCATGGAGCCTTATTATAATGTATTAGCTACCATGGAGCCTTATTATAATGTATTAGCTACCATGGAGCCTTATTATAATGTATTAGCTACCATGGAGCCTTATTCTACTTTTTATTTTTCATTTCTTTCAAAAGTTCAATATTATATTGAGACTGACAAAGACACGTTTTTGTTGATCGATTGGTGAGAATTTAAAATAAACTTCACATCTGTATTCAATGCAAATTCAGATTTATTCAGTCAACAGATAATATCAAAATAAACAGCTCTATACTGCTTCTACATAGTGGAATTGGTGGGAACATTCATGTTTTTCAGGTCAACAACTTATCCATGTTGTTATAATATAATAATAATAATACAATAATATAATAATAATAATAATAATAATATCATAATATAATAATAATAATAATATATGCCATTTAGCAGACGCTTTTATCCAAAGCGACTTACAGTCATGTGTGCATACATTCTACGTATGGGTGGTCCCGGGAATCGAACCCACTACCCTGGCGTTACAAGCGCCATGCGCTACCAACTGTGCTACAGTAGGACCACAATTAATTATAAAAACGCCATCACATTTTCATCGTTCTTTATCTTGACGACTAGTAAACAAATTAACTCAATGAAACAAAACGACTAAATTCAAGAGGTTTCAAAGTTCAAAATGAAGAAATGCTCATTCTATTAATCTATTCCATAATTTACATGGTGCAATATCTAAATTGTGTATTCAAATCAAATTAATTTAGCGAAAAGCCAGATCACATCACATTCAAGAGGTTTAAGGTTAGAATCAAAGAAATCCAAAACTCCATTCATCTATATAATAATTAACATTTAGCAATATCCCAAAAATATAATGAACAATATTAGAGGGTTTATACTCGTATGAATGTATAGTATTTATCATTTATAGTATTTATCATCTCCAGATGAAAACTTGAAAAGAGTAGGTCTATTTTGTTAATGATTTCATGTTAACAATATGATTTCATTTGGCATAAACAAAAACCTAAATTCTCAGGTCAAAAACACAAGTCAGAACACAGCCTCTCTAATCTCCCATGTGATTTCAGGTCCTCTGACTGGGAAAATGTCTTTCCACACTGAGAGCACTGGTAGATGTATGCTTATTCAGATGTCTTAAGTTGGTAAAACTCTTTCCACACAGGGAGCATTGGTAGGGCTTTTCCCCTGTGTGTATCTTTTCATGCTTCTTCTATGCGGGTAAAACTCTTTCCACACAGGGAGCAGGCTTTTTCCCCTGTGTGTATCTTTTCATGCTCCTCCAGGCTCCTTAAGCGGGTAAAATGCTTTCCACACTGGGAACATTGGAAAGGATTTTCCCCTGTGTGTATCCTCTCATGCTCCTCCAGGCTCCTTAAGCGGGTAAAATGCTTTCCACACTGGGAACATTGGTAGGGCTTTTCCCCTGTGTGTGTCCTCTCATGCGTAGTCAGGCTCCTTAAGCGGGTAAAATGCTTTCCACACTGGGAACATTGGTAGGGCTTTTCCCCTGTGTGTATCCTCTCATGCCTCTTCAGCCTGCTTAAGCAGGCAAAATGCTTCCCACACTGGGAACATTGGAAATAATGTGTGTGTGTCCTCTCATGCGCCTTCAGGTTGCTTAAGCGGTTAAAACACTTTCCACACTGGGAACATTGGAAAGGTTTCTCCCCTGTGTGTGTCCTCTCATGCCGTTTTAGGTCCCCTGATTTGGAAAATCTCTTTTCACATTGGGAGCAGTGGTGTGGTCTCCCTGGTTTGGGTGTCTCTGGGTCTGGTTCCCCTGAAGGACTCTTTCCGCTGTCAGAGTGAGAGGCTGGTCTCTCTCCTGTCAAAGACAAACAGATTATTTAGTTAAATACTTAATAGAGACCTGAATAAAACTTCTACATGATAAAACTGGCTCCATGTTAGAGGAGGAGCCTGGTGAAGAGCTCCGGTCTGAGTAACTGACATCGCTGTTCTCCTCTGTGACATTGCTGCCCCCTCTGTGACATTGCTGCTTCCTCTGTGACATCTCTGCCCCCTCTGTGACATCTCTGCTCCCTCTGTGACATCTCTGCCCCCTCTGTGACATCACTGCCCCCTCTGTGACATCACTGCCCCCTCTGTGACATCACTGCCCCCTCTGTGACATCACTGCTTCCTCCTGTGACATCGCTGCTTCCTACTGTGACATCGCTGCTCCCTCTGTGACATTACTGCCCCCTCTGTGACATCGCTGCTCCCTCTGTGACATCTCTGCTCCCTCTGTGACATCGCTGCCCCCTCTGTGACATCGCTGCTTCCTCCTGTGACATCGCTGCTCCCTCTGTGACGTCGCTGCTTCCCTCCTGTGACGTCGCTGCCCCCTCTGTGACGTCGCTGCTCCCTCTGTGACGTCGCTGCTCCCTCTGTGACGTCGCTGCTCCCTCTGTGACGTCGCTGCTCCCTCTGTGACGTCGCTGCTCCCTCTGTGACGTCGCTGCTCCCTCTGTGACGTCGCTGCTCCCTCTGTGACGTCGCTGCCCCCTCTGTGACGTCGCTGCTCCCTCTGTGACGTCGCTGCTCCCTCTGTGACATCTCTGCTCCCTCTGTGACATCGCTGCCCCCTCTGTGACATCGCTGCCCTCCTGTGACATCGCTGCTCCCTCTGTGACATCGCTGCTTCCTCCTGTGACGTCGCTGCTCCCTCTGTGACGTCGCTGCTCCCTCTGTGACGTCGCCCCCTCTGTGACGTCGCTGCTCCCCTCTGTGACGTCGCTGCCCCCTCTGTGACGTCGCTGCTCCCTCTGTGACGTCGCTGCTCCCTCTGTGACATCGCTGCCCCCTCTGTGACATCGCTGCCCCTCTGTGACTCCCCCTCTGTGACGTCGCTGCTCCTCTGTGACGTCGCTGCCCCTCTGTGACGTCGCTGCTCCCTCTGTGACGTCGCTCCCCCTCTGTGACGTCGCTGCCCCTCTGTGACGCTGCTCCCTCTGTGACGTCGCTGCCCCCTCTGTGACGTCGCTGCCCCCTCTGTGACGTCGCTGCCCCCTCTGTGACGTCGCTGCCCTCTCTGTGCCGCTGCCCCCTCTGTGACGTCGCTGCCCCCCTCTGTGACGTCGCTGCCCCCTCTGTGACGTCGCTGCCCCTCTGTGACGTCGCTGCCCCTCTGTGACGTCGCTGCTCCCTCTGTGACGTCGCTGCCCCCTCTGTGACGTCGCTGCCCCTCTGTGACGTCGCTGCCCCCTCTCTGTGACGTCGCTGCCCCCTCTGTGACGTCGCTGCCCCTCTCTGTGACGTCGCTGCCCCCTCTCTGTGACGTCGCTGCCCCTCTGTGACGTCGTTGCCCCCTCCTTTTAAACTACTGCCCAGCCTTTCTGAACTGCCTGACTGAACAACACATCATCTGAATCTGTGGAAGACCATCACCAAGACCAGCCAGATCTCTACATGGGTTTTGTTAGTTTTTGCAGTCTGAGATGGTCTTTGTGATGAAAAGTGTTGTATATAATACATTATAATTACTACTATTGTTATACTATCAGGTTTAGACTAGTTAGGTTTAGTTTAATGATATATAATGATAAATAATGATATATACAGTGGGGAGAACAAGTATATACACCAAGTCACTTGGCTCTGTCATAACCTCACATGGTCTCTCCTATCATTGCTATGCAGACGACACACAATTAATCTTCTCCTTTCCCCCTTCTGATGACCAGGTGGCGAATCGCATCTCTGCATGTCTGGCAGACATATCAGTGTGGATGACGGATCACCACCTCAAGCTGAACCTCGGCAAGACGGAGCTGCTCTTCCTCCCGGGGAAGGACTGCCCGTTCCATGATCTCGCCATCACGGTTGACAACTCCATTGTGTCCTCCTCCCAGAGCGCTAAGAACCTTGGCGTGATCCTGGACAACACCCTGTCGTTCTCAACTAACATCAAGGCGGTGGCCCGTTCCTGTAGGTTCATGCTCTACAACATCCGCAGAGTACGACCCTGCCTCACACAGGAAGCGGCGCAGGTCCTAATCCAGGCACTTGTCATCTCCCGTCTGGATTACTGCAACTCGCTGTTGGCTGGGCTCCCTGCCTGTGCCATTAAACCCCTACAACTCATCCAGAATGCCGCAGCCCGTCTGGTGTTCAACCTTCCCAAGTTCTCTCACGTCAACCCGCTCCTCCGCTCTCTCCACTGGCTTCCAGTTGAAGCTCGCATCCGCTACAAGACCATGGTGCTTGCCTACGGAGCTGTGAGGGGAACGGCACCTCAGTACCTCCAGGCTCTGATCAGGCCCTACACCCAAACAAGGGCACTGCGTTCATCCACCTCTGGCCTGCTCGCCTCCCTACCACTGAGGAAGTACAGTTCCCGCTCAGCCCAGTCAAAACTGTTCGCTGCTCTGGCTCCCCAATGGTGGAACACACTCCCTCACGACGCCAGGACAGCGGAGTCAATCACCACCTTCCGGAGACACCTGAAACCCCACCTCTTTAAGGAATACCTAGGATAGGATAAAGTAATCCTTCTCACCCCCCTTAAAAGATTTAGATGCACTATTGTAAAGTGGCTGTTCCACTGGATGTCATAAGGTGAATGCACCAATTTGTAAGTCGCTCTGGATAAGAGCGTCTGCTAAATGACTTAAATGTAAATGTAAGTATTTGATACACTGCTGATTTTGAAGGTTTTCCTACTTACAAAGCATGTAGAGGTCTGTAATTTTTTATCATAGGTACACTTCAACTGTGAGAGACGGAATCTAAAACAAAAATCCAGAAAATCACATTGTATGATTTTTAAGTAATTAATTTGCATTTTATCTCTGTGATTGGGTAACTCCTACCAGTAATCTGCCCTCCTCTTTCCAGAGTTATCCATCCCTGTGATTGGGTAACGGCTTTAATGAAGTGGAAGCTGCATTCATGTAGATCAGGTTGTCATACCTGTGGTATTATTCATCAGGTTGTCATTCCTGTGGTATTATTGATCAGGTTGTCATACCTGTGGTATTATTGATCAGGTTGTCATTCCTGTGGTATTATTGATCAGGTTGTCATTCCTGTGGTATTATTGATCAGGTTGTCATACCTGTGGTATTATTGATCAGGTTGTCATTCCTGTGGTATTATTGATCAGGTTGTCATACCTGTGGTATTATTGATCAGGTTGTCATTCCTGTGGTATTATTGATCAGGTTGTCATACCTGTGGTATTATTGATCAGGTTGTCATTCCTGTGGTATTATTGATCAGGTTGTCATACCTGTGGTATTATTGATCAGGTTGTCATACCTGTGGTATACGGGCTTTATGGCTTAAACTATTACCCTACGTATTTATCTGGACAGGTAAGATAACAGTATAATGTGGCTCTATACTCCACTACGTATTTATCTGGACAGGGAAGATAACAGTTTAATGTGGCTCTATACTCCACTACGTATTTATCTAGACAGGGAAGATAACAGTTTAATGTGGCTCTATACTCCACTACGTATTTATCTGGACAGGGAAGATAACAGTATAATGTGGCTCTATACTCCACTACGTATTTATCTGGACAGGGAAGATAACAGTTTAATGTGGCTCTATACTCCACTACGTATTTATCTGGACAGGTAAGATAACAGTTTAATGTGGCTCTATACTCCACTACGTATTTATCTAGACAGGTAAGATAACAGTTTAATGTGGCTCTATACTCCACTACGTATTTATCTGGACAGGGAAGATAACAGTTTAATGTGGCTCTATACTCCACTACGTATTTATCTGGACAGGGAAGATAACAGTTTAATGTGGCTCTATACTCCACTACGTATTTATCTAGACAGGGAAGATAACAGTTTAATGTGGCTCTATACTCCACTACGTATTTATCTAGACAGGGAAGATAACAGTTTAATGTGGCTCTATACTCCACTACGTATTTATCTGGACAGGGAAGATAACAGTTTAATGTGGCTCTATACTCCACTACGTATTTATCTAGACAGGGAAGATAACAGTTTAATGTGGCTCTATACTCCACTACATATTTATCTAGACAGGGAAGATAACAGTTTAATGTGGCTCTATACTCCACTACGTATTTATCTAGACAGGGAAGATAACAGTATAATGTGGCTCTATACTCCACTACGTATTTATCTGGACAGGTAAGATAACAGTTTAATGTGGCTCTATACTCCACTACGTATTTATCTGGACAGGTAAGATAACAGTTTAATGTGGCTCTATACTCCACTACGTATTTATCTAGACAGGGAAGATAACAGTTTAATGTGGCTCTATACTCCACTACGTATTTATCTGGACAGGGAAGATAACAGTTTAATGTGGCTCTATACTCCACTACGTATTTATCTAGACAGGGAAGATAACAGTTTAATGTGGCTCTATACTCCACTACGTATTTATCTGGACAGGGAAGATAACAGTTTAATGTGGCTCTATACTCCACTACGTATTTATCTGGACAGGTAAGATAACAGTTTAATGTGGCTCTATACTCCACTACGTATTTATCTAGACAGGGAAGATAACAGTATAATGTGGCTCTATACTCCACTACGTATTTATCTGGACAGGGAAGATAACAGTATAATGTGGCTCTATACTCCACTACGTATTTATCTGGACAGGTAAGATAACAGTTTAATGTGGCTCTATACTCCACTACGTATTTATCTGGACAGGTAAGATAACAGTTTAATGTGGCTCTATACTCCACTACGTATTTATCTAGACAGGTAAGATAACAGTTTAATGTGGCTCTATACTCCACTACGTATTTATCTGGACAGGTAAGATAACAGTTTAATGTGGCTCTATACTCCACTACGTATTTATCTAGACAGGTAAGATAACAGTTTAATGTGGCTCTATACTCCACTACGTATTTATCTGGACAGGTAAGATAACAGTTTAATGTGGCTCTATACTCCACTACGTATTTATCTAGACAGGTAAGATAACAGTTTAATGTGGCTCTATACTCCACTACGTATTTATCTAGACAGGTAAGATAACAGTTTAATGTGGCTCTATACTCCACTACGTATTTATCTGGACAGGTAAGATAACAGTTTAATGTGGCTCTATACTCCACTACGTATTTATCTAGACAGGTAAGATAACAGTTTAATGTGAATCTATACTCCACTATTTTAGATTGGAGATCAAATGTTTCATATGAGACAAAGGAACAGAATGTCACCTTTTAGTTGAGGGTATATTGACACATATCAGTTTTACCATTTAGAAATAAAATATCTAGTCCCTACATTTGAATGCCTCATAAGTATTTGGACAAAATTCAGTTATATGTGTATTAAAGTATCTGATCCCATATTCCTAGAACACAATGACGACATCACAATGACGACATCACAATGACGACATCACAATGACGACATCACAATGACTGCATCACAATGACGACATCACAATGACTACATCACAATGACGACATCACAATGACGACATCACAATGACTACATCACAATGACTACATCACAATGACGACATCACAATGACTACATCACAATGACGACATCACAATGACGACATCACAATGACTACATCACAATGACGACATCACAATGACTACATCACAATGACTACATCACAATGACTACATCACAATGACGACATCACAATGACTACATCACAATGACGACATCACAATGACGACATCACAATGACTACATCACAATGACGACATCACAATGACGACATCACAATGACGACATCACAATGACTACATCACAATGACTACATCACAATGACGACATCACAATGACGACATCACAATGACGACATCACAATGACGACATCACAATGACTACATCACAATGACTACATCACAATGACGACATCACAATGACTACATCACAATGACTACATCACAATGACGACATCACAATGACGACATCACAATGACGACATCACAATGACGACATCACAATGACGACATCACAATGACGACATCACAATGACTACATCACAATGACTACATCACAATGACTACATCACAATGACTACATCACAATGACTACATCACAATGACGACATCACAATGACGACATCACAATGACTACATCACAATGACTACATCACAATGACGACATCACAATGACTACATCACAATGACTACATCACAATGACTACATCACAATGACGACATCACAATGACGACATCACAATGACTACATCACAATGACTACATCACAATGACTACATCACAATGACTACATCACAATGACTACATCACAATGACTACATCACAATGACGACATCAAAGCTTGTGACTCAGCAAACTTGTTGGATACATTTGATGAAGGGGGGGTCGAGGTCAGTATTAAGGAGGAAGAAAAGTGTATGGCCAGTATTATTTAGTGTCCAGTAAAGTGCAGTAAAGTGCAGTAAAGTGATCACATTTGCAGTTTGTTTTGGTTGTGTTTCAGATGATGTTGTACCCAATAGAAATGAACAGTAAATCATGTATCGTATCATACGAGTCACACAAGAATAGAATACGTTTCTGAACACTTGTAAATTAATATGGCTGCTAACATGATTAGGGATAATCATCAAAGAATCATGAATAATAATGAGTGAGAAAGGTAGAGCCATAAATACCATACTCCTTATTGGTACTTAAACGTTTTATATCTCCACTGTCCTAATCAACAGACAGGGAGAGTAGCTGAGGGTTTGAACAAATGGAACATCTCTAATTCATAGACAGAGCTGTGGATGCAAGGACCCACCATGAGATCAAAACGATGGTTTTAACCACGTTTTGAGTCAAATACAGTGTTTGTTTACATTTGCATTGTTTACAAGCTTATATTCGGGGTTCTGGTGAGGAGCACATTTCAGTGTAATGTCCCTTTGGCTTTAAAACCACACATTAGTTCAACAACTGCAGAGTTTCTGGCCGTGTTTTTAAGACAGTACTTACTGGTGTTACTCAGATCTTCAGTCTCCTCTTCCTCTCCTTCATCTCCCAAAACATCCTCCTCTTCTTCTTTCAAGGTGACAGCCTCCTCTTCCTCCCTTTTCATTCTGAAAACTTCTACTTCCTCTTCTTCCACTGTGACAGTCTCTATCCCCTCTTCATCTTTCACTCTAAAATGTTCTGTCTCTTCTTTCACTATAACATCATCCTCTTCTTTCAATGTGATACTGATGGCCTCCTCTTCCTCCTTTTTCATTCTGAAAGCTTCTTCTTCTCCATTTACTGTAACATCCTTCTCTTCTTTCAGGACAATGTTCAGCCCCAGAGCTTCTTTCTCCGCCCAGCAGACCGCTCTTCTTTAACAGGAGGGGAGTCGTTCAGTGAGTTCATGGTCGGGCTAGCTAGCATTAACGATAAGCTTAGTGCTCGACTCGGTATAATTAACACATTTGTACATTTAACAAGCAAATTACTTTAAGTTAAATAGTAGATAATAAGATTGTGTTTAAAAACTACCGAGACCAATATTCACAAAAATGGTCGAAAGAGCTTGTTTTCGGTTGTATGTTGGCTACAAGGCTAAAGAGATGGTTGAATGAGTCAGTATCCGTGTTGTTGAAACAGCTTCCGGTGTCGTGTTGGTCCACTAGATATGACGTCACCAACGGAAGGTCGCATATCGCCGTCAGCTGACTGGAATGGGTAACGCAGTTTAGAAAAATATTCACTACATTGTTTATTCATTTAAAGATGAGCAAATATGTTTTGTCTGACTTCTTTACTTTCGTCTATGCAGACGTGTAGCTACATGTGAATGTGTACATTATGAATATATACTGTTAGAATAGTTTAATGCAGACCTATAGCTACATGTGAATATGTACATTATGTGAATACACGAGGATACATGAGGTGATAATAGTTTCGTGTAGCTCAGTTGGTAAAGCATGGCGCCAGGGTTGTTGGTTTGATACCCGCGAGGGACCAGTACGAAAATGTATGCACACGCTAATGTAAGTCGATCTGCTTAATGAGTAACATGTTAAACAATTAAGACCTAATTCAGGACTTAACTCCAGTCTTGACCGTATAATGTCATTTGCATGCTACGTCATCAAGCTGCTGTTGTGGCTGACTAGCTGTTGTTGTTGAAGAAGCGTCCTTGGGCCTGTTGCACAAAACTAGGATAGGGATTAAGCCAGGATATCTTGGTGATCCTGGCTCAATTGATCCGTAATCCGGTTGCACTAAAGATGGATAGGGGGCAGGAGGATATGTTATGGTATAAATTACCATGGAGATTTATTCTGTGGAGCTAGCCTGCTCCAGACCAGGCTAAATTCCAGGATCTATTTAATCTCATCCCTAATGTCAGTCAGCAGTCACCACAAATGGAAACCAATAGTTAATTCACTGCTCACTATACATTGTTATCACATATAACTAGACCCACTGTCATTATTTAAACGTTTGTGATCATTAATTTCAATGATTTTGGATAAAAAATGATTTTTAGATGTTGCTATCATTAGATAATTTACAGTTTCCCATAGACTATATATAAAATGATAGAATATTAGGGCCAGAGGGAAAAAAAAGACAAGTCATAATATTGTAACCAGTTGTTTTAAAGGAGGACAGTTGTTAAAATGACAGATGCGGGGCATTTCGTGAAATTGTACTTCAGTATGGTTTCATAAACAAAGACATGCTGATGTGCCAGAATATTAAGTATCACATTGTCATAAGTATCAAAACTGTAAAAACAATATGTAGCTTTTCTGCAGAAAGAACCAGCCTCATAAATTTATGACTTTATCCTTTTCTTCAGTGTGGCCCTAGTACTCTGTCATATAAACAAATACACATTCCATAGGAATATAAAAACACAATGTGTAACATTATGTTCCTTTATTGAATAAGGACAAAACAAAGCAGGTAAACCATCAGCTCCTTTCGAAACTGAAGTCACAGTGACTCTACAAGATGGAAAGCACAGAATCCAAGCATATTATACAAAATGATACATACACATTCAAAGGTCTGTATATAACACACCCTGCATGTCTGCACACTAAAATAAATGCAGGACAAATCCATACACATCAACTGAACAGACAAATGAATGGATGCAGTAGCCTCCCTGCAGCCTTGTATTACACACAGTATACCGCACAAACATCATAAGAGGCCAAATTCGTAAAAAAAACGAACCCAAAAAAACCAAATTCCTCTGCCACCGCAGGACATATTTAACCAAAATTGAAAGCACACATACTAACTAAAATAATTCAACACATATTGGTCCCTCAGCAGCCGACCACTGTCGTCATCAGGGAAGATTGCCGGATTGTCCCAGTCCATGGCTGGTGGCACTCTGGGGGCCCTCTCCTTCCTCAGGCAGGCCACATTGTGGAGGACAGCACAAGCCACAGTAATATCACATGCCCTAACAGGGCTGACCCTTAATTTGTGAAGGCAGTGAAAGCGTGCCTTCAGGAGGCCAAAGGTCATTTCAACTCTGGCCCTGGTCCTGGCATGGGCATGGTTGTAGGCCTGCTGTGCTTCCTGGGGTCTGTGAAAGGTGTCAGGAGAAAAGGCTGGCAGCCATACCCCTGTCTCCCAGCAACACACCAGAGAATTCACCTGTCAACACAAAATCTCATCATTACTACCTCATAAACACAGTGATATTCTTGACACAGCCATGATGGTTATAAATAGGGGTTGTGTGGCTTACCTTGTGATAGGCACTGATAGATTTCAGAGGCCCGAAAGATTCTGGAGTCATGGACTGAGCCAGGCCATTTTGCCACAACATTGCTGATCACACAGTCAGCATTGCAGACCATCTGAAATCATAAGATGAGGAATATTACACCAATCAATGCACATCACTGGCAATGCAGAGTGTTCGTCAATGGACAATATCAAAAAGTTATGTTCACCTGAACATTAATGCTGTGAAAGGATTTCCTATTCACAAAATCGGCCTCATGGGCACCTGAGGGGCTTTTATCCTTATGTGTGTGCAGTCCACTGCACCAATGACATTGGGGAAACCTGTCACACAAAGTAATGAGTATCCTACTATGTGTTAACAGTTGTCCTGTAATTTGTAGATCCTCTTACCTGCAATCCTATAGAACTCCTCTTTGATGTCACAGAGTCTTCTGTGGCCAGGGAAGGAGATGAAGACATCTGCTAATGCTTTGATAGCCAGACACACACTCCTTATTGTGCGGCAAATTGTGGCCTTGTTCAGCTGTTCTGCATCCCCCACTGAGTACAGGAAGGCTCCACTAGCAAAAAAGCGCAAGGCCACACAAACCATTTGCTCCACACTCAGTGCATGGCTCCGTGCAGTGCGGTGCTTAATCCTGGGACCCAGTAGTCTGCATAGATACCTGATGCCATCTGCAGAAAACCTGTATCTTTCATATAGATGGTCGTCAGGGAAGGCCAGTGGGTCCAACCGGTCCCTGAAGACCCTTTCTCGCCTGAAGGCTCTCCTCAGCACAAGTGCTTCTTCATCCACCACATCTCGCACGAATGGGCATGCCATTGTCAGAGCAGAAAGGAACACACAATTTTGGGCCTTCATATAGGCTAGTGGCCACACCTGGTGCTGGGGGGGTGGGCAAAAGAGGGCGATGCCTTATAACGATGACTTGGTTGTACTGATTGCTGGGAAAATAAAAAAAAACCTTAGAAAGATGCCACCGTCCTGTGTGCTCACAATAAGAGCTCATATGTCATGGCTCACTTGACTTTACGAGAATATACCTAATTTTTATTTTGAGCTGTGTCATCTTCTTGGAGCTGGGGGAGGAAATACAAATAATGATTAATACATTTGTGTTACAGTTAGCATACAGTGTACATTGAAGGCATATCTCACCTCCCTCTCAAGTTTTTTTATTTCAAGGTCCAGTTTCCTAATTGTCCTCTTTTTTATTTCGGACTCCAGTGCAAGATTTTCCATCTTTCTTCTTGTACTGAATGTCTATGTCTGCCAGTTCTATTTGGCGCCGGAGGTGGTTGCCATACAACTTTCTGATAGCTTGTGAGCTCTGAGAACACAATACAATTAGCGCAGCTGGAATTTGGCAGGATGTGGTGTCCTTTTATTAATACGCACTATGTTGCCAGGCTGGTTTTCCCACTGTATAGCATCTGGGTCCTGTAAAAGAAATTAGATTTTTTGATTTTGATGAGGACTCCTCACCATTGTAGAGTAAATAGTACTTTCACAGTCTTACCATGATACCTCATGCCTTCTGGAAGCCAGAGAGATGGTCTCCTCCTCATCATCATCGTCTCCATCATGTGCTGTTGCTGCTGCACTGGGGCCTTCACCCTATCACATTTAATCGGATTCATATTGAAGCTAGTAGACAAGACATGCCAGGCCTACAGTATGCCTTTGATGGAGTACTCACTGGATCAGCATCGTCTGGTGCTTGTGCTGGTGGCTCTAACAGGAACACAGTGCTGCCAGACACTGCAAGGCAATAGGTAAACCAAAGTCAGACAGTCCAAATTGATTCAATATGAATGTGGTTGTATCCCATGTAGAGATGGAAGGACATACCTTGAATGAAGCGGGTGGCATCTTGGGAGGAACCTATGCTTGTCTCTTTCCCCCCAGGGATCCCCTCTAAGACGGGCCTGCCTTTATTTAGCTCCAAGGCCATGTCCTCTGCTGGGGTAAGGTCAGCCTTTGGTGACCCACCACCCGTGCCTTGTCTGTGGGTATTCTTTTTCACTGCTAAAACAGTACAGACAATGTGTGAGCAGGCACCTTCTGGGTACAATATATGCTTGTGCTTTGTTAAATATTAGTCAGGGACCATACCATTCTGCAGAATGTTCTTGTATTTGATTTTGACCTGCTGCCATGTCCGTTTTGGCCCGTTCATGTTTAATCTACACACACACACACACACACACACATTTAATGGAGTCACACTGCAAAAAATTACTTGGTATTTTTGTCTTGTTTTCAGTAAAAATATTAAAAAAAAAAAACTTAAATAAAGATGTATTTTCTTGATTTGCTAAATGACCTAGCAAAATAAGTATAGTTTAGACAAAAAATATAAACTTTAAGTAAATGTGTGCTTAAAACAAGCAAATAAAAAATCTGTCAATATAATAAAAATTCTCTTGAAATAAGTTTACTTTTTCCATAAACACTTAATTTTAGAAAAGTTCTCGTTTCACTGGCAGATTTTTTGCTTATTTTCCTAGGTAATTTTGCTCAAGAAAATATTCAAGATGTTTTTTAGATATTTTTTTTTACTGAAAACAAGACAAAAATACTAAGTAAGAAAGACATTTTTGCAGTGCAGTGAGCAACCGACCTTGGGTCCTTTGAAAGGCGCTATATAAATTAAAGTGATTATTATTATAGCTCATCTATTTATTCAATTAAATTTTATTTATATAGCACTTTTCAATTGTTTCATTCTGTCAAAGCAGCTTTACATTAATGAAAGCAGGAGAAACACAAAAAAACGGTGGACAACATAAGAAGCAGAGTACAACGGCTAAGATTAAACCGTACTGAGCGTAGTAACGTTAAATAATAATGTAAGGCTTTAATAATAATTTATCATAGCTTTATACAGTGTGATGGACTTACTTTACACAATTTCACTCATATCTGCAGTGCATTTCAATTAAAAATTTAACCGTTTCATAATTACAGTACAACTGCGTTTTTGGAGATGTGAATTAAATATTTGAATTGTAATTGTGATGTTTCAGCGGAGCGGTGAGTGTGTAATTGTGCACTACTTACGCATTCAGGCGGTCTGCAATACTTTGCCACGCTTTTTCTCTTTGCTTTATCACTGTGGCGGTGTTGCCTTTCTTCTTAATTATATCTTTTACCTCCTCGTATGCCTCCATGAGGATTTGTGCTTCCGACGGGGAAAAGTACGCGGCTCTAGTTGCCATGGTAAATCAGTTAATCTGTGATCTGTGGCGGGGTCTATTTGAGTGAGCCTGGTTTAAGGATTGGTTTCACCTGGCTTAATGAATCCGTGTCTGCTCATCCTGGCTTGGTCTTTGTGCAACCAATTAAGCCTGGACGCACATGTTTTGGCTTCATTGAGCTCAGCTGAGTCATTTATCCCGGATGTCTTAATTCTACTTTTGTGCAACAGGCCCCTTGTCTACTAGATTACACGTCACGCTGTAATATATATTTTACTCAACTGCGTTTTACTCCAGTCAGCAAAAAACATTGTGGGACTTTAAGCCGATGCTGTTGGTGTGACGTATAATGTAGTGGACGGAACGCTTCTTTCAACAGCAGCAACAGTTAGTCAGACACCTCGGTAGCTTGATAGACAAAATAGATTAACCAATAAAGCTCTTTAGACGCTTTAGTGTATATTAGACACAGTTTTTTTAAACACACTTCTGTCGTCTAGTTAGTTATCCACTTTAATGTCGTATTTGCGGCGTTGTTATTAGTCAGCTAGTGGGCTTGTTAAGTTAGCATTAGCCTAGCTAGCTAACATCCACGACCATGAGTTCACTAAGCTGCTCTCCTGCTAAAGAAGAGGAGGTCTGCTGGACGGAGAAAGAAGCTCTGGTGAAAGAGGAAGAGGAGGAAGAAGAAGCTGTTACAGTAAAAATAGAAGTAGAGGGTGAAGCTGTTATAGTGAAAGAAGAGAGAGACGTTTCAGTGAAAGAAGAAGACGCGTTCAGAGTGAAAGAGGAGGAGGATGTTACAGTTAATAAAGAAGAGGAGGTGGAAGAGAAAGAGGCTGCAGTTTATGGAGTGAAAGAGGAGGAGGGGGAGATGACTGTTACATCGAAAAAGGGGAGGAGGACATCTGGGCCCCGTTTCCCAAAGTTATCTTATGGTTCTACAGATGAAGTTAGCCGTGAAAAGCTTTTGGGAAACCGGGGCCTGAAAACACTAGTAAGTACTGTCTTAAAAACAGAGGCATAAACTCTGCAGTTGAACTGATGTGTGGTTTTAAAAGGGAAATCTACAGTTGCTTTTAAATTATTTATTTATTATATTGATCACTTGACTGTCTTAAGACAATAGTCAATTACGTTTGTAAAAGCATTTAAACATTTCATTTACAGACATCAATTGTTGTACAACATCCTGGGCATCACCTTTTAGCTGAAAATAGAATTCATCCATGATGTCATAATGATAGTTTAACCAGGTTTCTAGGCTATATAGTATATTGTAGAATTCATCCATGATGTCATAATGATAGTTTAACCAGGTTTCTAGGCTATATAGTATATTCTCTCATTTTGTCTGTCACGGTTGAAGTGTACCTATGATGAAAATTACAGGCCTCTCATCTTTTAAGTGGGAGAACTTGCCATGATGTCATAATGATAGTTTAACCAGGTTTTGAGGCTATATAGTATATTCTAGAATTCATCCATGATGTCATAATGATAGTTTAACCAGGTTTCTAGGCTATATAGTATATTCTAGAATTCATCCATGATGTCATAATGATGGTTTAACCAGGTTTCTAGGCTATATAGACAGTGGATTTCTGCTGTTGTGGGCCTTTAACCATCTGTCTGACTTTGTTGTTCACACAGGAGAGAGACGTGACTATCGTGGATCCTCTGGGGAGCCTCAACAACAGCATGATGCTGAAGAGACAGAGGAGAGTCTCTCCACATCAGAACACCTCAAACACCAGCGGAGACACACAGGAAGAAACCTCACCGCTGCTCTGACTGTGGGAAGAGATTCCCCTCTTCAGCTGACCTTAAAAGACATCTGAGAATCCACACGGGAGAGAAACCTAATAACTGTGATCAATGTGGGAAGAGTTTTAGTGTTACAAGCAGCCTGAAAGCACACCAGAGAACACACACAGGAGAGAAACCTTACAGCTGTTATCAGTGTGGGAAAAGTTTTACCTCATCTAGCCACCTGACCATACACCAGAAAACACACACAGGAGAGAAACCTTATAGCTGTGATCACTGTGGGAAGAGTTTTGTTACATCTAGCTGTCTGACCATACACCAGAGAATACACACTGGTGAGAAACCTTACAGCTGTAATCAATGTGGGAAGAATTTTTCTCACTCAGGCAACCTGATAGCACACCTGAGAATACACACTGGAGAGAAACCTCATTGCTGCTCTGACTGTGGGCAGAGATTCATCTTTTAGCAATCTTAAAATACATCAGAGAATACACACAGGAGAAAAACCTTACCACTGCTCGGACTGTGGAAAGAGTTTTGTTTCATCAAAACATTTAAAATCACACCAGAGAACACACACAGGAGAGAAGCCTTATAGCTGTGATCAATGTGGGAAGAGTTTTGGAACATCTAGCAGCCTGAAAACACACCAGAGGGGACACACAGGAGAGAAACCTCATAGCTGTGATCAATGTGGGAAGAGTTTTGTTACATCTAGCAGTCTGACTCTACACCAGAGAACACACACAGGAGAGAAACCTCATAGCTGTAGTCAGTGTGACATGAGATACTCTGGTAAAAGATCTCTGATTAAACACCAGAAAATACATGAAGGAGTTGTTTCATGATATCAATAAAATAATGTTACAATATAGAATGTTTTAACATTGTAGTATGAGTATTTTAATGATGTCACAATGTAGAATGTTTTAACATTGTAGTAGGAGTGTTTTAATGATGTCACAATGTAGAATGTTTTAACATTGTAGTAGGAGTATTTTAACGATGTTCTGTTGATTTAAGTGTCATGTGGATATGAGCCTCATCAGGGGAAAAATCCAGGCTCTGTATTGAAAGAGTATTATTTAACCAAAAAAGTGTTGCGTTACACTTACCTCGTTGGCAACCCACTTGAATTAAAATGCATCACTTAAATGTAACTAGCAGTTGTCTACAAATTGTCCTCTAACCAGTGATGTACACATTATTCCCAGATTCCGTGTGGTGTTTGAGCTGCTAGTTTAATTTTGGAGAAATATAATTGAAACGCATCCCTCCAAAATGTAGCTGACTGTCTTCTGCAGGTTGTCTGCAGGTTGTCCTCTAACCAGTGAGGCAAAAGATATCTCCCATTTCCATGTGTTTTGTTTAGTTGTGTTAGTTTCAACAGCAACCTACAACCTGATTTCCCCTAATCGATATCAGTGATTTATTAATTAATTAATTATTGCAAATTATGGTGGAAAATAAGTATTTGGTCAATAACAAAAGTTTATCTCAATACTTTGTTATATACCCTTTGTTTGCAATGACAGAGGTGAAACGTTTTCTGTAAGTCTTCACAAGGTTTTCACACACTGTTGCTGGTATTTTGGCCCATTCCTCCATGCAAATCTCCTCTAGAGCAGTGATGTTTTGCGGCTGTTGCTGGGCAACATGGACTTTCAACTCCCTTCAAAGATTTTCTATGGGGTTGAGATCTGGAGACTGGCTAGGACCTTGAAATGCTTCTTACGAAGCCACTCCTTCGTTGCCCGGGCGGTGTGTTTGGGACTAACCCCTGCCTCTGATTGACCATATCAGGCCAAACACAGAAACAGACAAACTAGACATACAATATAGAATGCCCACTCAGATCACACCCTGACCAAACAAAACCTATAAACATACAAAGCAAACTATGGTCAGGACGTGACACAAGCCTATTGGGAATTCTTGATCGATCATTGATCCAAAAAAGACACACACCTGTTCTGGGTTAATTCCATAGCTGTTTGCATTGTAGTGTATTAGCCGGGTATGAGACATGATAATTAATACAATTGAAGTAAAGTATAAAATAAACAGTATTATCCTAAATTGAGAGATGAATTAAAAATCACATCGACATCATCTTTCAGAATGTACCTGTTTTCCGTATAGAATGACATGTTTCCAGATTATATTACAACTCTTTGTGTTTTGTCTTAGTGGTTGTTTCTTTAGTAAATAGGAAACTCAACAGTGTGTAAGTCTGAGAAACATTATTGAGATGGTTGGTTTATTGTTGTTGAAAGCTTGAAATGTACAGACATTGAGAAGTGATATTGCAGCAACAGTTTTAAAGGGGGTAATCGTATCATATATATACCCTTGCATGTTTGAATTAGAGCGTTTTCATCACAGCCTGGTAAACACATTCTTGTAAGTTGTCTACGTTGACATTTTAGGTTATGTCTCACATGTATCATAATAATATTAAAGATGATGATAATAATGTTATATTATTTTTTATAATAATACATATCTGCAAACCAAATGTATTTCTGAAAAACCCTGAAAGCATCTTCAATAGTTGTAGATGCTCCAACATTCATAGATGACCCTCAGGGTCATATAACAACCAGGGTTGCTGTAGAGTAAAAGCACAAGTTCAACACTCAGGAGTCAATGTCCTATCTTTTGTCTTTTTCATAGCCTGAGAGAGAGAGAGAAAGACAGAGATAGAGACAGAGAGAGAGGGGGGTAGAGAGAGAGAGAGAGGGGGGTAGAGAGAGAGAGAGAGAGGGGGAGAGAGAATATATTCCACACTTAAATAATAGGTCATTGTTCCCACACACAGCCCTGTCTTCATAGTTGTTTATATAGTTTATTATCATAGTTTTTGTCATAGCTTCTAATGATCGTTTCTAATCACAGATTGAATATAAATATAGGTGGCCTAACTTTCTAATCAATAAGCGGGTCAAGTCGACCCTAAGAGGGCAGAAGCTATTGTTTACAAACAGTATGGATAAAAAACATTGTATAAATAGTCTTCATTTTTTAAAAACATGTAAATGCCTAGAATTAATACCTATCATTCTTAAATAATATATATCTATATACACACATCGCCTTGAATATTCAGCTCCCCTTCAAAAAAGTTCAGTGAGGAAGGAAGGATTCCCCGTCCTGTCCTGGGACTGCTGCCTGGTGTTTGGAGTTAGGGTAAGGCTGTCAGTACAAAAACGTAGAATAGCATCTGTTTCATCTGCTCTTCCGAAGTCGTTCAGAGTGCACACTTTTAGTTTTTTAACTATCTAAATGTTCTTGGGTATGCGGTTATTTGGACTTACGCCGAAAATTGTGTGATGGTGAAGGGCTACGTAACGAACAGGGCGAAGGTTCTGAGAATCCCCGTCTAACAGTCTTTTTTATCTGTCCTGGCCACTATATATTCGGGGCTGTTGGCCTGTGCTAAAGCTGTGCTAACATAGTGTTAAAGTATATGCTCCACTAGACTCGCTCCGCGTTCGTGTCCCTAACTAGAGAATGAACGGAATGAGTTTACAGGGCCGTGTCCCTAACTAGAGAATGAACGGAATGAGTTTACAGGGCCGTGTCCCTAACTAGAGAATGAACGGAATGAGTTTACAGGGCCGTGTCCCTAACTAGAGAATGAACGGAATGAGTTTACAGGGCCGTGTCCCTAACTAGAGAATGAACGGAATGAGTTTTACAGGGCCGTGTCCCTAACTAGAGAATGAACGGAATGAGTTTACAGGGCCGTGTCCCTAACTAGAGAATGAACGGAATGAGTTTACAGGGCCGTGTCCCTAACTAGAGAATGAACGGAATGAGTTTACAGGGCCGTGTCCCTAACTAGAGAATGAACGGAATGAGTTTACAGGGCCGTGTCCCTAACTAGAGAATGAACGGAATGAGTTTACAGGGCCGTGTCCCTAACTAGAGAATGAACGGAATGAGTTTACAGGGCCGTGTCCCTAACTAGAGAATGAACGGAATGAGTTTACAGGGCCGTGTCCCTAACTAGAGAATGAACGGAAAACAGGGCCGTGTCCCTAACTAGAGAATGAACGGAATGAGTTTACAGGGCCGTGTCCCTAACTAGAGAATGAACGGAATGAGTTTACAGGGCCGTGTCCCTAACTAGAGAATGAACGGAATGAGTTTACAGGGCCGTGTCCCTAACTAGAGAATGAACGGAATGAGTTTACAGGGCCGTGTCCCTAACTAGAGAATGAACGGAATGAGTTTACAGGGCCGTGTCCCTAACTAGAGAATGAACGGAATGAGTTTACAGGGCCGTGTCCCTAACTAGAGAATGAACGGAATGAGTTTACAGGGCCGTGTCCCTAACTAGAGAATGTACGGAATGAGTTTACAGGGCCGTGTCCCTAACTAGAGAATGTACGGAATGAGTTTACAGGGCCGTGTCCCTAACTAGAGAATGAACGGAATGAGTTTACAGGGCCGTGTCCCTAACTAGAGAATGAACGGAATGAGTTTACAGGGCCGTGTCCCTAACTAGAGAATGAACGGAATGAGTTTACAGGGCCGTGTCCCTAACTAGAGAATGAACGGAATGAGTTTACAGGGCCGTGTCCCTAACTAGAGAATGAACGGAATGAGTTTACAGGGCCGTGTCCCTAACTAGAGAATGAACGGAATGAGTTTACAGGGCCGTGTCCCTAACTAGAGAATGAACGGAATGAGTTTACAGGGCCGTGTCCCTAACTAGAGAATGAACGGAATGAGTTTACAGGGCCGTGTCCCTAACTAGAGAATGAACGGAATGAGTTTACAGGGCCGTGTCCCTAACTAGAGAATGAACGGAATGAGTTTACAGGGCCGTGTCCCTAACTAGAGAATGAACGGAATGAGTTTACAGGGCCGTGTCCCTAACTAGAGAATGAACGGAATGAGTTTACAGGGCCGTGTCCCTAACTAGAGAATGAACGGAATGAGTTTACAGGGCCGTGTCCCTAACTAGAGAATGAACGGAATGAGTTTACAGGGCCGTGTCCCTAACTAGAGAATGAACGGAATGAGTTTACAGGGCCGTGTCCCTAACTAGAGAATGAACGGAATGAGTTTACAGGGCCGTGTCCCTAACTAGAGAATGAACGGAATGAGTTTACAGGGCCGTGTCCCTAACTAGAGAATGAACGGAATGAGTTTACAGGGCCGTGTCCCTAACTAGAGAATGAACGGAATGAGTTTACAGGGCCGTGTCCCTAACTAGAGAATGAACGGAATGAGTTTACAGGGCCGTGTCCCTAACTAGAGAATGAACGGAATGAGTTTACAGGGCCGTGTCCCTAACTAGAGAATGAACGGAATGAGTTTACAGGGCCGTGTCCCTAACTAGAGAATGAACGGAATGAGTTTACAGGGCCGTGTCCCTAACTAGAGAATGAACGGAATGAGTTTACAGGGCCGTGTCCCTAACTAGAGAATGTACGGAATGAGTTTACAGGGCCGTGTCCCTAACTAGAGAATGAACGGAATGAGTTTACAGGGCCGTGTCCCTAACTAGAGAATGAACGGAATGAGTTTACAGGGCCGTGTCCCTAACTAGAGAATGAACGGAATGAGTTTACAGGGCCGTGTCCCTAACTAGAGAATGAACGGAATGAGTTTACAGGGCCGTGTCCCTAACTAGAGAATGAACGGAATGAGTTTACAGGGCCGTGTCCCTAACTAGAGAATGAACGGAATGAGTTTACAGGGCCGTGTCCCTAACTAGAGAATGAACGGAATGAGTTTACAGGGCCGTGTCCCTAACTAGAGAATGAACGGAATGAGTTTACAGGGCCGTGGTGGCATTGTTTCGACAGATATCCTGTATGCAACACCCTGTATATTTGGTTTACAGAACAAAGGCAGTGAATTCAAACAACAGGAGGGGATGTCGAGACATTTTGTCTACAACCGGGGTGGGGGCACCGGGCGCTGATTAGAGATATCAATGTTTAACCCCGGGGTGGGGGACGCTGATTAGAGATATCAATGTTTAACCCCGAGGGTGGGGGCACCGGGCGCTGATTAGAGATATCAATGTTTAACCCCGGGGTGGGGCACCGGGCGCTGATTAGAGATATCAATGTTTAACCCCGGGGGGGGGGACGCTGATTAGAGATATCAATGTTTAACCCCGAGGGTGGGGGCACCGGGCGCTGATTAGAGATATCAATGTTTAACCCCGGGGTGGGGGGCACCGGGCGCTGATTAGAGATATCAATGTTTAACCCCGAGGGTGGGGGCACCGGGCGCTGATTAGAGATATCAATGTTTAACCCCGAGGGGGGCATCGGGCGCTGATTAGAGATATCAATGTTTAACCCCGGGTGGGGGCACCGGCGCTGATTAGAGATATCAATGTTTAACCCCGGGGTGGGGGCACCGGGCGCTGATTAGAGATATCAATGTTTAACCCCGGGGTGGGGGCACCGGGCGCTGATTAGAGATATCAATGTTTAACCCCGAGGGGGAGCACCGGGCGCTGATTAGAGATATCAATGTTTAACCCGAGGGGGGCACCGGGCGCTGATTAGAGATATCAATGTTTAACCCCGAGGGGGGGAGCACCGGGCGCTGATTAGAGATATCAATGTTTAACCCCGAGGGGGGGAGCACCGGGCGCTGATTAGAGATATCAATGTTTAACCCCGAGGGGGGGGCACCGGGCGCTGATTAGAGATATCAATGTTTAACCCCGAGGGGGGGAGCACCGGGCGCTGATTAGAGATATCAATGTTTAACCCCGAGGGGGGGCACCGGGCGCTGATTAGAGATATCAATGTTTAACCCCGAGGGGGGGAGCACCGGGCGCTGATTAGAGATATCAATGTTTAACCCCGAGGGGGGGAGCACCGGGCGCTGATTAGAGATATCAATGTTTAACCCCGAGGGGGGCATCGGGCGCTGATTAGAGATATCAATGTTTAACCCCGAGGGGGGCACCGGGCGCTGATTAGAGATATCAATGTTTAACCCCGAGGGGGGCACCGGGCGCCTGATTAGAGATATCAATGTTTAACCCCGAGGGGGGGGGGGGCATCGGGCGCTGATTAGAGATATCAATGTTTAACCCCGAGGGGGGGCATCGGGCGCTGATTAGAGATATCAATGTTTAACCCCGAGGGGGGTGGGGGCATCGGGCGCTGATTAGAGATATCAATGTTTAACCCCGAGGGGGGGCACCGGGCGCTGATTAGAAGTATCAATGTTTAACCCCGAGGGGGAGCACCGGGCGCTGATTAGAGATATCAATGTTTAACCCCGGGGTGGGGGCACCGGCGCTGATTAGAGATATCAATGTTTAACCCCGAGGGGGGCACCGGGCGCTGATTAGAGATATCAATGTTTAACCCCGGGGTGGGGGCACCGGGCGCTGATTAGAAGTATCAATGTTTAACCCCGAGGGGGAGCACCGGGCGCTGATTAGAGATATCAATGTTTAACCCCGGGGGGGCATCGGGCGCTGATTAGAGATATCAATGTTTAACCCGAGGGGGGCACCGGGCGCTGATTAGAGATATCAATGTTTAACCCCGAGGGGGGCATCGGGCGCTGATTAGAGATATCAATGTTTAACCCCGGTGGGGGCACCGGGCGCTGATTAGAAGTATCAATGTTTAACCCCGAGGGGGAGCACCGGGCGCTGATTAGAGATATCAATGTTTAACCCCGAGGGGGGAGCACCGGGCGCTGATTAGAGATATCAATGTTTAACCCCGAGGGGAGCACCGGGCGCTGATTAGAGATATCAATGTTTAACCCCGAGGGGGCATCGGGCGCTGATTAGAGATATCAATGTTTAACCCCGAGGGGGAGCACCGGGCGCTGATTAGAGATATCAATGTTTAACCCCGAGGGGGGGCACCGGGCGCTGATTAGAGATATCAATGTTTAACCCCGAGGGGGCATCGGGCGCTGATTAGAGATATCAATGTTTAACCCCGAGGGGGGCATCGGGCGCTGATTAGAGATATCAATGTTTAACCCCGAGGGGGGCACCGGGCGCTGATTAGAGATATCAATGTTTAACCCCGGGGTGGGGGCACCGGGCGCTGATTAGAGATATCAATGTTTAACCCCGGGGGGGGGGCACCGGGCGCTGATTAGAGATATCAATGTTTAACCCCGAGGGGGGCACCGGCGCTGATTAGAGATATCAATGTTTAACCCCGAGGGGGGGCACCGGGCGCTGATTAGAGATATCAATGTTTAACCCCGAGGGGGGGAGCACCGGGCGCTGATTAGAGATATCAATGTTTAACCCCGAGGGGGGGAGCACCGGGCGCTGATTAGAGATATCAATGTTTAACCCCGAGGGGGGGAGCACCGGGCGCTGATTAGAAGTATCAATGTACATTTAACCCCGGGGGGTCGGCAGATATCTGGACATGCTGTATGCATGATAGTGCAAACCTTGGTTTCAAACGATCTTCTACCGAAATAAAGTGCTCTGAGTGCGTATGCCTGGGCAATGTAATAATTCAACATTTTTACCCCCCACACACACAAACATTGGTAATCAGTGTATCAGGCTCCTGTGGCGCAATCGGTTAGCGCGTGGTACTTATACAGCAGTATGCAGCGAAGCAATGCCGAGGTTGTGAGTTCGAGCCTCACCAGGAGCATGCACTTTTCTTGAACCCTCTGCCTGTCTGTTTATTGTCCAGAAAAGGAGCATTTTCCAATCCATTTCATAAGTATGTCATTGAGATAACAGGTCAGAGTGCCGGCACAGCTAAATTCCTTTTATTTAATTCCATTTTTTTTAGTACAAACTTTTTTAAGACATGTTAGAATGAATTACCAAATGTGACTAATATTTAAACATGCATCACGAGTGTTTTATGTAAAAACATTGGAGGCCTACAGTTGTACATCATTACAAACTTTAATAACCAGTAATGTTTATAACATAACATTGTAGGAAAGACTATAAAATAATACATGTTTTTTTTTTAAAAAGACATTACATTTCTCTGCGACAGACCCTGGCGTGAGGGAAAAGACAGCTTCCCCTTTCGTTAAATGGTGAGATACATTTTCAAAACCATTGATTTAGTTAAAAATATTTAGTACATTTTAACCACAAGTTATAATTCAACATTTTTTAAAATTTCTTGCAGATAAAGGGTCCGGTTAGCCCTGACCATTATCCGTTTCCAATTCACCATCACAAAGACGCTTGCCTGCTCCATCAAAGCTCTGTAAGTTTTCCCTCCGTGGGTAGATCATCCGTCCGGCATGTAAATCCTGGGTTTAGCCATAAGTAAAGGCCTTTCAGAAAGAGGCTGTCATGATTGACTGTGACACATATTTAACACGTATTGCTTGTTACAGAATACTACTGTTGTACATTGAATATCCCTAGCAGAGGGAACTCAACAGTGTGTTAGGCAGTGTGTTAGGCAGTGTGTTAGGCAGTGTGTTAGGCAGTGTGTTAGGCAGTGTGTTAGGCAGTGTGTTAGGCAGTGTGTTAGGCAGTGTGTTAGGCAGTGTGTTAGGCAGTGTGTTAGGCAGTGTGTTAGGCAGTGTGTTAGGCAGTGTGTTAGGCAGTGTGTTAGGCAGTGTGTTAGGCAGTGTGTTAGGCAGTGTGTTAGGCTGTGTGTTAGGCAGTGTGTTAGGCAGTGTGTTAGGCAGTGTGTTAGGCAGTGTGTTAGGCAGTGTGTTAGGCAGTGTGTTAGGCAGTGTGTTAGGCAGTGTGTTAGGCAGTGTGTTAGGCAGTGTGTTAGACAGTGTGTTAGGCTGTGTGTTAGGCAGTGTGTTAGGCAGTGTGTTAGGCAGTGTGTTAGGCAGTGTGTTAGGCTGTGTGTTAGGCAGTGTGTTAGGCAGTGTGTTAGGCAGTGTGTTAGGCAGTGTGTTGGGCAGTGTGTTAGGCTGTGTGTTAGGCAGTGTGTTAGGCTGTGTGTTAGGCAGTGTGTTAGGCAGTGTGTTAGGCAGTGTGTTAGGCAGTGTGTTAGGCAGTGTGTTAGGCAGTGTGTTAGGCAGTGTGTTAGGCTGTGTGTTAGGCAGTGTGTTAGGCAGTGTGTTAGGCAGTGTGTTAGGCAGTGTGTTAGGCAGTGTGTTAGGCAGTGTGTTAGGCAGTGTGTTAGGCAGTGTGTTAGGCAGTGTGTTAGGCTGTGTGTTAGGCAGTGTGTTAGGCAGTGTGTTAGGCAGTGTGTTAGGCTGTGTGTTAGGCAGTGTGTTAGGCAGTGTGTTAGGCTGTGTGTTAGGCAGTGTGTTAGGCAGTGTGTTAGGCAGTGTGTTAGGCAGTGTGTTATAGGCAGTGTGTTAGGCAGTGTGTTAGGCAGTGTGTTATAGGCAGTGTGTTAGGCAGTGTGTTAGGCAGTGTGTTATAGGCAGTGTGTTAGGCAGTGTGTTAGGCAGTGTGTAAGGCAGTGTGTTAGGCAGTGTGTTAGGCAGTGTGTTCGGCAGTGTGTTATAGGCAGTGTGTTAGGCAGTGTGTTAGGCAGTGTGTAAGGCAGTGTGTTAGGCAGTGTGTTAGGCAGTGTGTTATAGGCAGTGTTAGGCAGTGTGTTAGGCTGTGTGTTAGGCAGTGTGTTAGGCTGTGTGTTAGGCAGTGTGTTAGGCAGTGTGTTAGACAGTGTGTTAGGCAGTGTGTTAGGCAGTGTGTTAGGCAGTGTGTTATAGGCAGTGTGTTAGGCAGTATGTTAGGCAGTGTGTTATAGGCAGTGTGTTAGGCAGTGTGTTAGGCAGTGTGTTAGGCAGTGTGTTAGGCAGTGTGTTTGGCAGTGTGTTATAGGCAGTGTGTTAGGCAGTGTGTTATAGGCAGTGTGTTAGGCAGTATGTTAGGCAGTGTGTTATAGGCAGTGTGTTAGGCAGTGTGTTAGGCAGTGTGTTAGGCAGTGTGTTATAGGCAGTGTGTTAGGCTGAGAAACATTATTTAGATGGCTGTTTTATTGTTGTTGAAAACTTGAAATGGGCACAATGCCAAGGGACCTTCTAACACACACACACACACACACACACACACACACACACACACACACACACACACACACACACACACACACACACACACACACACACACACACACACAATCACCCTCCCAGACATTCCTGCTTCATAGATAGCAACCATAAGGACAATAAAACTGGGGGTGTGAAACTGAAAGTGGAAAATAAATGAAGAAAATCTCTCTCTCGCTTCTCCTTCATTTTGGAATAAAATAATTTGTTCAAAACTGTTCAACTATTGTATTTTTCAACTACTCGCCACATGTTATGCACTGCAGTAGCTGTAGCCTATGTTTCAGTACGATAGCAATAAGGGGAAGAGTCATTGGGAAACTAACTGCCAATAACGCAATAAACTGAACTCCACCTAGCAGAGACATCTTTGTATTAGCAACTCTTAATTATGAGCTTATATGGTATTAAAGTTAAGGGACATCCCCTGGGCGGGGTGATCCTCAGTAGGGGATTAATTATGAGCTTATATGGTATTAAAGTTAAGGGACATCAGCCTGGGCGGGGTGATCCTCAGTAGGGGATTAATTATGACCTTATATGGTATTAAAGTTAAGGGACATCCCCTGGGCAGGGTGATCCTCAGTAGGGGATTAATTATGACCTTATATGGTATTAAAGTTAAGGGACATCAGCCTGGGCGGGGTGATCCTCAGTAGGGGATTAATTATGAGCTTATATGGTATTAAAGTTAAGGGACATCAGCCTGGGCGGGGTGATCCTCAGTAGGGGATTAATTATGACCTTATATGGTATTAAAGTTAAGGGACATCCCCCTGGGCAGGGTGATCCTCAGTAGGGGATTAATTATGACCTTATATGGTATTAAAGTTAAGGGACATCAGCCTGGGCGGGGTGATCCTCAGTAGGGGATTAATTATGACCTTATATGGTATTAAAGTTAAGGGACATCCCCTGGGCGGGGTGATCATCAGTAGGGGATAAAAAGGGAAAACACCATCTTTTGAACTGTGGGATTTTCAACACATTGTTTCTTATTAAAAGAAGAAGTGATGCAGTCAGTCTCTCCTAAACTCTGAGCCGAGAGAGACTTGCAGCATGGTATTTATATCAGGCCTCTGATTACAATTAAGAGCAAAACGTGCCGCTCTGTTCTGGGCCAGCTGCAGCTTAACTAGGTGTTTCCTTGCAGCACTGGACCACAGATTAGACAAAACTAGAGCCTGCAGAACTTGCTAATTGGAGTGTGGTGTCAAAAAAGCAGAGCATCTCTTTATTACAGACAGACCCTCTCCCCATCTTTACAACCATTTGATCTATATGTCTTGACCATGACAGTTTACAATCCAAGGTAATGCCAAGTAATTTAGTCTCCTCAACTTGTTCAACAGCCACACAATTCATTACCAGATTCAGCTGAGGTCTAGCACTTAAGGAATGATTTGTACCAAATTCAATGCTCTTAGTTTTAGAGATGTTCAGGACCAGTTTATTACTGGTCACGCATTGCAAAACAGACTGCAAGTCTTTGTTAAAGGTTTCAGTGGCTTCATTTGCTGTGGTTGCTGGTGCTTATATGGTTTGTTTAATGCCAGTGGCAGGTCATTGGTAAAAATAGAAAAGAGTAGAGGGCCTCGAGAGCTGCCCTGCGGTACACCACACTTTATATGTTTGACATTAGAGAAGCTTCCATTAAAAACCCTCTGAGTTCTATTAGATAGATAGCTCTGAATCCACATTATGGCAGAGGTTGAAAAGCCATAGCACAGACATTCTTAAACAACAGGTTATGGTCAATAATATCAAAGGCTGCACTGAAATCTAACAATAGAGCTCCCACAATATTCTTGTTTTCAATTTCTCTCAAACAATCATCAGTCATTTGTGTCAGTGCAGTACATGTTGAGTGCCCTTCTCTATAAGCATGCTGAAAGTCTGTTGTTAATTTGTTTACAGAGAAATAGCATTGTATTTGCAATTTCTTCCAACAGTTTGCTAAGAGCTGGCAGCAAGCTTATAGGTCTGCTGTTGGAACCAGTAAAGGCCGCTTTACCACTCTTGGGTAGCGAAATTAATTTGGCTTCCCTCCAGGCCTGAGGACAAAGACTTTCCTCCAGGCTCAGATTAAAATATGACAGATATGAGTGGCTATAGAGTAAGCTACCCTCCTCAGTAACTTTCCATCTGTTGTCAATCCCAGGAGCTTTGTCATTATTGATCGATAACAATTCTCCCACAATAACTTTACAAAATTCAAACAAACTGCTTTTCTTTCATTATTTGTTTATTTTATGCATGAATATAATTATAATATAATTGCTCCCTGTTTTCTTCCCATCTTTATATCATTGATCTTGGCTTCATAATAAAGGTTCTTCTTCTTTTGTTGAGTTTGGTCACATCATTTCTCCATTTGCATAAAACAGCCAGACTTATTAGCCACTCCTTTTGCCCCCAACTCTTTCAAACATACAGTTTTTCATTTCCTCATCGATCCATGGAGCCTTAACAGTTCTAACAGTCAGTTTCTTAACAGGTTCATGTTTATCAATAATTGGAAGAAACAATTTAATATGGTAATGTTTTCTAATAAAAACAAACAAATATATGTTTGAGTATACCCTGTACCATTTAATTTCATCTGGTAAAGACAGGTAAACACATTGTCAGTCAACAATATAAGACAACGGGAGCACTGTGTATGTTCTCTGATGAATTTTAAGTCAATGTGATGTGAAATATCAATATACACGCTAAGAGAAGTAATTTCTCTCTCCTGTGTGGATTCTCTAATGACGTTTAAGTGACTTATGAGTAATATGTTTTCCCACAGTCTGAGCTTTTCTAAGCCTTCTCCTCTGTGTGCAGTCTCATGTGTTCTTCCATGCTTCCTAAATGGGCAAAAGCTTTGCACCCTGGGAGGAGTGGTTAGGCTTCTCCCCTGTGTGTATTCTCTCATGTTTCTTCAGATCACCTGACCGGCTGAAACACTTTCCACACTGGGAGCAGTGGTACGGCTTCTCCCCCGTGTGAATTTTCTGGTGAGCTTTCAGGTGTCCTTTCAGTTTAAAACTCTTTCCACACTGCGAGCAGTGGTAAGGCTTCTCCTGTGTGTGTGTTCTCTCATGTTGCTTCAGATCCCATAATAAGTTACAACCCTTTCCACATTGGGAACAGTGGTAAAGCTTCTCCCCTGTGTGTAATCTCTCATGTTTTTTCAGATCCCCTGACCAGTTGAAACACTTTCCACACTGGGAGCAGTGGTAAGGCTTCTCCCCGTGTGTATTCTCTCATGTTGTTTCATGGCCCCTAACTGGTTAAAACACTTGCCACACTGGGAGCACTGGAAAGGCTTCTCCCCTGTGTGTATTATCTCATGAACTTTCAGGTTCCTTAACCGGCTAAAACTCTTTCCGCACTGGGAGCAGTGGTAAGGCTTCTCCCTGTGTGTATTCTCTCGTGAGCTTTCATGTGTCCTTTCTGGTTAAAACTCTTTCCACACTGCGAACAGTGGTAAGGCTTCTCCCCTGTGTGTGTTCTCTCATGTTGTTTCAGCTCCCATAAGAGGTTACAACCCTTTCCACATTGGGAACAGTGGTAAGGCTTCTGCCCTGTGTGTAATCTCTCATGTCGTTTCAGAGAACCTAACAGGTTAAAACTCTTTCCACACTGGAAGCAGTGGTAAGGCTTCTCCCTGTGTGTATTCTCTCGTGTTTGTTCAGGGTTCCTTTATGGCCAAAACTTTTTCCACACTGGGAGCAGTGGAAAGGCTTCTCCCCGTGTGTATTCTCTCATGTTGTTTCAGCTCCCATAAGAGGTTACAACCCTTTCCACAGTGGGAACACTGGTGTCGTCTTGCTGGTTTGGACGTCCCTGGCTCTGGTTCCTCTGAGCCTGGTCTGTCTCCTGCCAAAAAGAAAAGCTTTTTTTTAAATAGAGACCTGAATGAAACCTCCACATGATGAAACAGCTTTGCTACGAGGATAAATCCTAATCAGATCCCTCAATAACCCGAGGCCAGATTTAACAATCTTGGTGTGATTTTAAAACAAATATTTTAGAGTTTCCTGGTAATTACTGATGTTTACATGACTTACTTATTCATCCTGTTTTACAAGTCAGAACACAAAAAAAAAAAACAGTTCTAGAACACTCAAGACACAGACGTCACAGGATTCCAATCGAGCAGGTGGTTCTAAATATATAACTTTCATAGCTGTATGATACAGAATGCGACCTACAGTTGTGGCCAAAAGTTTTGAGAATGACACAAATATTACATTTCCAATACGTTTGCTGCTTCTGTGTCTTTGGATAATTTTTGTCAGATGTCACTATGTAATGCTGAAGTATAATTACAAGCATTTCATAAGTGTCAAAGGCTTTTATTGACAATGACATGGAAGTTGATGCAAAGAATCAATATTTGCAATGTTGACCCATCTTTTTCAAGACCTCTACAATCTGCCCTGGCATGCTGTCAATTAACACACCAAGATTGTTAAATCTGGCCGTAGCCCACTCTTGCATAATCAATGCTTGGAGTTGGTCAGAATGTGGGTTTTTGTTTGTCCACCCGCCTCTTGACGATTGACCACAAGTTCTCAATGGGATTAAGGTCTGGGGAGTTTCCTGACCATTGACCCAAAATATCGATGTTTTGTTCCCGAGCCACTTAGTTATCACTTTTGCCTTCTGGCAAGGTGCTCCATCATGCTGGAGAAGCCATTGTTCGTCACTGAACTGTTCCTGGATGGTTGGGAGAAGTTGCTCTCGGAGGATGTGTTGGTACCATTCTTTATTCATGGCTGGGTTCTCAGGCAACATTGTGAGTGAGCCCACTCCTTGGCTGAGAAGCAACCCCACACATGAATGGTCTCAGGATGCTTTACTGTTGGCATGACACAGGACTGATGGTAGCGCTCACCTTGTCTTCTCCGGACAAGCTTTTACCGGATGCCCCAAACAATCAGAAAGGGGATCATCAGAGAAAATGCGTTACCCCAGTCCTCAGCAGTCCAGTCCTCAGCAGTCCAATCCTCAGCAGTCCAATCCTCAGCAGTCCAGTCCTCAGCAGTCCAGTCCTCAGCAGTCCAATCCCTGTACCTTTTGCAGAATATCAGTCTCCCTGATATTTTTCCTGCAGAGAAGTGGCTTATTTGCTGCCCTTCTTGACACCAGGCCTGTACATATCTTCCTTAAACATAAAATAACTAAAGAAGTCATTTTGTGTGGAAGTCCAAAACTTGTTTTTACGTCACAGATACAAAGCACATCAGTAACATCTCCCCGTTGTTGAAAGACAAAGCACATCAGTATCATCTCCCCGTTGTTGAAAGACAAAGCACATCAGTATCATCTCCCCGTTGTTGAAAGACAAAGCACATCAGTAACATCTCCCCGTTGTTGAAAGGGTTCCCGTTGTTGAAAGGGTTCGACACATTGCTGTTTAAATGGACCAATTTCTTATTTAGACATTCACAGATTTTCAACATTTTGATTATCGCTGATGTCATATTTTGGGTAAAGTAAAAAATAAAGGTGAAATATTTGGAAAGATGTCCCTAAAACTGATAGTAAACTAATAGTAGCTACAATAAACAAAAATATAAACATGTAAAGTGTTGGATGTTTCATGAGCTGAACAAAAAGATTGCAGAATTTAGTGAACACTTATTCTTTGCCAAGATAATCCATCCACCTGACAGGTGAGGCATATCAAGAAGCTGATTGAACAGCTTGATTATTACACAGGTGCACCTTGTGCTGGTGATAATAAAATGGCACTTAAAAATGTGCAGTTTTGTCACACAACATAATGCCACAGATTGTCTCAAGGTTTGAGGGAGCGATTGGCAATGACTGCAGGAATATCCACTGGAGCTGTTCACTTACCAGATAATTGAATGTTAAATTCTCTGCCAGAATCCTCCTCCAACATCGTTTTAGAGAATTTGGCAGTACAGGACCCTAGGATATATGGTATATTCTAGAATTCATCCATGATGTCATAATGACATATAAAGACGCCAGCCCAGGACCTAGGATATATGGTATATTCTAGAATTCATCCATGATGTCATAATGACATATAACGACGCCAGCCCAGGACCTAGGATATATGGTATATTCTAGAATTCATCCATGATGTCATAATGACATATTACGACACCAGCCCAGGACCTAGGATATATGGTATATTCTAGAATTCATCCATGATGTCATAATGACATATAACGACGCCAGCCCAGGACCTAGGATATATGGTATATTCTAGAATTCATCCATGATGTCATAATGACATATTACGACACCAGCCCAGGACCTCCACATCGTCTGAGACCAGCCACCAGAGTTGTATTTCTCTTTGTAATGAAGCCCTTTTGTGGGGAAAAACTCATTCTGATTGGCTGGGCCACTCAATGGGTGGGCTTCCCTGCCCAGTCATGTAAAGTCCATAGATTAGGGCATAATTTAATTAATGACTGACTTATATGAGCTGTAAATCGTTGAAATTGTTGTTTATATTTTGGTTCAGTATACACAGACCCACACACACACTGCATTTGTTAAGTATTCAGACCCCTTAACCTTTTCCAAATCAAAAACAAAAGTAACAGTCAGAATCTGGTGTGGCCACCAGCTGCATTAAGTACTGCAGTGCATCTCCTCCTCATGGAATGCACCGGATTTGACAGTACTTGCTGTGAGATGTTACGCCACTCTTCCACCAAGGCATTTCTGGGGGGGAAATGGCCCAAGCCCTCACCCTCCAATCCAACAGGTCCCAGACATGCTCAATTGGATTGAGATCCGGGCTCTTCGCTGGCCATGGCAGAACTTTGACATTCCGGTCTTGCAGGAAATCACACACAGAACGAGCAGTATGGCTGGTGTCATTGTCATGCTGGAGGGTCATGTCAGGATGAGCCTGCAGGAAGGGTACCACATGAGGGAGGAGGATGTCTTCCCTGTAACGCACAGAGTTGAGATTGCCTGCAATGACAACAAGCTCAGTCTGATGAGGCGGCAGGGTAGCCTAGTGGTTAGAGCGTTGGACTAGTAACCGGAAGGTTGCGAGTTCAAACCCCCGAGCTGACAAGGTACAAATCTGTCGTTCTGCCCCTGAACAGGCAGCTAACCCACTGTTCCCAGGCCGTCATTGAAAATAAGAATGTGTTCTTAACTGACTTGCCTGGTTAAATAAAAGGTAAAAATTAAAATAAAATAAAAAATTATGCTGTGACACACCGCCCCAGACCATGACGGCCCCTTCACCTCCAAATCCCGCTCCAGAGTACAGGCCTCCGTGTAACGCTCATTCCTTCGACGAAAAACGCGAAATCTGACCATCGCCCCTGGAGACAAAACTGCGACTTGTCAGTGAAGAGCACTTTTGCCAGTCCTGTCTGGTCCAGCGACGGTGGGTTTGTGCCTATAGGCGGCGTTATTGCTGGTGATGTCTGGTGAGGACCTGCCTTTCAACAGGCCTTACAAGCCCCCAGTCCAGCCCTCTCAGCCTATTGCGGACAGTCTGAGCACTGATGGAGGGATTGTACATTCCTGGTGTAACTCGGGCAGTTGTTGTTGCCATTCTGTACCTGTCCTGCAGGTGTGATGTTCGGATGCATCGATCCTGTAGAGGTGGTGTTACACGTGGTCTGCCACTGCGAGGACGATAAGCTGTCCGTCCTGTCTCCCTGTAGCGCTGTCTTAGGCATCTCACAGTACGGACATTGCAATTTATTCCCTGGCCACATCTGAAGTCCTCATGCCTTGCAGCATGCCTAAGGCACGTTCACGCAGATGAGCAGGGACCCTGAGCATCTTTCTTTTGGTGTTTTTCCAGAATCAGTAGAAAGGCCTCTTTAGAGTCCTAAGTTTTCATTACTGTAACCTTAATTGCCTACCGTCTGTAAGCTGTTAGTGTCTTACCGACCGTTCCACAGGAGCATATTCATTGTTTATGGTTCATTGAACAAGCCTGGGAAACAGTGTTTATTAAACCCTTTACAATTAACATCTGTGAAGTTATTTGGATTTTTTATGAATAATCTTTGAAAGACAGGGTCCTGAAAAAGATCTGTACATTTTTTTTGCTGAGTTTATTTTGTATATGTTTTATGTTGAAAAAATTAACTGGAAAAGCAGCAGAGTGAGGCCCGCATCCAGCAACGTCACGAGTCACGTTTTGCAGCTGTTTCAGTACAGCACTACAGGGAGAGAGAGGGAGAGCAGCTGTTTCAGTACAGCACTACAGGGAGAGAGAGGGGAGAGCAGCTGTTTCAGTACAGCACTACAGGGAGAGAGAGGGAGAGCAGCTGTTTCAGTACAGCACTACAGGGAGAGAGAGGGAGAGCAGCTGTTTCAGTACAGCATTACAGGGAGAGAGAGGGAGAGCAGCTGTTTCAGTACAGCACTACAGGGAGAGAGAGGGAGAGCAGCTGTTTCAGTACAGCACTACAGGGAGAGAGAGGGAGAGCAGCTGTTTCAGTACAGCACTACAGGGAGAGAGAGGGGGAGCAGCTGTTTCAGTACAGCACTACAGGGAGAGAGAGGGGGAGAGCAGCTGTTTCAGTACAGCACTACAGGGAGAGAGAGGGAGAGCAGCTGTTTCAGTACAGCACTACAGGGGAGAGAGGGAGAGCAGCTGTTTCAGTACAGCACTACAGAGAGAGAGGGGGGGAGCAGCTGTTTCAGTACAGCACTACAGGGAGAGAGAGGGGGAGAGGGAAAATCCACTGGACTAGTTTCAATGTATGGAATCACTTAGGAGTTTCTGGATGTTGGGTAAACTTCCCTTTAAAGCATCAGACTCCATAGTAATTAAGACTCCATAATGCTGTTTCAGTACAGTACTCATCATTAGATGCTACAGTCCTCCTTTAAGACTCCATAATGTTTCATCATTAGATGCTACAGGTAATATATAATATATATATAATATATATGCCATTTAGCTGACGCTTTTTAAGACTACAGTCATGTGTTCATACATTCTACGTATGGGTGGTCCAGGGAAGAACCCACTACCCTGGCGTTACAAGCGCCATGCTCTATGCTACAACTGAGCCTCTCCTCTACAGTCCTCTAAGACTCCATAATGTTTCATCATTAGATGCTACAGTCCTCCTTTAAGACTCCATCATGTTTAGAATGTGCCTGGAAGCGCTACTCTATCTATTATACTCTCATCCTTTCAGTTTTAATAATATTTAATAATAATAATGTTAATAATAATGTTATAATAGGTAATAACTTTAATAACTAGGGTTAATATCTGCCTGGTGCACCAACAAAATCTTCATATTTACCCCCCTCTAACAATACCGCTACAGAATTAGCATAGTAGTCCATGTAACTTAAAGTAATAAGAAATATTTAGGACTAACTTATTCCTTGCCACCCACTCTAAAACTAACTGCAGCTCTATGTTAAGTGTTGCAGTCATTTCAGTCGCTGTAGTAGCTGACGTGTACAGTGTTGAGTCATCAGCATACATAGACTCACTGGCTTTACTCAAATGTCATTGGCATGTTGTTGGTAAAGATTGAAAAAAGAAGGTGCCAAACAGCTGCCCTGGGGAATTCCTGATTCTACCTTGATGTTGTTGTACAGGCTTCCATTAAAGAACACTCTCTGTGTTCTGTTAGACAGGTAGCTCTGGTGCGGCAGGTAGCCTAGCGGTTAGAGCGGTAGGACAGTAACAGAGAGATTGCTGGATATTATCCCTGAGCTGACAAGGTAAAACTCTGTCCTTCTGTCCCTGAACAAGGCAGTCCTAGGCAGTCATTGAAAATAAGAATTTGTTCTTAACTGACTTGCCTAGTTAAATAAAGGTTCGCTTTAAAAAATGTTTTAAAAAAATACTCTTTATCCACAATACAGCAGGGGGTGTAAAGCCATACGTTTTTGTCAGCAGCAGACTATGATCGATAATGTCAAAAGTCTAACAAAACAGCCCCAACAATATTTTTATCATCAATTCCTCTCAGCCAATCAGTCATTTGTAAGTGCTGTGCTTGTTGAATGTCCTTCCCTATAAGCTGAAAGTCTATATTTGTTTACTGTAAAATAGCATGTATCTGGTCAAACTGTTTTTTTCCAAAAATGTAAGTGTTGGTAACAGGCTGATTGGTCAGCTATTTAAGCCAGTAAAGGGAGCTTTACTATTCTTGGGTAGTGGAATGACTTCAGCTTCCCTCCAGGCCTGAGGGAACACACTTTCTAGTAGGCTTAAATTAAAGACAAGGCAAATAGGAATGGCAATATCGGCCGCTATTATCCTCAATTTTCCATCCACGTTGTCAGACACCAGTGACTTGTCATTGTTGATTTTTTTGCCCAAATGTTTCCATTGATGCAAAGATTTTTACAATCCTTCTTCATGTCATTTAATTTTTGTTTCATAGTTTCATACTTTCTTATTCAGTTTAGTCAAATGATTTCTCAATTTGCAATAGGTTTGCCAATCAGTTATTCAGCCAGAACTATATGCCATCTCTTTTGCCTCCCTCTTCATCATACCATTTTTAAATTCCTCATCAATCCATGTGGATTTAACAGTTTTTACAGTCATTTTCTTAATGGGTGCTGCTTATTAGTAACTGGGATAAGCAGTTTCAAATGTGTCAAGGGCAGCGTCTGGTTGCTCATCATTACACACCACAGACCAACAAATATTATTTACATCAACAACATAGGAATCACTACAAAAAAATTGTATGACCTCTTGTACACAGTATTAGTCCCAGCCGTTGGAACAGTGGTTTTCCTAGACATGGCTCCTATATTGTGATCACTACATCTGATGGATCTGGATACTGCTTTAAAACCCATTTCTGCAGCATTAGTAAAGATATGATCAAACCATGTTGATGATTTCATTCCTCTACTGTTTGTAACTACCCTGGTAGGTTGATTGATAACCTGAACAAGGTTGCCGGCACTGGTTACAGTTTGAAGCTTTTGCATGAGTAGGCAGCCTGATCACAGCTTTTCTTCAGTACTAGTTAATTAATTACCAAAGTCTTGAGTTTAGTTTGCCTGTTCTACAGTCTTGTAAAGATAGGGGCGTTGACTGGGACAGGCAATGTAACATCCATAATGTTTTATGGAAAAGTTTTTGTAAAACAAGCACCTTACATCAGATCATCTTGAAACTTTCTCTCTAAAGCTAACTTTCATCAAGGTTTTATATGGTCTATTGGTTTCTCTCTAAATCTAATTTTAATCAAGGTTTTATATGGTCTATTGGTTTCTCTCTTTTCATTGGCAGAATCCTTTTTCAGTGTTATGATATTCATAACATCCATATCCACCAGTCTATCTTCCTGTCAACTAACAGAACTCTGCTGGTTGTCCTGGTAACAGATACCAGTCCACCTTCCTGTCAACTAACAAAACTCTGCTGGTTGTCCTGGTAACAGATACCAGTCCACCTTCCTGTCAACTAACAAAACTCTGCTGGTTGTCCTGGTAACAGATACCAGTCCACCTTCCTGTCAACTAACAGAACTCTGCTGGTTGTCCTGGTAACAGATACCAGTGGGCAGATCTATTGTATTTGTTCAAACTAAACTACTTACTTTGATGTGTCAAATCTGATCCTTTCTTCTCTGCTCCTCTTCTCACAGTTCCACTCAGCCCCGTTGTTTTCCTGCAGTCCACCAGCAGCACAGACAACCTCTTCATACCCAGCAGTAAGGTGCTACCGGGAGAGGCACGCCACGGGGACTCCGGGAGGGAGGAAGGGCTAGCGTTGTCCTGGTAACCATAAAGAGGGGACACAGACACATATCATTATGGATGCTGATGTCACTGTTGTCATAAAGTGCCTTACAGAAATCCAGCCCCTGATAGAGCAAGCTGTATGCTAGACCAAGCTGGTCTATCGACGTCACCGCACGAAGAGGCAAAAACAGACTTACCTCCATCGCGACGCACCCCCCCCACCCCAAGGCTAACTTTCTAGCCACTGCTATCTGCTTGCTAACCCGGTCTGCTAACTGCTAAACTGCCGGGCCCAGGTCTGCTAACTGCTAGCCCTTGCTAACTGCTTGCTTGCTAACCAGGTCTGCTAACTGCTCAAACTTTTTGCCCAGTCTGCTAACTGCTAGTCCTTGCTAACTGCTTGCCAGCTAACCAGGTCTGCTAACTGCTAGCTTGCCTGGTCTGCTAACTGCTAGCTTGCCTGGTCTGCTAACTGCTTGCTTGCTAACCAGGTCAGCTAACTGCTAGCTTGCTAACCAGGTCTGCTAACTGCTAGCCCTTGCTAACTGCTTGCTTGCTAACCAGGTCTGCTAACTGCCAGGTCTGCTAACTGCTAGCTTGCCTGCCCGGTCTGCTAACTGCTAGCCCTTGCTAGCCCTTGCTAACTGCTTGCTTGCTAGCCCGGTCTGCTAACTGCTAGCTTGTCTGCCCAGTCTGCTAACTGCTAGTCCTTGCTAACTGCTTGCTTGCTAACCAGGTCTGCTAACTGCTAGCTTGTCTGCCCGGTCTGCTAACTGCTAGCCCTTGCTAACTGCTTGCTTGCTAACTGCTTGCTTGCTAACCAGGTCTGCTAACTGCTTAGCTTGCCTATACCAGGTCTGCTAACTGCTAGCCCCTGCTAACTGCTTATTTGCTAACCAGGTCTGCTAACTGCTACTTGCCTGCCCAGCTAACTGCTAGCTTGCCTGCCCGGTCTGCTAACTGCTAGCCCTTGCTAACTGCTTGCTTGCTAACCAGGTCTGCTAACTGCTAGCTTGCCTGCCCGGCCTGCTAACTGCTAGCTTGCCTGGTCTACTAGCTGCTAGCTTGTTTAGCTCCGGCCTACTAACTGTTAGCTTGTCTGCCCAGTCTGCTAACTGCTAGTCCTTGCTAACTGCTTGCTTGCTAACCAGGTCTGCTAACTGCTAGCTTGTCTGCCCGGTCTGCTAACTGCTAGCCCTTGCTAACTGCTTGCTTGCTAACCCGGTCTGCTAACTGCTAGCTTGCCTGCCCGGTCTGCTAACTGCTAGCTTGCCTGCCCGGTCTGCTAACTGCTAGCTTGCCTGCCCGGTCTGCTAACTGCTAGCCCTTGCTAACTGCTTGCTAACCGGTCTGCTAACTGCTAGCTTGCCTGCCCGGCCTGCTAACTGCTAGCCCTCTAGGTTTTAACTGCTTGCTTGCTAACCTAAGGTCTTGCTAACTGCTTGCTTGCCTCCCTTGCTAGCTTTTGCTAACTGCCGGTTGCTAACTGCTAGCTTGCTAACCTTGGTCTGCTAACTGCTAGCTTGCCTGCCCGGTCTGCTAACTGCTAGCTTGCCTGCCCGATCTGCTAACTGCTTGCTTGCTAACCAGGTCTGCTAACTGCTAGCTTGCCTGCCCGGCCTGCTAACTGCTAGCTTGCCTGGTCTGCTTACTGCTAGCCCTTGCTAACTGCTTGCTTGCTAACTGCTTGCTTGCTAGGTCTGCTAACTGCTAGTCCTTGCTAACTGCTTGCTTGCTAACCAGGTCTCCCTTGCTAACTGCTTGCTTGCTAACCCGGTCTGCTAACTGCTAGCTTGCCTGCCCGGTCTGCTAACTGCCAGCTTGCCTGCCAGGTCTGCTAACTGCTAGCTTGTCTGCCCGGTCTGCTAACTGCTTGCTTGCTTGCTTGCTTGCTAACCCGGTCTGCTAACTGCTAGCTTGCCTGGTCTGCTAACTGCTTGCTTGCTAACCAGGTCTGCTAACTGCTAGCTTGCCTGGTCTGCTAACTGCTAGCCCTTGCTAACTGCTTGCTTGCTAACTGCTTGCTTGCTAACCCGGTCTGCTAACTGCTAGCTTGCCTGGTCTGCTAACGCTTGCTTGCTAACCCGGTCTGCTAACTGCTAGCTTGCCTGGTCTGCTAACTGCTAACTGCTGCTTGCTGCCCTCTGCTAACTGCTTGCTTGCTAACCCGGTCTGCTAACTGCTAGCTTGTCTGCCCGGTCTGCTAACTGCTAGCCCTTGCTAACTGCTTGCTTGCTAACCAGGTCTGCTAACTGCTAGCTTGCCTGGTCTGCTAACTGCTTGCTTGCTAACCCGGTCTGCTAACTGCTAGCTTGCCTGGTCTGCTAACTGCTAGCCCTTGCTAACTGCTTGCTTCTGCCCTTGCTAACTGCTTGCTTGCTAACCCTTGCTAACCAGGTCTGCTAACTGCTAGCTTGCTAACCCGGTCTGCTAACTGCTAGCCCTTGCTAACTGCTTGCTTGCTAACCCGGTCTGCTAACTGCTAGCTTGCCTGGTCTGCTAACTGCTAGCCCTTGCTAACTGCTTGCTTGCTAACCAGGTCTGCTAACTGCTAGCTTGCTAGCCCTTGCTAACTGCTTGCTTGCGAGCCCTTGCTAACTGCTTGCTTGCTAACCCGGTCTGCTAACTGCTAGCTTGATTGCCCAGTCTGCTAACTGCTAGTCCTTGCTAACTGCTTGCTTGCTAACCAGGTCTGCTAACTGCGAGCTTGTCTGCCCGGTCTGCTAACTGCTAGCTTGTCTGCCCGGTCTGCTAACTGCTAGTCCTTGCTAACTGCTTGCTTGCTAACCAGGTCTGCTAACTGCTAGCTTGTCTGCCCGGTCTGCTAACTGCTAGCTTGCCTGCCCGGCCTGCTAACTGCTAGCTTGCCCTGGTCTACTAGCTGCTAGCTTGTTTAGCTCCGGCCTACTAACTGTTAGCTTGTCTGCCCAGTCTGCTAACTGCTAGTCCTTGCTAACTGCTTGCTTGCTAACCAGGTCTGCTAACTGCTAGCTTGTCTGCCCGGTCTGCTAACTGCTAGCCCTTGCTAACTGCTTGCTTGCTAACCCGGTCTGCTAACTGCTAGCTTGCTAACCCGGTCTGCTAACTGCTAGCTTGCCTGCCCGGTCTGCTAACTGCTAGCTTGCCTGCCCGATCTGCTAACTGCTAGCCCTTGCTAACTGCTTGCTTGCTAACCAGGTCTGCTAACTGCTAGCTTGTCTGCCCGGTCTGCTAACTGCTAGCCCTTGCTAACTGCTTGCTTGCTAACTGCTTGCTTGCTTGCCCAGTCTGCTAACTGCTAGCCCTTGCTAACTGCTTGCTTGCTAACCAGGTCTGCTAACTGCGAGCTTGTCTGCCCGGTCTGCTAACTGCTAGCTTGTCTGCCCGGTCTGCTAACTGCTAGTCCTTGCTAACTGCTTGCTTGCTAACTGCTTGCTTGCTAACCAGGTCTGCTAACTGCTAGCTTGCCTGCCCGGTCTGCTAACTGCTAGCTTGCCTGCCCGGCCTGCTAACTGCTTGCTTGCCCTGGTCTACTAGCTGCTAGCTTGTTTAGCTCCGGCCTACTAACTGTTAGCTTGTCTGCCCAGTCTGCTAACTGCTAGTCCTTGCTAACTGCTTGCTTGCTAACCAGGTCTGCTAACTGCTAGCTTGTCTGCCCGGTCTGCTAACTGCTAGCCCTTGCTAACTGCTTGCTAACCAGGTCTGCTAACTGCTAGCTTGCCTGCCCGGCCTGCTAACTGCTAGCTTGCCTGGTCTGCTAACCTAGCCCTTGCTAACTGCTTGCTTGCTAACTGCTAACTGCTAGTCCTGCTAACTGCTAGCTTGCTAACCAGGTCTCCCTTGCTAACTGCTTGCTTGCTAACCCGGTCTGCTAACTGCTAGCTTGCTAACCCTGGTCTGCTAACTGCTAGCTTGCTAACCCAGGTCTGCTAACTGCTAGCTTGTCTGCCCGATCTGCTAACTGCTAGCCCTTGCTAACTGCTTGCTTGCTAACCAGGTCTGCTAACTGCTAGCTTGCCTGCCCGGCCTGCTAACTGCTAGCTTGCCTGGTCTGCTAACTGCTAGCCCTTGCTAACTGCTTGCTTGCTAACTGCTTGCTTGCTAGGTCTGCTAACTGCTAGTCCTTGCTAACTGCTTGCTTGCTAACCAGGTCTCCCTTGCTAACTGCTTGCTTGCTAACCCGGTCTGCTAACTGCTAGCTTGCCTGCCCGGTCTGCTAACTGCTAGCTTGCTGGTAACCCGGTCTGCTAAAGCTTGTCTGCCCGGTCTGCTAACTGCTTGCTTGCTAACTGCTTGCTTGCTAACCCGGTCTGCTAACTGCTAGCTTGCCTGGTCTGCTAACTGCTTGCTTGCTAACCCGGTCTGCTAACTGCTAGCTTGCCTGGTCTGCTAACTGCTAGCCCTTGCTAACTGCTTGCTTGCTAGCCCTTGCTAACTGCTTGCTTGCTAGCCCGGTCTGCTAACTGCTAGCTTGCCTGGTCTGCTAACTGCTTGCTTGCTAACCCGGTCTGCTAACTGCTAGCTTGCCTGGTCTGCTAACTGCTAGCCCTTGCTAACTGCTTGCTTGCTAGCCCTTGCTAACTGCTGCTTGCTAACCCGGTCTGCTAACTGCTAGCTTGTCTGCCCAGTCTGCTAACTGCTAGTCCTTGCTAACTGCTTGCTTGCTAACCCAGGTCTGCTAACTGCTAGCTTGCCTGGTCTGCTAACTGCTTGCTTGCTAACCCGGTCTGCTAACTGCTAGCTTGCCTGGCCTGCTAACTGCTGCCCTTGCTAACTGCTTGCTTGCTAGCCCTTGCTAACTGCTTGCTTGCTAGCCCTTGCTAACTGCTTGCTTGCTAGCCCTTAGCTAACTCTGCTGGCTAACCCAGGTCTGCTAACTGCTAGTCCTTGCTAACTGCTTGCTTAGCTAACCCGGTCTGCTAACTGCTAGCTTGCCTGGTTGCTAACTGTTTAGCCCTTGCTAACTGCTTATTGCTAACCAGGTCTGCTAACTGCTAGCTTGTCTGCCCACCAATCTGCTAACTGCTAGCCCTTTAACTGCTTGCTTGCTGAGCCAGGAGACTAACTGCTTGCTTGCTAACCCGGTCTGCTAACTGCAAGCTCTGATTGCCCAGTCTGCTAACTGCTAGTCCTTGCTAACTGCTTGCTAACCAGGTCTGCTAACTGCGAGCTTGTCTGCCCGGTCTGCTAACTGCAGCTTGTCTGCCCGGTCTGCTAATGCTAGTCCTTGCTAACTGCTATGCTTGCTAACCAGGTCTGCTTTTGCAGCTTGTCTGTATCTGCTAACTGCTACCTTGCCTGCCCGGCCTGCTAACTGCTAGCTTGCCCTGGTCTACTAGCTGCTAGCTTGTTTAGCTCCGGCCTACTAACTGTTAGCTTGTCTGCGAGTCTGCTAACTGCTAGCCCTTGCTAACTCTTGCTTAGCTAACCCGGTCTGCTAACTGCTAGCTTGCTCCCCCAGTCTGCTAACTGCTAGCTTGTCTGCCCGGTCTGCTAACTGCTAGCCCTTGCTAACTGCTTGCTTCAGCCCTTGCTAACTGTAATGCGCTATTACCCGGTCTGCTAACTGCTTTTGCCCAGTCTGCTAACTGCTAGTCCTTGCTATTGCTTGCTTGCTAACCAGGTCTGCTAACTGCGAGCTTGTCTGCCCGGTCTGCTAACTTTAGCTTGTCTGCCCGGTTGCTAACTGCTAGTCCTTGCTAACTGCTGCTGGTTAAATAAGGTCTGCTAACTGCTACTTTTTAAAAGTCTGCTAACTGCTAGCTTGCCTGCCATAGAGGGGCCTGCTAACTGCTAGCTTGCCCTGGTCACTAGCTGACTAGCTTGTTTAGCACAGCCTACTAACTGCTTAGCTTGTCTGACCAAGTCTGCTAACTGCTAGCCCAGACCAAGCTGTATGCTAACCCGGTCTGCTGTAGCTTGCTAGACCAGACCAACTGCTAGCTTGCCTGCCCGGTCTGTATGCTAGACCAGACCAAGCTGTAATGCTAGACCAGACCAAGCTGTATGCTAGACCAGACCAAGCTGTATGCTAGACCAGACCAAGCTGTATGCTAGACCAGACCAAGCTGTATGCTAGGCCAGACCAAGCTGTATGCTAGGCCAGACCAAGCTGTATGCTAGGCCAGACCAAGCTGTATGCTAGGCCAGACCAAGCTGTATGCTAGGCCAGACCAAGCTGTATGCTAGGCCAGACCAAGCTGTATGCTAGGCCAGACCAAGCTGTATGCTAGGCCAGACCAAGCTGTATGCTAGGCCAGACCAAGCTGTATGCTAGACCAGACCAAGCTGTATGCTAGACCAGACCAAGCTGTATGCTAGACCAGACCAAGCTGTATGCTAGACCAGACCAAAGCTGTACCATCTGGTGTTCTGATGTGGAGAGACTTTCCTCTGCCTCGTCAGCATCAGGATGTTGTTGAGGCTCCCCAGAGGATCCACAATAGCCATGTCTCTCTCCTGTGTGAACGAGAACATCAAACAGATGGTAAACTTATGACCATCTACTGCAATCACAGAGTCTTACAAGAGGCATGAATATGTATAAGAAAAGGGCCTATAATGGCCAGTTTCCTCATGATTTCCTAAGATATTGTTTGTGTTGCAAATGTAAAAAGGGTCTTTCCACGAAAAGGGTGTCTTTTGCGTCCCTTTGACAATTTAAGTAGAAATTATGCACCAATGTTGAATTCGAAAAGCCTGTTAGATGAAGTGCACTTTAACGTGGACTACATGGATATTTCAATAAATCTAATAGAAAAGTCACAAAAAATATATGTACCAAGGACGGATAGCACCTTTAACAATGTATTGAGTACTGAACAACGTATTAAATTGTAGAACTTCATTAGAATGCCCCTTTCAAACCCCACATTAGTTCAAGAAATGCATATTTAGTGCCCGTTTTTAAGTCAGTGCTCACTGGTCTTACTCGAATCTTCAGCCTCATCCTTTTTCACTCCCAAAACGTCTTCCTCCTCCACTTTAATTGAGATAGCCTCCTCTTCCTCTTTTACTCCAAAAGGTTCTTCCTCTTCAAAAATTACGGCATCTTCCTCCTTTTTGATTCTGAAAGCTTCTACCTCCTCCTCTTCCACAACCTCGTTCCCATATTCCTCTTTCACTGTAATATCATCCTCTTCTTTCAATGTGATAGACTCCTCTTCCTCCCTTTTCATCCTGAAAGCTTCTTCCTCTCCTTTCACCAGAGCTTCTTTCTCCGTCGAGATTAGTGAGCTCATGTTCCGGGCGATTAGCCTAGTGCAATATCAATGTACCACATTAGCTAATTTAACAAGCAATCTACGTTTCAATGAACGAGTTGATATGTACACAGAATTGTGTTTAAAACACTAAGAGTAATATACACAAGATTACTCTTAAACACTTCAATATTTCGGTTTAATGTTCGCTAGCAAACCACCACGTTGGTTGAATAAGAAGCCTTTGTCGCTGTTGAAGAAGCCTCCAGTTCCGTCCACTGGATTGTACGTCACGCAAGAAGCATCACCAGAAATACTCATATCGCCATCTGCTGACTGGAGTGGGTAACGCAGTTTGGAAAGAATAAATAAAAACACATAATAACACCTCACATAATGGTGCCCAAAATCAATTAAAATGGTGCCCAAAATCAAGGAAAACTTCTCACTCAGTTGCATACATAACATGAAGCAGTGCCCACATTGCAAAAGGTAACATGGACAGATACGGCTCTACCTGTGTAGAGCACATGCCCCTTTGCCCTTCCAGTCTCTAAAGTGACATGGACAGATAGGACTCTACCTGTGTAGAGCACATGCCCCTTTACCCTTCCAGTCTCTAAAGTGACATGGTATAATTTGTATTCATTTTTTGTCATAGTTATTCTGAACCATCTGCCTGAAAATTGTCGTTAAATTTGCCTATGTGATTTGTATTTTCCTTTTTTGAAGATTAAACAGCCAGGAAATGCCCCTGAGTGCAGTCTACCACTATGTGTAGCTGTTAGCGATGATGCTAATGATCCACTATGTGTAGCTGTTAGCGATGATGCTAATGATCCACTATGTGTAGCTGTTAGCGATGATGCTAATGACAACCATCTTCTGGTTGATGGAAAAGACAGATTAAACAGCCAGGAAATGCCCCTGTCTGAGTGCAGTCTACCACTATGTGTAGCTGTTAGCGATGATGCTAATGATCCACTATGTGTAGCTGTTAGCGATGATGCTAATGATCCACTATGTGTAGCTGTTAGCGATGATGCTAATGACAACCATCTTCTGGTTGATCGAAAAACCAGATTAAACAGCCAGGAAATGCCCCTGTCTGAGTGCAGTTTACCACTATGTGTAGCTGTTAGCGATGATGCTAATGATCCACTATGTGTAACTGTTAGCGATGATGCTAATGATCCACTATGTGTAGCTGTTAGCGATGATGCTAATGATCCACTATGTGTAGCTGTTAGCGATGATGCTAATGATCCACTATGTGTAGCTGTTAGCGATGATGCTAATGACAACCATCTTCTGGTTGACGGAATAGCTTTCCCACAAACCTTGTCAATTAAATGTTAGCTACAAAGTAGTCTATGCCTACCTGGCAGAATGATATCATGGTTATTAGCATCAATCCAGTTGTGATTTGTTCAGCAGACTCTGCGATCACTTGTGTGCTACAGAGACACCACTTACCAAGCAAGGCTCTTGTGTGCTACAGACACACCACTTACCAAGCAAGGCTCTTGTGTGCTACAGAGACACCACTTACCAAGCAAGGCTCTTGTGTGCTACAGAGACACCACTTACCAAGCAAGGCTCTTGTGTGCTACAGAGACACCACTAACCAAGCAAGGCTCTTGTGTGCTACAGAGACACCACTTACCAAGCAAGGCTCTTGTGTGCTACAGAGACACCACTTACCAAGCAAGGCTCTTGTGTGCTACAGAGACACCACTAACCAAGCAAGGCTCTTGTGTGCTACAGAGACACCACTAACCAAGCAAGGCTCTTGTGTGCTACAGAGACACCACTTACCAAGCAAGGCTCTTGTGTGCTACAGAGACACCACTTACCAAGCAAGGCTCTTGTGTGCTACAGAATCACCACTTACCAAGCAAGGCTCTTGTGTGCTACAGAGACACCACTAACCAAGCAAGGCTCTTGTGTGCTACAGAGACACCACTTACCAAGCAAGGCTCTTGTGTGCTACAGAGACACCACTTACCAAGCAAGGCTCTTGTGTGCTACAGAGACACCACTAACCAAGCAAGGCTCTTGTGTGCTACAGAGACACCACTAACCAAGCAAGGCTCTTGTGTGCTACAGAGACACCACTTACCAAGCAAGGCTCTTGTGTGCTACAGAGACACCACTTACCAAGCAAGGCTCTTGTGTGCTACAGAATCACCACTTACCAAGCAAGGCTCTTGTGTGCTACAGAGACACCACTAACCAAGCAAGGCTCTTGTGTGCTACAGAGACACCACTAACCAATCAAGGCTCTTGTGTGCTACAGAGACACCACTAACCAAGCAAGGCTCTTGTGTGCTACAGAGACACCACTAACCAAGCAAGGCTCTTGTGTGCTACAGAGACACCACTTACCAAGCAAGGCTCTTGTGTGCTACAGAGACACCACTTACCAAGCAAGGCTCTTGCTGGTGCCACTTCAATTAAAGGGTATCTACACACAAAAATGAAAATGTCTTAGTTTTTTTTTAGACTTCAAAAGTGTTCTCCTGATGTGGTTTAAGTGTTGTTGTGGACTTAGAACATCCAATGTTGTTGTTATTGTATTAACAGTGTGATTTAGAGAGCGAAAACCAGACATACAGGGACAAGTCAGAAATCTGGAAAAACTAAACGGAGAAAATGGAATTAGGTTAAAAAAAATGAGATGGAGATGTTATAGAGCCCTACATATTCTATACATTTCCTCTCATTACTGGATTGTCTAGGGATAGTGTAGACTAACAGCTGTATCCTGAAGTGACCTTTAACCTTTTTGAAATCGAACACGATTAACAAGAAGTTAAACTTTAATTTGGTGTATTGCACTTGTGAATGTATGAAAGTTAAATAATCCCAAAAATGTTTTTGAATTTCGAGCTCTGCCATTTCAGTGGATGTTGTCTAGGGGTTCCGAGCCTAAATGAATTTCATGCTCTGCCATTTCAGTGGATGTTGTCTAGGGGTTCCTAGCCTAAATGAATTTCATGCTCTGCCATTTCAGGGGATGTTGTCTAGGGGTTCCGAGCCTAAATGAATTTCACGCTCTGCCATTTCAGTGGATGTTGTCTAGGGGTTCCGAGCCTAAATGAATTCCATGCTCTGCCATTTCAGTGGATGTTGTCTAGGGGTTCCGAGCCTAAATGAATTCCATGCTCTGCCATTTCAGTGGATGTTGTCTAGGGGTTCCGAGCCTAAATGAATTTCATGCTCTGCCATTTCAGTGGATGTTGTCTAGGGGTTCCTAGCCTAAATGAATTTCATGCTCTGCCATTTCAGTGGATGTTGTCTAGGGGTTCCTAGCCTAAATGAATTCCATGCTCTGCCATTTCAGTGGATGTTGTCTAGGGGTTCCGAGCCTAAATGAATTTCATGCTCTGCCATTTCAGTGGATGTTGTCTAGGGGTTCCTAGCCTAAATGAATTTCATGCTCTGCCATTTCAGTGGATGTTGTCTAGGGGTTCCTAGCCTAAATGAATTTCATGCTCTGCCATTTCAGCGGATGTTGTCTAGGGGTTCCTAGCCTAAATGAATTTCATGCTCTGCCATTTCAGTGGATGTTGTCTAGGGGTTCCTAGCCTAAATGAATTCCATGCTCTGCCATTTCAGTGGATGTTGTCTAGGGGTTCCTAGCCTAAATGAATTCCATGCTCTGCCATTTCAGTGGATGTTGTCTAGGGGTTCCTAGCCTAAATGAATTCCATGCTCTGCCATTTCAGTGGATGTTGTCTAGGGGTTCCTCGCCTAAATGAATTCCATGCTCTGCCATTTCAGTGGATGTTGTCTAGGGGTTCCTAGCCTAAATGAATTTCATGCTCTGCCATTTCAGCGGATGTTGTCTAGGGGTTCCTAGCCTAAATGAATTTCATGCTCTGCCATTTCAGCGGATGTTGTCTAGGGGTTCCTAGCCTAAATGAATTTCATGCTCTGCCATTTCAGCGGATGTTGTCTAGGGGTTCCGAGCCTAAATGAATTTCATGCTCTGCCATTTCAGCGGATGTTGTCTAGGGGTTCCGAGCCTAAATGAATTTCATGCTCTGCCATTTCAGTGGATGTTGTCTAGGGGTTCCGAGCCTAAATGAATTTCATGCTCTGCCATTTCAGCGGATGTTGTCTAGGGGTTCCTAGCCTAAATGAATTCCATGCTCTGCCATTTCAGTGGATGTTGTCTAGGGGTTCCTAGCCTAAATGAATTCCATGCTCTGCCATTTCAGTGGATGTTGTCTAGGGGTTCCTAGCCTAAATGAATTTCATGCTCTGCCATTTCAGTGGATGTTGTCTAGGGGTTCCTAGCCTAGCCTCTAGGGGTTCCTAACATTTACCTGGAGCTAACTCTGCAGACAGCACTACTGGGGGATTTGAAAAGTCACAGACAATTGATCAATAATATAATAATACTTTTAGCAAACATGTTAATTTTTTATTTTTTATTTACTATCTGCCGCAACTATGAGAATATAAAGGCCAAATATATGGCAAATAGAACGGGGTGGTCTTCAGAGATAGATGGGAGAGGTTTAGGGTAACTGAAGGATAGGACTGGATGGTCTTCAGAGATAGATGGGAGAGGTTTAGGGTAACTGAAGGATAGGACTGGATGGTCTTCAGAGATAGAGGGGAGTGGTTTAGGGTAACTGAAGGATAGGACTGGATGGTCTTCAGAGATAGATGGGAGAGGTTTAGGGTAACTGAAGGATAGGACTGGATGGTCTTCAGAGATAGATGGGATGGAGGTTTAGGGTAACTGAAGGATAGGACTGGATGGTCTTCAGAGATAGATGGGAGAGGTTTAGGGTAACTGAAGGATAGGACTGGATGGTCTTCAGAGATAGATGGGAGAGGTTTAGGGTGACTGAAGGATAGGATTAAAAACAAACTAAATATAACTATTGTATAATTCATTGTGTCTAAAATGTACATAGTATGTATGAGCTGGACGTAGAAGCCTAATAGTTGCTGTGCATTAGTTTCCTCCAATCAGGGAAGGGGTGGTAGGGTTAGTGGAAAACAAAGGGAAATATATGTTTCTACATACAGTGCCTTTGGAAAGTATTCAGGTTTTTAGAAATTATTACAAATGTATATATATTTAAACAGAAATAACATATTTACATAAGTATTCAGACCCTTTGCTATGAGAATCGAAATTGAGCTCAGGTGCATCTTGTTTCCATTAATCATCCTTGAGATGAGGTGGAAGGAATTGTCCGTAGAGGTCCGACACAGATATGGGGAAGGGAGACAAAACAATAATAATTCTGCCGCATTGAAGTTCCCAAAGAACACAGTGGCCTCCATCGTTCTTAAAAGGAGAGGTTTGGAACCACCAAGGCTCTTCCTAGAGCGGGCCGCCTGGCCAAACTGAGCAATCAGGGGAGAAGGGCCTTGGTCTGGGAGGTTACCTCTCTGAAGTTCCCAAAGAACACAGTGGCCTCCATCGTTCTTAAAGGAGAGGTTTGGAACCACCAAGGCTCTTCCTAGAGCGGGCCGCCTGGCCAAACTGAGCAATCAGGGGAGAAGGTCCTTGGTCTGGGAGGTTACCTCTCTGAAGTTCCCAAAGAACACAGTGGCCTCCATCGTTCTTAAAAGGAGAGGTTTGGAACCACCAAGTCTCTTCCTAGAGCGGGCCGCCTGGCCAAACTGAGCAATCAGGGGAGAAGGGCCTTGGTCTGGGAGGTTACCTCTCTGAAGTTCCCAAAGAACACAGTGGCCTCCATCGTTCTTAAAAGGAGAGGTTTGGAACCACCAAGGCTCTTCCTAGAGCGGGCCGCCTGGCCAAACTGAGCAATCAGGGGAGAAGGGCCTTGGTCTGGGAGGTTACCTCTCTGAAGTTCCCAAAGAACACAGTGGCCTCCATCGTTCTTAAAAGGAGAGGTTTGGAACCACCAAGTCTCTTCCTAGAGCGGGCCGCCTGGCCAAACTGAGCAATCAGGGGAGAAGGGCCTTGGTCTGGGAGGTTACCTCTCTGAAGTTCCCAAAGAACACAGTGGCCTCCATCGTTCTTAAAAGGAGAGGTTTGGAACCACCAAGGCTCTTCCTAGAGCGGGCCGCCTGGCCAAACTGAGCAATCAGGGGAGAAGGGCCTTGGTCTGGGAGGTTACCTCTCTGAAGTTCCCAAAGAACACAGTGGCCTCCATCGTTCTTAAAAGGAGAGGTTTGGAACCACCAAGGCTCTTCCTAGAGCGGGCCGCCTGGCCAAACTGAGCAATCAGGGCAGAAGGGCCTTGGTCTGGGAGGATACCGAGAACCCGATGGTCACTCTGACAGAGATCTAGTGTTCCTCTGTGGAGATGGGAGACACCAACGCTCACCTAAATAGCCCATATGCCACTGGGTGAGAGAAGTTTTCATTGTATTTGGGCAGCATTATATGAAGTGTTATGTGTTGTTCGTGATGAGCCTTGGTCAATGTAGCTCGGAGTATGGCACCCTATTCTATCTATCTAAAAATATTTCACCTTTATTTAACCAGGTAGGCTAGTTGAGAACAAGTTCTCATTTGCAACTGCGACTTGGCCAAGATAAAGCATAGCAGTGTGAGCAGACAACACAGAGTTACACATGGAGTAAACTATTAACAAGTCAATAACACAGTAGGAAGAAAAAGGGGAGTCTATATACATTGAGTGCAAAAGGCATGAGGAGGTAGGCGAATAATTACAATTTTGCAGATTAACACTGGAGTGATACATGATCAGATGGTCATGTGCAGGTAGGTTTAACAAAATGTTTTAAAAGATATGCGAAGAAAAATATGTTTAAAAAATATTTAAAAAACGATATATACAAGGGACACGACACGACGTTCGACTGCTACGCCATCTTGGAGAATCAATGGAGAATCCTGCCTAATAGGCAGGCCAATCCTGGAGGAAAGTATTGGCTGTAAGAAGTAAGAACATAACATCTGGTTATTTTTAAATGACTTCTTATGACATTGCTTGCCAGACTGAACATTGTAATTCATATTTTTCCAATTTGCGTTACCCACTCCAGTCAGCAGATGGCGATATGAATTTTTCAGGTGATGCTTCTTGCGTGACGTATTATCTAGTGGACGGGCGGGAGACTTCTTCAACAGCGACAAAAGGTTCCTGGTTTACCCACGCGGTGCTTTGCTAACAAACCTAAAAATTGAAGCTCTTTAGACCTAATCTTGTGTATATTACTCTTAGTGTTTTGAACATAATTCTGTTTACCTATCTACTGGTTCATTTAAACGTAATTGGCTTGTTAAATTAGCAAATGTGTTACATTGATGCTGCACTAGGCTAATCTCCCGGACCATAAACTCACTGATCTCGACGGAGAAAGAAACTGGTGAAAGGAGGCAAAGAAGCTTGAAGAATGAAAGAAGAGGATGATATTACAGTGAAACAAGAGGATGATATTACAGTGAAACAAGAGGATGATATTACAGTGAAAGAGGAATATGGGAACGACGTTGTCAAAGTGGAAAAAGGGGTAGGAGCTTTCAGAATCAAAAAGGAGGAAGAACATTTTGAAGTAAAAGAGGAGGATTTCTCAATAAAAGAAGACGAGACCGAACATCCGATTACCACCAGTGAGTACTGTTTTATAAACAGGGGCATTATGCAGTTGTTGAAATTATGTATTAAAAAAAAGGCATTATACTGAAGTTCTGCACTTTTGTATGTTATTCGGTACTGTAGGAACTGTTTAAGGGGCAATCTGCCATTGGTACAGATATTTTGGAACTTCAAAATGTGATTTTATTTAATTTTCCATGTGGTCTATATTAACATGCACTTAATCTATTATTACAGGCTTTTAAAATATAATATACAGCGCATAATGTATACTTAAAATGTCGAAGGGATGCAAAAGGCATCCATTTTGTGGAACGGCCCTTTAACATTTGCATCACAGTGGGGGGGAGTATGCAATTGTCATACTTGAGTAAAAGTAAAGATACCTCAATAGAAAATTACTCAAGTAAAAGTGAATCAGCCAGTAAAATACTACTTGAGTAAAAGTCTAAAATGTACTTAAAATATAAATCATTTCATTAAGCAGACCAGATGGTGCCATTTTTTGTTTTTAGTTTTTAATTACGGATAGCCAGGGAAACACTCCAACCCTCTGACAATCTACAATTGAATCGTGTGTTTGTTTGAGTCCGACAGATCGGAGGCAGTAATGATTTACCAGGGATGTTCTCTTGATTAGTGTGTGAATTGGACCATTTTCCTGTCCTGCTAAGCATTTGATGTTCTCGTTCATACAGGAGAGAGACATGACTATCGTGGATCCTCTGGGGAGCCTCAACAACCTCATGATGCTGACAAGGCAGAGAAGAGTCTCTCCACATCAGAACACCAGATGGTACAGCTTTGGTCTGGTCTAGTATACAGCTTGGTCTGGCCTAGCATACAGCTTGGTCTGGTCTAGCATACAGCTTGGTCTGGTCTAGCATACAGCTTGGTCTGGACTAGCATACAGCTTGGTCTGGTCTAGCATACAGCTTGGTCTGGTCTAGCATACAGCTTGGTCTGGTCTAGCATACAGCTTTGGTCTGGTCTAGCATACAGCTTGGTCTGGTCTAGCATACAGCTTGGTCTGGTCTAGCATACAGCTTGGTCTGGTCTAGCATACAGCTTGGTCTGGTCTAGCATACAGCTTGGTCTGGCCTAGCATAGCAGCTTGGTCTGGCCTAGCACAGCTTTGGTCTGGTCTAGCATACAGCTTGGTCTGGTCTAGCATACAGCTTGGTCTGGTCTAGCATACAGCTTGGTCTGGTCTAGCATACAGCTTGGTCTGGTCTAGCATACAGCTTGGTCTGGTCTAGCATACAGCTTGGTCTGGCCTAGCATGCAGCTTGGTCTGGCCTAGCATGCAGCTTGGTCTGGCCTAGCATGCAGCTTGGTCTGGCCTAGCATGCAGCTTGGTCTGGCCTAGCATGCAGCTTGGTCTGGCCTAGCATGCAGCTTGGTCTGGTCTGGCCTAGCATGCAGCTTGGTCTGGCCTAGCATGCAGCTTGGTCTGGTCTAGCATACAGCTTGGTCTGGTCTAGCATACAGCTTGGTCTGGTAGCATACAGCTTGGTCATACAGCTTGGTCTGGTCTAGCATACAGCTTGGTCTGGCCTAGCATACAGCTTGGTCTGGTCTAGCATACAGCTTGCTCTATCGTGGTCTGGGCTGGGTTTCTGTAAAGCACTATGTCAACAGTGACATCAGCATCCATAATTATATGTGTCTGTGTCCCCTCTTTATGGTTACCAGGACAACGCTAGCCCTTCCGCCCTCCCCGAGTCCCAGTGTCGTGCCTCTCCCGGGATGATGAGGTTGTCTCTGCTGCTGGTGGACTGCAGGAAAGCAACGGGGCTGAGTGGAACTGTGAGAGGAGGAGGAGAGAAGAACGGATCAGATTTGACACATAAAAGTAAGTGCTGTAGTTTAGTTTGAACAAATACAATAGATCTGCCCACTGGTATCTGTTACCAGGACAACCAGCAGAGGTCTGTTAGTTCATGTGAAGACGGACTGGTATCTGTTACCAGGACAACCAGCAGAGTTCTGTTAGTTGATATGAAGATGGACTGGTATCTGTTACCAGGACAACCAGCAGAGTTCTGTTAGTTGATATGAAGATGGACTGGTATCTGTTACCAGGACAACCAGCAGAGTTCTGTTAGTTGATATGAAGATGGACTGGTATCTTTTACCAGTGGGGCTCTTCCCCGACTAATAAAAATCTTGTTTGACTTTAGTCACCTGTTCTTTTGACCAATCGATTGGTACACATTTTAAAGGTGTATTTCTATATATACAGTACTGTTGAAAAGTTTGGGGTCACTTAGAAATGTCCTTGTTTGTGAAAGAAAAGCACATTTGTTGTCCATTAAAATAGCATCAAATTAATCAGCAATACAGTGTAGACATTGTTAATGTTGTAAATGACTATTGTAGCTGGAAACTCCAGTTTTTTTAATGGAATATCTAAATAGGCGTACAGAAACCCATTATCAGCAACCAGTGGGAGGCCCCGGTGCACAACTGAGCAAGAGTACAAGTACATAAGTGTCTAGTTTAAGAAAGACGCCTCACAACTGTCAGCTTCATTAAATAGTACCCACAAAACACCAGCCTCAACGTCAACAGTGAAAAGGCGACTCCGGGATGCTGGCCTTCTAGGCAGAGTTCCTCTTTTCAGTCTCAACATCAACAGTGAAGAGGCGACTCCTGGATGCTGACCTTCTAGGCAGAGTTCCTCTGTCCAGTCTCAACGTCAACAGTGAAAAGGCGACTCCGGGATGCTGGCCTTCTAGGCAGAGTTCCTCTTTTCAGTCTCAACATCAACAGTGAAAAGGCGACTCCAGGATGTTGGCCTTCTAGGCAGAGTTGCAAAGAAAAAGCCATATCTCAGACTGGCCAATAAAAATAAAATATTAAAATGGGCAAAAGAACACAGACACTGGACAGAGGAACTCGGCCTCTGTAGATAATAATGGGCCTCTGCGTAGATAATAATGGGCCTCTGTAGATAATAATGGGCCTCTGTAGATAATAATGGGCCTCTGTAGATACTAATGGGCCTCTGCGTAGATAATAATGGGCCTCTGTAGATAATAATGGGCCTCTGTAGATAATAATGGGCCTCTGTAGATACTAATGGGCCTCTGTAGATACTAATGGGCCTCTGTAGATACTAATGGGCCTCTGTAGATAATAATGGGCCTCTGCGTAGATAATAATGGGCCTCTCTGTAGATAATAATGGGCCTCTGTAGATAATAATGGGCCTCTGCGTAGATAATAATGGGCCTCTGCGTAGATAATAATGGGCCTCTGTAGATAATAATGGGCCTCTGTAGATACTAATGGGCCTCTGTAGATACTAATGGGCCTCTGTAGATACTAATGGGCCTCTGTAGATACTAATGGGCCTCTGTAGATACTAATGGGCCTCTGTAGATACTAATGGGCCTCTGTAGATACTAATGGGCCTCTGTAGATACTAATGGGCCTCTGTAGATACTAATGGGCCTCTGTAGATAATAATGGGCCTCTGTAGATAATAATGGGCCTCTGTAGATAATAATGGGCCTCTGTAGATAATAATGGGCCTCTGTAGATAATAATGGGCCTCTGTAGATACTAATGGGCCTCTGTAGATAATAATGGGCCTCTGTAGATAATAATGTACACTGTATTTATGATCAATTTGATGTTATTTTAATTGACAAAAGGACATTTCTAAGTGACGCTGAACTTTAGAAGGGTCGTGTACATCCCAACACGGTCCATGTTGGAAACGGCATTCTGCATGAATTCCCGACTCTTTCAACTTGCAGCAAAAACTATTTTATGAAATCTAATTGGCTACACGTCGTTTAACACGGTCGAGTTCGGTTTCAATCCTCGGACACTCGTTTCATCATTCTACATTGTGTATTGGCTATACAACACCTGGTGGTGTCCAATGACCACCTATCGTTTTGAAACCTAGCTAGATAGCAAATGAGCTGGGATTTCCAGCAGTATGTGAACGTCGTTTGTAGGACAAACAGCCATCATGGTAGAGCTGTGTACAACAGAGTTCCATTCTCTTTGTAGGACAAACAGCCATCATGGTAGAGCTGTGTACAACAGAGTTCCATTCTCTTTGTAGGACAAACAGCCATCATGGTAGAGCTGTGCACAACAGAGTTCCATTCTCTTTGTAGGACAAACAGCCATCATGGTAGAGCTGTGCACAACAGAGTTCCATTCTCTTTGTAGGACAAACAGCCATCATGGTAGAGCTGTGCACAACAGAGTTCCATTCTCTTTGTAGGACAAACAGCCATCATGGTAGAGCTGTGCACAACAGAGTTCCATTCTCTTTGTAGGACAAACAGCCATCATGGTAGAGCTGTGCACAACAGAGTTCCATTCTCTTTGTAGGACAAACAGCCATCATGGTAGAGCTGTGCACAACAGAGTTCCATTCTCTTTGTAGGACAAACAGCCATCATGGTAGAGCTGTGCACAACAGAGTTCCATTCTCTTTGTAGGACAAACAGCCATCATGGTAGAGCTGTGCACAACAGAGTTCCATTCTCTTTGTAGGACAAACAGCCATCATGGTAGAGCTGTGCACAACAGAGTTCCATTCTCTTTGTAGGACAAACAGCCATCATGGTAGAGCTGTGCACAACAGAGTTCCATTCTCTTTGTAGGACAAACAGCCATCATGGTAGAGCTGTGCACAACAGAGTTCCATTCTCTTTGTAGGACAAACAGCCATCATGGTAGAGCTGTGCACAACAGAGTTCCATTCTCTTTGTAGGACAAACAGCCATCATGGTAGAGCTGTGCACAACAGAGTTCCATTCTCTTTGTAGGACAAACAGCCATCATGGTAGAGCTGTGCACACAAGTTCCAGAGTTCCATTCTCTTTGTAGGACAAACAGCCATCATGGTAGAGCTGTGCACAACAGAGTTCCATTCTCTTTGTAGGACAAACAGCCATCATGGTAGAGCTGTGCACAACAGAGTTCCATTCTCTTTGTAGGACAAACAGCCATCATGGTAGAGCTGTGCACAACAGAGTTCCATTCTCTTTGTAGGACAAACAGCCATCATGGTAGAGCTGTGTACAACAGAGTTCCATTCTCTTTGTAGGACAAACAGCCATCATGGTAGAGCTGTGTACAACAGAGTTCCATTCTCTTTGTAGGACAAACAGCCATCATGGTAGAGCTGTGCACAACAGAGTTCCATTCTCTTTGTAGGACAAACAGCCATCATGGTAGAGCTGTGCACAACAGAGTTCCATTCTCTTTGTAGGACAAACAGCCATCATGGTAGAGCTTATTCTCTGGTGAAAGGAAACCGGACGCACTGTAGTTTACGTTTCACAGCTGTTCGTTCTCTTCTACAAACTTCTCTCAAATCTGAAATAGTTAAACATGGCTACTAAGAGTGGAAAAGCGAAATCAAAAGTCCAAGTATAAACATGTTGATGATATTTTTGCAGACATTGAGAGTGACATAGAAGGAATGGATGAGGACTCTGTGAGTGATCTGAGTTTGGATTCCAGCGCGGATGACATGTTTTTGGAAGAAGAAGATCCACTTTTCGATCAGTAAGTAAAAAATGTTTTTGTTTCTCATGCTAATGCAGTTGACAACAGGTGGAAATTATAGGCATTTAGCAAGACACCCCCAATAAAGGAGTGGTTCTGCAGGTGGGGACCACAGACCACTTCTCAGTTCCTATGCTTCCTGGCTGATGTTTTGGTCACTTTTGAATGCTGGCGGTGCTTTTGAATGCTGGCGGTGTTGGCTAGTCATTGTGAGTGAGGGTCTGTTTGTATGTATGAGAACGACCCATAGCCTGTGTGTGTATATATGTATAAATATATATATATATATATTAATTAATTAATTGTATGGTGTAGAATGTAGGCAAACGCAGCCAGCATGCTTCCTCCAATCAGTCTACATTAGAGGGTCTACCAGCTGCTGCTCCACCCCACAAGAAATAGCCTATTTGAGGCAGGCCCACAACGAAGTGAAATGTAACAGCACTTTATGTTCCCTGTACTCGTGTGTGTGTGTGTGTTTACATTTACATTTAAGTCATTTAGCAGACGCTCTTATCCAGAGCGACTTACAAATTGGTGCATTCACCTTATGACATCCAGTGGAACAGTCACTTTACAATAGTGCATCTAAATATTAAAAGGGGGGTGGGAAGGATTACTTATCCTATCCTAGGTATTCCTTAAAGAGGTGGGGTTTCAGGTGTCTCCGGAAGGTGGTGATTGACTCCGCTGTCCTGGCGTCGTGAGGGAGTTTGTTCCACCATTGGGGGCCAGAGCAGCGAACAGTTTTGACTGGGCTGAGCGGGAACTGTACTTCCTCAGTGGTAGGGAGGCGAGCAGGCCAGAGGTGGATGAACGCAGTGCCCTTGTTTGGGTGTAGGGCCTGATCAGAGCCTGGAGGTACTGAGGTGCCGTTCCCCTCACAGCTCCGTAGGCAAGCACCATGGTCTTGTAGCGGATGCGAGCTTCAACTGGAAGCCAGTGGAGGGAGCGGAGGAGCGGGGTGACGTGAGAGAACTTGGGAAGGTTGAACACCAGACGGGCTGCGGCGTTCTGGATGAGTTGTAGGGGTTTAATGGCACAGGCAGGGAGCCCAGCCAACAGCGAGTTGCAGTAATCCAGACGGGAGATGACAAGTGCCTGGATTAGGACCTGCGCCGCTTCCTGTGTGAGGCAGGGTCGTACTCTGCGGATGTTGTAGACCATGAACCTACAGGAACGGGACACCGCCTTGATGTTAGTTGAGAACGACAGGGTGTTGTCCAGGATCACGCCAAGGTTCTTAGCGCTCTGGGAGGAGGACACAATGGAGTTGTCAACCGTGATGGCGAGATCATGGAACGGGCAGTCCTTCCCCGGGTGGAAGAGCAGCTCCGTCTTGCCGAGGTTCAGCTTGAGGTGGTGATCCGTCATCCACACTGATATGTCTGCCAGACATGCAGAGATGCGATCCGCCACCTGGTCATCAGAAGGGGGAAAGGAGAAGATTAATTGTGTGTCGTCTGCATAGCAATGATAGGAGAGACCATGTGAGGTTATGACAGAGCCAAGTGACTTGGTGTATAGCGAGAATAGGAGAGGGCCTAGAACAGAGCCCTGGGGGACACCAGTGGTGAGAGCGCGTGGTGAGGAGACAGATTCTCGCCACGCCACCTGGTAGGAGCGACCTGTCAGGTAGGACGCAATCCAAGCGTGGGCCACGCCGGAGATGCCCAACTCGGAGAGGGTGGAGAGGAGGATCTGATGGTTCATAGTATCGAAGGCAGCCGATAGGTCTAGAAGGATGAGAGCAGAGGAGAGAGAGTTAGCTTTAGCGGTGCGGAGCGCCTCCGTGATACAGAGAAGAGCAGTCTCAGTTGAATGACTAGTCTTGAAACCTGACTGATTTGGATCAAGAAGGTCATTCTGAGAGAGATAGCGGGAGAGCTGGCCGAGGACGGCACGTTCAAGAGTTTTGGAGAGAAAAGAAAGAAGGGATACTGGTCTGTAGTTGTTGACATCGGAGGGATCGAGTGTAGGTTTTTTCAGAAGGGGTGCAACTCTCGCTCTCTTGAAGACGGAAGGGACGTAGCCAGCGGTCAGGGATGAGTTGATGAGCGAGGTGAGGTAAGGGAGAAGGTCTCCGGAAATGGTCTGGAGAAGAGAGGAGGGGATAGGGTCAAGCGGGCAGGTTGTTGGGCGGCCGGCCGTCACAAGACGCGAGATTTCATCTGGAGAGAGAGGGGAGAAAGAGGTCAGAGCACAGGGTAGGGCAGTGTGAGCAGAACCAGCGGTGTTGTTTGACTTAGCAAACGAGGATCGGATGTCGTCGACCTTCTTTTCAAAATGGTTGACGAAGTCATCTGCAGAGAGGGGAGGAGGGGAGGGGGATTCAGGAGGGAGGAGAAGGTGGCAAAGAGCTTCCTAGGGTTAGAGGCAGAAGCTTGGAATTTAGAGTGGTAGAAAGTGGCTTTAGCAGCAGAGACAGAAGAGGAAAATGTAGAGAGGAGGGAGCGAAAGGATGCCAGGTCCGCAGGGAGGCGAGTTTTCCTCCATTTCCGCTCGGCTGCCCGGAGCCCTCTTCTGTGAGCTCGCAATGAGTCATCGAGCCACGGAGCGGGAGGGGAGGACTGAGCCGGCCTTAATCTGCTCCTTGAAAGCAAAGTACTTCCCAGAATAGTTGAGTTCTCCCAGGAGCTTGGTCTTGCGCTGCTGTTTATTATACCTGTTGATGCAGGGCTCATATGTGAAACTATTCTAACTGAACATTTTCTTTCACAGTGGCACTGACCCCGACTGGGAGCCCCCAGTGCCAATTGGTCCATCCCCCTCTGAAGCTGGTTCATCCAGCTGTACCCCTGCTGTCTCTGGCTCCACACCTCCCGGGCCGTCTAGAGGACCGACAAAGAAGAGGAAGAGGGGAAGTGTGCCATCCGCTAACAGAGGGACAGAATGGCGTTGGCACACCGCCCTAGAAGACGATGTGGAGCCACCCCAACCAACCTTTAGGCCTAAAAGGAAGCCAGGACCTCAGCTAAACATGACTGCTACGTACAGCCCCCTTCAGCTTTTTCAGCTGTTCTTCACCCAATCCGTTGTAGAGTCGCTCGTGTCCAACACGAATAAGAATGGGAAGAAGAAGCAAGCGGGCAAAACGGCAGCATGGAAGCCCATATCCACGGCAGACTTTTTCTGCTACCTTTCTCTGGTCATCTACATGGGGCTGGTGAGGCTGAAAAGCCTGAAGGACTACTGGAAAACGTCGTCTCTCTACCAACTGCCTTTCCCCTCGTCTGTTATGTCCTGCAAAAGGTTTCTGGATCTCTCCCAGGCGCTTCACATCAGTGACCCAAAGGTTGATGAAGAGAATGAGAAGAAGAGAGGCACAGCGAGGTTTGATACACTGTGCAAAATCAAACCTCTCTACCACAGCATTGTCGAGGCCTGCAAGACGTACTTTCAGCCAGCCCAGAACGTGTCAATCAATGAGAGGATGGTGGCCTCAAAGGACAGCATTGGCCTCCAACAGTACATGAGAAACAAACCAACCAAGTGTGGTCTGAAGCTGTTTGTGTTGGCTGATGCTGCGTGTGCCTACACGTGCAATTTCTTGGTCTACGAGGAGAAGAACAGTTTTGCTTCCGGTAAGGAACTCAGCTATGCCTCTGTAATGGTGTTATTGGATTTTCAACTGCTGGGGAAGGGCTACAAACTGTTTGTGGATAACTTCTACACAAGCCCTGCCCTGTTTGCAGACCTGAGGAAGCGGGAGTGTGGGCTTGTGGCACCATTCGTACCACCAGGGTGGGCTTCCCGAAGACGAAGGTGGACGACATGCCCAAGCAGGCTGAGCGGGGGACCATGCGATGGATCCGTGAAGATGGCCTGCTGTTTGTGAAGTGGATGGACGCCAGAGAGGTGGTGATGTGCTCCAATATCCACAAGTCCTTCAGTGGCGATTACGTCATCAGGCGTGTGAAGGACGCTACCGGGGCATGGACCACCAAAAATGTCCCTGTTCCAGCTGCGGTAAAGGACTTCAACAAGAGCACGGGAGGTGTGGACCTATCAGGCGCGCTGACAGGCTACTACAATGTTCTCCACAAGACGATGAAATGGTACAAGACCTTCTTCTATCATTTCATCGACATCGCCGTGGTGAATGCATTCATCCTACACAAGGAAATGGCTAAGAGCTGTGGAAAGCCCTTCCTCCCACAGAAAGCCTTCAGAGAGCAGCTCATCAAGGAGCTTGCTGGCTACAGCACCACTGCACCACGTTCTACCTACTCTACCTCTGCCCCTCCTGTCCCTTCTGCCCCTCCTGCCACAAGTGTTCATCTACCCAAATATATTTGTGCAGACATGGATGTGCCTAAGGGCAAAAGGGGCTCAGCATGGAGGCGTTGCTGTGTTGTTTGCAAGATGAAGTCCCCCATCACATGCAGCACATGCTCAGTGACCCTCTGCTTTACATCAGAAAGAGACTGCTATGGCATCTGGCATCAGCAGCAGAATATTGTGTAGAGCTTTGGCAAAGCGGGTGGGGTCAGTATGTTATATCTGGAGTACTTTTCCTGTCCTATCCGGTGTCCTGTGTGAATTTAAGTATGCTCTCTCCAATTCTCTCGTTCTCTCTCTTGGAGGACCTGAGCCCTTGGACCATGCGTCAGGCCTACCTGTCATGATGACTCCTTGCTGTCTCCAGTCCACCTGGCAGTGCTGCTGTTCCAGTTTCAACTGTTCTGCCTGCGGCTATGGAACCCTAAACTGTTCATTTTTACTCTTGAGGTGTGTAGCAAAAAGCCAAAAGAGATCAGACCCCTCCGCCAGTAGCCGGTCCAGATCCAGAGCCACATCCATGGGCTCTAAGACCAACTATTGACTGGGGAATGCGGGAAGAAACTGCCACAACAGCAAGTGACCAGCAGAGGGAGCCAAATGCACAGGAACTACAAGTACTGGACATTAAACAAGAACCAACCTACAGGAAGACTGAGGAGGAAGTGGTACGAACAGATCTACCAAACCAACGCCCCAACGGAAGAAAACGTATCAGTGCTGAAGGAACTAACATTGGACTAAGTTCTACTTAATCTTGAGCAACACTGCAAAGAAAAGTGGCAAGGACATAATGTAATGGCTGTTAAGATAGATTCTACTCCCGAACATCTTCCCCCAAACTGAGTGTCTAAAAGAGGTATAAAAGGAGGAGAGATCAGTGCCAAGGCATGATCCTCAACCCATATGATTGGGACATCATAGAGAATCATCAGACCAGCCAGGTAAATTACTTTTACTATACTCTTGTTTGTATTGACTACTTTGACATCAAGGCACGAGCAAGAACTATTGACTGGTATATATCTTAAAGAATTGTGTTGTACACTGGAAGATCACACCACTTAAAAGAGTAAGAGAACAAGGTTGTGTCAGAGAACAACGCTCAACGGAGCGAGACGGAGCGTAGAGAACTCTTGGGAGCAACAACGTTCCATCTTTGGAGTGCCGGAGACAATTGCAGTTTGGCAAGATTGAAACAGCCCAGAAATAAGTAAAGCCTCGTAGTAGTAGCCAAGAGTTGACAAAAGGAAATCAATATCTAAACAGTAGGCAGGAAATCAATATCTAAACAGTAGGCAGTAAAAACCAGAGGAAATTGGGACTAAATAAGAAGATTATAGTCGTATTAACAGCGGAGGTCAAAATATTACTACTCTTATAGAGACCAGTGGAAGGACCAAGGGAATAGAGCTTCAAGGTAAATATGTGGGTGTTTGTTTTGTTTAAGAGTTTTAGAAGTGTTTTAAGCGAATTATATTTGCAATATTATTTGGCATAGTATAGCGCATTAAGGATTGATTGTATAGTATAGCGCATTAAGGATTGATTGTATAGTATAGTGCATTAAGGGTTGATTGTATAGTATAGTGCATTAAGGATTGATTGAGCATTATTGATGTATTAGGAAACTGTAGAACCATGTAATTGTAATAATGTGTATAAGACAAAAAACAGAGTGACTTTAATAAAAGCTTGAAACTTTGACAACTAGGCCAGATTAACGATCTGGAGAGCAAACGGCTTTGACACTCTCACTGAACAGAAAGTGACCCTGGTTATAGGTTAAAGTGATTGCACTAAAGAATATTTCATTGTGTGGACAATAATTATATCTTTGGAAAAGTCAAATACAGACAACAATACTAGTTTCCAAGTGACTACTAGCTGACGAGCATAATAACTAACAGAAAATATGTTTATTTAAACTCTCTACCCGGCACAGCCAGAAGAGGACTGGCCACCCCTCATAGCCTGGTTCCTCTCTAGGTTTCTAATCTCCACCCGGCACAGACAGAAGAGGACTGGCCACCCCTCATAGCCTGGTTCCTCTCTAGGTTTCTAATCTCCACCTGGCACAGACAGAAGAGGACTGGCCACCCCTCATAGCCTGGTTCCTCTCTAGGTTTCTAATCTCCACCTGGCACAGACAGAAGAGGACTGGCCACCCCTCATAGCCTGGTTCCCCTCTAGGTTTCTAATCTCCACCCGGCACAGACAGAGGAGGACTGGCCACCCCTCATAGCCTGGTTCCTCTAGGTTTCTTCCTAGGTTTTGGCCTTCCTAGGGAGTTTTTCCTAGCCACCGTGCTTCTATACCTGCTTGCTTGCTGTTTGGGGTTTTAGGCCGGGGCTATATAAATTTATTTGACTTGATAGAGGATTGAGGGTCTTCCAAATCTTATATTGTAAGTTTATATCCCCCCCCAAAACAAATCAACTACCTCAAGGCCTCAGAGCGAGTGGCGTCACTGATTTTAAACGCTATTAGCCTGCACCACCGCTAACTAGCTAGCCATTTCACATCGGTTACAAGAGCAGTCTGATTCAGTCAGGCCACCTGATGGCCCTCTGATATCCTGTTTCCATGGACACATCTGACAACCGTCTGGCTACCTGATGGCCCTCTGATATCCTGTTTCCATGGACACATCTGAAATCAGGCTACCTGATGGCCCTCTGATATCCTGTTTCCATGGACACATCTGAAATCAGGCTACCTGATGGCCCTCTGATATCCTGTTTCCATGGACACATCTGAAATCAGGCTACCTGATGGCCCTCTGATATCCTGTTTCCATGGACACATCTGAAATCAGGCTACCTGATGGCCCTCTGATATCCGGGAATGAACCCGGGTCTGTGTTAATGTCTCTAGCACTGGCGATGCCGATTTTAAGACGAGCAGTGGAAGGTGTTACCTTGACCACTGCATCCTCTACCTCCTGCCTATAGTCAGTTTAATATCCAATCATTACTGTGCGTGTGAACGTCCTCGTTGATTCCTGCAGCTGAACTATTCCCTGGAATTAAAATACTGAACATCCGAGGAGCTGCATGGACTCTCACGCTGTCCCGCCCTCTCAGGACCCACATAGAGGATTTTGAGGTTTCAACCCCGTCCAGTTGGTGGCGATAAAACACCTTTTGAGTTTCAGCCAATAAACCCAAAGAAGAAGAAGAAGAAGAAGAAGAAGTCAGCAACCTAACGGAGGTGTTCGGTGAGAGAAAGGCGGGTTGAGGTTGCCAGGGTTACAGTAGGACAGAAAGTGTTGTATGCTGATAGCAGTGAAGAGAGTGGTAGAGGAAGATGGGTACAGGGTGAGGGATCCTGAGAGGATTCCTGTGAATAGGCAGAGACCATGAGAGAGTGGTAGAGGAAGATGGGTACAGGGTGAGGGATCCTGAGAGGATTCCTGTGAATAGGCAGAGACCATGAGAGAGTGGTAGAGGGAGATGGGTACAGGGTGAGGGATCCTGAGAGGAATACTGTGAATAGGCAGAGACCATGAGAGAGTGGTAGAGGAAGATGGGTACAGGGTGAGGGATCCTGAGAGGATTCCTGTGAATAGGCAGAGACCATGAGAGAGTGGTAGAGGAAGATGGGTACAGGGTGAGGGATCCTGAGAGGATTCCTGTGAATAGGCAGAGACCATGAGAGAGTGGTAGAGGAAGATGGGTACAGGGTGAGGGATCCTGAGAGGATTCCTGTGAATAGGCAGAGATCAAGGGAGAGTGATGGGAAGAATATGTACTTCAGTAAAGGTGGGCTTTTTTTTTTTAGCATTCATAGCCATGGTTGTCAACTGTACTACAGAAATGGATCGGATGTCACAGGAGGTTGTTGGGGGCTGCGACAGAGAAGTACTCTGGATTGCGAGGATTTACTTGCAGAACAGTTGCAGGTGGTGTTGAGTGGTAGTGTTCCGTCCTCCCAGACCGTTGTCCTGGAGTACGATTAAATAGGGTTAAATAGTGGAATGGGTTAATAGTTGGTCAGGGAAACTTTCCTTTTACACAATTTGTGTTACCGAATCAAGAATTGAATGTTGGTTGGCCGTGAATGGCCTCACACACCAGGGTAGCCTAGTGGTTAGAGTGTTGGACTAGTAACCGGAAGGTTGCAAGTTCAAATCCCCGAGCTGACAAGGTACAAATCTGTCGTTCTGCCTCTGAACAGGCAGTTAACGCACTGTTCCTAGGCCGTCATTGAAAATATGAATTTACTTGCCTAGTAAAATAAAGGTAAAATAAAAAAAAATTAAAACAGCAGGTGGCGGTATACGCACCTTAAACCCGGATGAGCGCCGCCAACCAAATCCTAAAGAAGAAGAAGAAGAAGTCAACCACCTCGGTATCTTGCTAGGCAACAAAGCGGAAACATTGGTGCTCTTCAGACGCTTTCGGTGATTATTAACCACTGTGTTTTAAACACTTTTTTATCGTCTAGTTAGTTACTACCCCTTTCGTTTTTAAATATTCCGTTGTTAGTCATCTAGCTAGCTGGTTAAGTTAGGGCTAGTAATTAGACGAGTTGCTAATGCTAACTAGCTAGCAAGTTAGCATCCCCGACCATGAGCTCACTGAGCTACTCCACCCAAGAGGAGGTCCGCTGGACGGAGAAAGACACTCTGGTGAAAGAGGAGGAGGAAGAGAAATATGTTACAATACAAAAACAAGTAGAGGGTGAGGCTGTTACAGTGAAAGAAGAAGATAAAGACGTTTCAGTTAAAGAAGAGGAAGAGGATGTTACAGTAAAAGAGGAGGAGGAAGAGAAAGAGGAGGATGCAGTTTTTGGAGTGAAAGAGGATGAGGGGGAGGTGACTGTTTCTGTGAAGGAAGAGGAGGAAGCGTTCAGAGTGAAAGAGGAGGAGGATGTTACTCTGAAGGAGGAGAAAGAGGAGAATGCCGTTTTTGGAATGAAGGAGGGGGAGGTGACTGTTCCAGCAAAAGAAGAGGAAGAAGCTTTCAGTGTAACAAAGGAGGAGGATGTTACTCTGAAGAAAGAGGAGAATGCCGTTTTTGGAATGAAGGAGGAGGGGGAGATTACTGTCTCATTGGAGGAGGAGGAGGAGGAGGAGAAAGAAGAAGAAGAAGAGACGACAGGAGATCTGATTAACGACGGTAAGTACTGTCTTAAAAATAGGGGCAAAAACTCTGCATTTGTTGAACTATATGTGTGGTTAGGAATTATTAAAGCTACAGATTGTCATCAACCAACAAAATGTTAATGGATAAAGTGCTCTATGGATAAAATGCTTCCCATTTCTTATATTTTCCCCAACATTTTTAATCATCACTGAATATATCTTCCTGTAGTGCTTTGCTCATTCTCTACCCTCGACATCCCATGAGAGCATGCCAACCGAAAGGTTGCAAGTTCAAATCCCCGAGCTGACAAGGTACAAATCTCTTGTGTTCGGCCCAAAGGACAATGTGTTTGGCCCAAAGGACAATGTGTTGGCCCAAAGGACGGCCCAAAGGACAACTGCCTTGTTGTTTGGGGACAATGTGTTTGGCCCGACAGATATGTACCTTGTCAGCTCAATGTGTTTGGGGATTCGATGTTTGCAACCTTTCAAAGGTTACTAGTTTCCAACGCTCTAACCACTAGGCAAAGGACTGTTTGGCCCCAATGTGTGGCCCAAAGGACAATGTATAACCAGTAGGCTACCTGACAACCCCCCACCCCCTATAACCAGTAGGCTACCTGACCCCCACCCCCTATAACCACTAGGCTACCTGACCCCCACCCCCTATAACCACTAGGCTACATGACCCCCCCGCTCTAACCACTAGGCTACCTGACCCCCACCCCTATAACCAGTAGGCTACCTGACCCCCACCCCCTATAACCACTAGGCTACCTGACCCCCACCCCCTATAACCAGTAGTCTACCTGATCCCCCACCCCCTATGACCACTAGGCTACCTGACCCCCACCCCCTATAACCACTAGTCTACCTGATCCCCCCCCCTAACCACTAGTCTACCTGACCCCCCCCCTCTAACCACTAGTCTACCTGCCGCCCCATTAAGGTTTGAGCTCTCTGTGGTTACCATATCATACATTACAACCAACTCTGATTTCAAATGATGAAACGGACAGAATCAAGCCACATGAATGTAAGCAATAAGGCCCCACCCCCACCCCCTATAACCACTAGGCTACCTGACCCCCCACCCCCACCCTCCTATAACCACTAGGCTACCTGACCCCCACCCCCTATAACCACTAGGCAACCTGACCCCCACCCCCTATAGCCACTAGTCTACCTGACCCCCACCCCCTATAACCACTAGTCTACCTGACCCCCACCCTCCTATAACCACTAGGAAACCTGACCCCCACCCCCTATAACCACTAGGCAACCTGATCCCCACCCCCTATAACCACTAGGCAACCTGACCCCCACCCCCACCCCCTATAACCACTAGGCAACCTGACCCCCCACCCCCTATAACCACTAGGCAACCTGACCCCCACCCCCTATAACCACTAGGCAACCTGACCTCCACCCCCCCCTATAACCACTAGGCAACCTGACCCCCACCCCTATAACCACTAGGCTACCTGACCCCCCCCCCCACCCTCCTATAACCACTAGGCAACCTGACCCCCACCCCCTATAACCACTAGGCAACCTGACCCCCACCCCCTATAACCACTAGGCTACCTGACCCCCCCCCTATAACCACTAGGCTACCTGACCCCCCCCCCTATAACCACTAGGCTACCTGACCCCCCCCCACCCCCTATAACCACTAGGCTACCTGACCCCCACCCCCCCCCTATAACCACTAGGCTACCTGACCCCCACCCCCTATAACCACTAGGCTACCTGACCCCCACCCCCTATAACCACTAGGCAACCTGACCCCCACCCCCTATAACCACTAGGCTACCTGACCCTCACCCCCACCCCTATAACCACTAGGCAACCTGACCCCCACCCCACTATAACCACTAGGCTACCTGACCCCCCCCTCCCCTATAACCACTAGGCAACCTGACCCCCACCCCCTATAACCACTAGGCTACCTGACCCCCACCCCTATAACCACTAGGCAACCTGACCCCCACCCCCACCCCCTATAACCACTAGGCTACCTGACCCCCCACCCCCTATAACCACTAGGCTACCTGACCCCCACCCCCACCCCCTATAACCACTAGGCTACCTCACCCCCACCCCTATAACCACTAGGCTACCTGACCCCCACCCCCCTATAACCACTAGGCTACCTCACCCCCACCCCCTATAACCACTAGGCTACCTGACCCCCACCCCCACCCCCTATAACCACTAGGCTACCTGACCCCCCACCCCCACCCCCTATAACCACTAGGCTACCTGACCCCCACCCCCTATAACCACTAGGCTACCTGACCCCCTATAACCACCCTACCCCCTATAACCACTAGGCAACCTGACCCCCACCCCCACCCCCTATAACCACTAGGCAACCTGACCCCCACCCCCTATAACCACTAGGCAACCTGACCCCCACCCCTATAACCACTAGGCACCTGACCCTGACCCCACCCCTATAACCACTAGGCTACCTGACCTCCACCCCCTATAACCACTAGGCAACCTGACCCCCACCCCCTATAACCACTAGGCAACCTGACCCCCACCCCCTATAACCACTAGGCTACCTGTCCCCCCCCACCCCCTATAACCACTAGGCTACCTGACCCCCACCCCCTATAACCACTAGGCTACCTGACCCCCCCCACCCCCCTATAACCACTAGGCTACCTGACCCCCCCCCTATAACCACAAGGCTACCTGACCCCCTATAACCACTAGGCTACCTGACCCCCACCCCCTATAACCACTAGGCTACCTGACCCCCACCCCCTATAACCACTAGGCTACCTGACCCCCCCCACCCCTATAACCACTAGGCTACCTGACCCCCCCACCCCTATAACCACTAGGCAACCTGACCCCCACCCCCTATAACCACTAGGCTACCTGACCCTGTCACCCCCACCCCCTATAACCACTAGGCAACCTGACCCCCACCCCCTATAACCACTAGGCTACCTGACCCCCCCCCCTATAACCACTAGGCAACCTGACCCCCACCCCCCCCCTATAACCACTAGGCTACCTGACCCCCACCCCTATAACCACTAGGCACCTGACCCCCACCCCCACCCCCTATAACCACTAGGCTACCTGACCCCCACCCCCTATAACCACTAGGCTACCTGACCCCACCCCCACCCCCCTATAACCACTAGGCTACCTCACCCCCACCCCTATAACCACTAGGCTACCTGACCCCCCAGCCCCCCCCTATAACCACTAGGCTACCTCACCCCCACCCCCTATAACCACTAGGCTACCTGACCCCCCACCCCCTATAACCACTAGGCTACCTGAGCCCCCCCCACCCCCACCCCCTATAACCACTAGGCTACCTGACCCCCCCCCCCTATAACCACTAGGCTAAGCAATAAGGCAGGAGAACTCATGCTTGACATGGACTGAAATAGGCTCCGGTACTGTTTATATTTAAGGTGCAGGAACAATACAATACTTTCAAACTAATACTTTTTATAAGAGGTGCAGGAAGCGATAGGACATTTTTAGGTGCCGGTACTCGGTTCTGGTGAGCTCCTGCCCAAATCAAGCAGTGAAGAGAAACCAGTGTGTTATTGTCGACAACGCAGCAATGGGCCGTTCTTTTAAACATGACGTGAAGCTGAGTTCCAGGAAACGTCTCTAAAGAGTCTGTTATTATTCACAATAACATGGGTTTGACTGCTTTATTTATTTCGGAAAATGGTTTTACATGTTAATTAAAAAGATGTTATTTTTTTACGTTATTTTAATCTTTATTTGTCGGCAAGTCGGCTAAGGACAAATTCTTATTTACAATTAGGGCCTACCCCAGCCAAACCCTAACCCAGATTGTGTAGCATCTATATACTGGGTGGTGGTGGTGGTCAATTACGGCCTACCCCAGCCAAACCCTAACCCAGATTGTGTAGCATCTATATACTGGGTGGTAGTGGTGGTCAATTACAGCCTACCCCAGCCAAACCCTAACCCAGATTGTGTAGCATCTATATACTGGGTGGTGGTGGTGGTCAATTACGGCCTACCCCAGCCAAACCCTAACCCAGATTGTGTAGCATCTATATACTGGGTGGTGGTGGTGGTCAATTACGGCCTACCCCAGCCAAACCCTAACCCAGATTGTGTAGCATCTATATACTGGGTGGTAGTGGTGGTCAATTACGGCCTACCCCAGCCAAACCTTAACCCAGATTGTGTAGCATCTATATACTGGGTGGTGGTGGTGGTGGTGTATCATCTATATACTGGGTGGTGGAGGTGTGTATCATCTATATACTGGGTGGTGGTGTGTATCATCTATATACTGGGTGGTGGTCAATTACGGCCTACCCCAGCCAAACCCTAACCCAGATTGTGTAGCATCTATATACTGGGTGGTGGTGGTGGTCAATTACGGCCTACCCCAGCCAAACCTTAACCCAGATTGTGTAGCATCTATATACTGGGTGGTGGTGGTGGTCAATTACGGCCTACCCCAGCCAAACCTAACCCAGATTGTGTAGCATCTATATACTGGGTGGTGGTGGTGGTGTATCATCTATATACTGGGTGGTGGAGGTGTGTAGCATCTATATACTGGGTGGTGGTGGTGTGTATCATCTATATACTGGGTGGTGGTGTGTATCATCTATATACTGGGTGGTGGTGGTGTGTATCATCTATATACTGGGTGGTGGTGTATCATCTATATACTGGGTGGTGGTGGTGGTGTGTAGCATCTATATACTGGGTGGTGGTGGTGGTGTGTAGCATCTATATACTGGGTGGTGGTGGTGTGTAGCATCTATATACTGGGTGGTGGTGGTGGTGGTGGTGGTGTATCATCTATATACTGGGTGGTGGTGGTGTGTATCATCTATATACTGGGTGGTGGTGTGTATCATCTATATACTGGGTGGTGGTGGTGTATCATCTAGCATATACTGGGTGGGTGGTGGTGGACGGCCTACCCCAGCCAAACCCTAACCCAGTGTGTATCATCTATATACTGGGTGGTGGTGGTGGTGTGTAGCATCTATATACTGGGTGGTGGTGGTCTATCATCTATATACTGGGTGGTGGTGGTGGTCAATTACGGCCTGTGTATCATCTATATACTGGGTGGTGGTGGTCTATCATCTATATACTGGGTGGTGGTGGTGTATCATCTATATACTGTGGTGGTGGTGGCCAAACCCTAACCCAGATTGTGTATCATCTATATACTGGGTGGTGGTGGTGGTGTGTAGCATCTAAATACTGGGTGGTGGTGGTGGTGTGTAGCATCTATATACTGGGTGGTGGTGGTGTGTATCATCTATATACTGGGTGGTGGTGGTGTGTATCATCTATATACTGGGTGGTGGTGTGTAGCATCTATATACTGGGTGGTGGTGGTGGTGTATCATCTATATACTGGGTGGTGGTGGTGGTGGTGTATCATCTATATACTGGGTGGTGGTGGTGGTGGTGTGTAGCATCTATATACTGGGTGGTGGTGGTGGTGGTGTGTATCATCTATATACTGGGTGGTGGTGGTGGTGGTGGTGTGTATCATCTATATACTGGGTGGTGGTGTGTATCATCTATATACTGGGTGGTGGTGGTGTATCATCTATATACTGGGTGGTGGTGGTGGTGTGTATCATCTATATACTGGGTGGTGGTGGTGGTGTGTATCATCTATATACTGGGTGGTGGTGGTGGTGTATCATCTATATACTGGGTGGTGGTGGTGGTGTGTATCATCTATATACTGGGTGGTGGTGGTGGTGGTGTGTATCATCTATATACTGGGTGGTGGTGGTGTGTATCATCTATATACTGGGTGGTGGTGGTGGTGGTGTATCATCTATATACTGGGTGGTGGTGGTGGTGTGTATCATCTATATACTGGGTGGTGGTGGTGGTGGTGTGTATCATCTATATACTGGGTGGTGGTGGTGGTGTGTAGCATCTATATACTGGGTGGTGGTGGTGTGTATCATCTATATACTGGGTGGTGGTGGTGGTGGTGTGTATCATCTATATACTGGGTGGTGGTGGTGGTGTGTAGCATCTATATACTGGGTGGTGGTGGTGGTGTGTAGCATCTATATACTGGGTGGTGGTGGTGTGTGTATCAACTATATACTGGGTGGTGGTGGTGTGTATCATCTATATACTGGGTGGTGGTGGTGTGTAGCATCTATATACTGGGTGGTGGTGGTGGTGTGTAGCATCTATATACTGGGTGGTGGTGGTGTGTAGCATCTATATACTGGGTGGTGGTGGTGTGTATCATCTATATACTGGGTGGTGGTGGTGTGTATCATCTATATACTGGGTGGTGGTGGTGTGTAGCATCTATATACTGGGTGGTGGTGGTGGTAGCATCTATATACTGGGTGGTGGTGTAGCATCTATATACTGGGTGGTGGTGGTGGTGTAGCATCTATATACTGGGTGGTGGTGGTGGTGTGTAGCATCTATATACTGGGTGGTGGTGGTGGTGTGTATCATCTATATACTGGGTGGTGGTGGTGTGTATCATCTATATACTGGGTGGTGGTGGTGGTGGTGTATCATCTATATACTGGGTGGTGGTGGTGGTGTGTAGCATCTATATACTGGGTGGTGGTGGTGGTGTATCATCTATACTGGTGGTGGTGGTGGTGTATACTGGGTGGTGGTGGTGGTGTGTATCTGTATACTGGGTGGTGGTGGTGGTGTGTATCATCTATATACTGGGTGGTGGTGGTGTGTATCATCTATATACTGGGTGGTGGTGGTGGTGTATCAACTATATACTGGGTGGTGGTGGTGGTGTGTATCATCTATATACTGGGTGGTGGTGGTGGTGTGTATCATCTATATACTGGGTGGTGGTGGTATGTATCATCTATATACTGGGTGGTGGTGGTGGTGTATCATCTATATACTGGGTGGTGGTGGTGTGTATCATCTATATACTGGGTGGTGGTGGTGGTGGTGTGTATCATCTATATACTGGGTGGTGGTGGTGGTGGTGGTGGTGTGTATCATCTATATACTGGGTGGTGGTGGTGGTGTGTATCATCTATATACTGGGTGGTGGTGGGTGGTGGTGGTGGTGTGTATCATCTATATACTGGGTGGTGGTGGTGGTGTGTATCATCTATATACTGGGTGGTGGTGGTGGTGTGTATCATCTATATACTGGGTGGTGGTGGTGGTGTATCATCTATATACTGGGTGGTGGTGGTGGTGTATCATCTATATACTGGGTGGTGGTGGTGTGTATCATCTATATACTGGGTGGTGGTGGTGGTGTGTATCATCTATATACTGGGTGGTGGTGGTGGTGTGTATCATCTATATACTGGGTGGTGGTGGTGGTGTGTATCATCTATATACTGGGTGGTGGTGGTGGTGTGTATCATCTATATACTGGGTGGTGGTGGTGGTGTGTATCATCTATATACTGGGTGGTGGTGGTGGTGTGTATCATCTATATACTGGGTAGTGGTGGTGGTGGTGTGTATCATCTATATACTGGGTGGTGGTGGTGTGTATCATCTATATACTGGGTGGTGGTGGTGTGTATCATCTATATACTGGGTGGTGGTGGTGTGTATCATCTATATACTGGGTGGTGGTGGTGTGTATCATCTATATACTGGGTGGTGGTGGTGTGTAGCATCTATATACTGGGTGGTGGTGTGTAGCATCTATATACTGGGTGGTGGTGTGTAGCATCTATATACTGGGTGGTGGTGTGTAGCATCTATATACTGGGTGGTGGTGGTGTAGCATCTATATACTGGGTGGTGGTGTGTATCATCTATATACTGGGTGGTGGTGTGTATCATCTATATACTGGGTGGTGGTGGTGGTGGTGTGTAGCATCTATATACTGGGTGGTGGTGGTGGTGTGTATCATCTATATACTGGGTGGTGGTGGAGATGTGTATCATCTATATACTGGGTGGTGGTGGTGTATCATCTATATACTGGGTGGTGGAGATGTGTATCATCTATATACTGGGTGGTGGTGGTGGTGTGTATCATCTATATACTGGGTGGTGGTGGTGGTGGTGTATCATCTATATACTGGGTGGTGGAGATGTGTATCATCTATATGCTGGGTGGTGGTGGTGGTGTGTATCATCTATATACTGGCTGGTGGTGGTGGTGGTGTATCATCTATATACTGTGTGGTGGAGATGTGTATCATCTATACTGTGTGGTGGTGTGTATCATCTATATACTGTGTGGTGGTGGTGGTGTGTATCATCTATATACTGGGTGGTGGTGGTGGTGGTGTATCATCTATATACTGTGTGGTGGAGATGTGTATCATCTATATGCTGGGTGGTGGTGGTGGTGTGTATCATCTATATACTGGTTGGTGGTGGTGGTGTAGCATCTATATACTGCGTGGTGGTGGTGTGTATCATCTATATACTGCGTGGTGGTGGTGTGTATCATCTATATACTGGGTGGTGGTGGTGTGTATCATCTATATACTGGGTGGTGGTGGTGGTGTATCATCTATATACTGGGTGGTGGTGGTGGTGTATCATCTATATACTGGGTGGTGGTGGTGGTGTGTATCATATATACTGGGTGGTGGTGGTGTGTATCATCTATATACTGGGTGGTGGTGGTGTGTATCATCTATATACTGGGTGGTGGTGGTGGTGTATCATCTATATACTGGGTGGTGGTGGTGTATCATCTATATACTGGGTGGTGGTGGTGTATCATCTATATACTGGGTGGTGGTGGTGTGTAGCATCTATATACTGGGTGGTGGTGTGTATCATCTATATACTGGGTGGTGGTGGTGGTGTGTATCATCTATACTGGGTGGTGGTGGTGGTGTGTATCATCTATATACTGGGTGGTGGTGGTGGTGTATCATCTATATACTGGGTGGTGGTGGTGGTGGTGTATCATCTATATACTGGGTGGTGGTGGTGGTGTGTATCATCTATATACTGGGTGGTGGTGGTGGTGTGTATCTATATACTGGGTGGTGGTGGTGGTGTGTATCATCTATATACTGGGTGGTGGTGGTGGTGTGTATCATCTATATACTGGGTGGTGGTGGTGGTGGTGTGTATCATCTATATACTGGGTGGTGGTGGTGTGTATCATCTATATACTGGGTGGTGGTGGTGGTGTGTATCATCTATATACTGGGTGGTGGTGGTGTGTATCATCTATATACTGGGTGGTGGTGGTGGTGTATCATCTATATACTGGGTGGTGGTGTGTATCATCTATATACTGGGTGGTGGTGGTGGTGTGTAGCATCTATATACTGGGTGGTGGTGGTGGTGGTGTAGCATCTATATACTGGGTGGTGGTGGTGGTGGTGTATCATCTATATACTGGGTGGTGGTGTGTATCATCTATATACTGGGTGGTGGTGGTGTATCATCTATATACTGGGTGGTGGTGGTGGTGTGTAGCATCTATATACTGGGTGGTGGTGTGTATCATCTATATACTGGGTGGTGGTGGTGGTGTGTATCATCTATATACTGGGTGGTGTGTATCATCTATATACTGGGTGGTGGTGTGTATCATCTATATACTGGGTGGTGGTGGTGGTGGTGTGTGTATCATCTATATACTGGGTGGTGGTGGTGGTGGTGTATCATCTATATACTGGGTGGTGGTGGTGGTGGTGTATCATCTATATACTGGGTGGTGGTGGTGGTGTGTATCATCTATATACTGGGTGGTGGTGGTGGTGGTGTATCATCTATATACTGGTGGTGGTGGTGGTGTGTATCATCTATATACTGGGTGGTGGTGGTGGTGTATCATCTATATACTGTGGTGGTGGTGGTGTGTATCATCTATATACTGGGTGGTGGTGGTGGTGTGTGTATCATCTATATACTGGGTGGTGGTGGTGGTGGTGTATCATCTATATACTGGGTGGTGGGTGGTGTGTATCATCTATATACTGGGTGGTGGTGGTGGTGGTGTATCATCTATATACTGGGTGGTGGTGGTGTGTATCATCTATATACTGGGTGGTGGTGGTGGTGTGTATCATCTATATACTGGTGGTGGTGGTGTATCATCTATATACTGGGTGGTGGTGGTGGTGTGTATCATCTATATACTGGGTGGTGGTGTATCATCTATATACTGGGTGGTGGTGGAGGTGTGTATCATCTATATACTGGGTGGTGGTGTGTATCATCTATATACTGGGTGGTGGTGGTGGTGTATCATCTATATACTGGGTGGTGGTGGTGTGTATCATCTATATACTGGGTGGTGGTGGTGGTGTATCATCTATATACTGGGTGGTGGTGGTGTGTATCATCTATATACTGGGTGGTGGTGGTGGTGTGTATCATCTATATACTGGGTGGTGGTGGTGGTGTAGCATCTATATACTGGGTGGTGGTGGTGGTGGTGTATCATCTATATACTGGGTGGTGGTGGTGGTGATGTGTATCATCTATATATGGGTGGTGGTGGTGGTGATGTGTATCATCTATATACTGGTGGTGGTGGTGGGTGTGTATCATCTATATACTGGGTGGTGGTGGTGGTGATGTGTATCATCTATAGCATCTGGGTGGTGGTGGTGGTGGTGTGTATCATCTATATACTGGGTGGTGGTGGTGGTGTGTATCATCTATATACTGGGTGGTGGTGGTGTGTATCATCTATATACTGGGTGGTGGTGGTGGTGTGTGTATCATCTATATACTGGGTGGTGGTGGTGGTGTGTATCATCTATATACTGGGTGGTGGTGGTGTGTAGCATCTATATACTGGGTGGTGGTGGTGGTGGTGTGTATCATCTATATACTGGGTGGTGGTGGTGTGTAGCATCTATATACTGGGTGGTGGTGGTGTATCATCTATACTGGGTGGTGGTGTGTATCATCTATACTGGGTGGTGGTGTGTGTATCATCTATATACTGGGTGGTGGTGGTGGTGTGTATCATCTATATACTGGGTGGTGGTGGTGGTGGTGTGTATCATCTCTATACTGGGTGGTGGTGTGTATCATCTATATATTGGGTGGTGGTGGTGGTGTGTATCATCTATATACTGGGTGGTGGTGGTGGTGTGTATCATCTATATACTGGGTGGTGGTGGAGGTGTGTATCATCTATACTGGGTGGTGGTGGTGTATCATCTATATGCTGGGTGGTGGTGGGGGTGTATCATCTATATACTGGGTGGTGGTGGTGGTGTGTATCATCTATATACTGGGTGGTGGTGGTGGTGTGTATCATCTATATACTGGGTGGTGGTGGTGGTGTGTATCATCTATATACTGGGTGGTGGTGGTGGTGGTGGTGTGTATCATCTATATACTGGGTGGTGGTGGTGGTGTATCATCTATATACTAGGTGGTGGTGGTGATGTGTATCATCTATATACTGGGTGGTGGTGGTGGTGTGTATCATCTATATACTGGGTGGTGGTGGTGGTGTGTATCATCTATATACTGGGTGGTGGTGGTGGTGTGTATCATCTATATACTGGGTGGTGGTGGTGGGTGTATCATCTATATACTGGGTGGTGGTGGTGTGTATCATCTATATACTGGGTGGTGGTGGTGTATCATCTATATACTGGGTGGTGGTGGGTAGCATCTATATACTGGTGGTGGTGTATCATCTATATACTGGGTGGTGGTGGTGGTGTATCATCTATATACTGGGTGGTGGTGGTGTATCATCTATATACTGGGTGGTGGTGGTGTATCATCTATATACTGGGTGGTGGTGGTCTATCATCTATATACTGGGTGGTGGTGGAGGTGTGTATCATCTATATACTGGGTGGTGGTGGAGGTGTGTATCATCTATATACTGGGTGGTGGTGGTGGTGTGTAGCATCTATATACTGGGTGGTGGTGGTGTGTATCATCTATATACTGGTGGTGGTGGTGGTGGTGGTGGTACTGGTGGTGGTGGTGTGTATCATCTATATACTGGGTGGTGGTGGTGGTGGTACTGGTGGTGTGTAGCATCTATATACTGGGTGGGTGGTGGTGTGTATCATCTATATACTGGGTGGTGGTGGTGTGTATCATCTCTCATCTATATACTGGGTGGTGGTGGTGGTGTGTAGCATCTATATACTGGGTGGTGGTGGTGTGTAGCATCTATATACTGGGTGGTGGTGGTGGTGGTGTAGCATCTATCATACTGGGTGGTGGTGGTGGTGTGTAGCATCTATATACTCCTGGTGGTGGTTAACAACCCATCCTGGTGGTGGTGTGTATCATCTATATACTGGGTGGTGGTGGTGTGTATCATCTATATACTGGGTGGTGGTGGTGGTGTATCATCATATTGACAACCCATCCTGGTCATGTTCACAACCCATCCTGGTCATATTGACAACCCATCCTGGTCATATTGACAACCCATCCTGGTCATATTGACAACCCATCCTGGTCATGTTATTAACCCATCCTGGTCATGTTAACAACCCATCCTGGTCATATTGACAACCCATCCTGGTCATGTTAACAACCCATCCTGGTCATGTTATTAACCCATCCTGGTCATATTGACAACCCATCCTGGTCATGTTAACAACCCATCCTGGTCATGTTATTAACCCATCCTGGTCATGTTATTAACCCATCCTGGTCATGTTATTAACCCATCCTGGTCATGTTATTAACCCATCCTGGTCATGTTATCAACCCATCCTGGTCATGTTAACAACCCATCCTGGTCATGTTAACAACCCATCCTGGTCATGTTAACAACCCATCCTGGTCATGTTAACAACCCATCCTGGTCATGTTAACAACCCATCCTGGTCATGTTATCAACCCATCCTGGTCATGTTAACAACCCATCCTGGTCATGTTATTAACCCATCCTGGTCATGTTATTAACCCATCCTGGTCATGTTAACAACCCATCCTGGTCATGTTATTAACCCATCCTGGTCATGTTAACAACCCATCCTGGTCATGTAATTAACCCATCTTGGTCATGTAATTAACCCATCCTGGTCATGTTATCAACCCATCCTGGTCATGTTATCAACCCATCCTGGTCATGTTAACAACCCATCCTGGTCATGTTATCAACCCATCCTGGTCATGTTAACAACCCATCCTGGTCATGTTAACAACCCATCCTGGTCATGTTAACAACCCATCCTGGTCATGTTATTAACCCATCCTGGTCATGTTAACAACCCATCCTGGTCATGTTAACAACCCATCCTGGTCATGTTAACAACCCATCCTGGTCATGTTAACAACCCATCCTGGTCATGTTAACAACCCATCCTGGTCATGTTAACAACCCATCCTGGTCATGTTATTAACCCATCCTGGTCATGTTAACAACCCATCCTGGTCATGTTAACAAACCCATCCTGGTCATGTTATTAACCCATCCTGGTCATGTTAACAACCCATCCTGGTCACCCATTATTAACCCATCCTGGTCATGTTATTAACCCATCCTGGTCATGTTATTAACCCATCCTGGTCATGTTATTAACCCATCCTGGTCATGTTATTAACCCATCCTGGTCATGTTATTAACCCATCCTGGTCATGTTATTAACCCATCCTGGTCATGTTAACAACCCATCCTGGTCATGTTATTAACCCATCCTGGTCATGTTAACAACCCATCCTGGTCATGTTATTAACCCATCCTGGTCATGTTAACAACCCATCCTGGTCATGTTATTAACCCATCCTGGTCATGTTATTAACCCATCCTGGTCATGTTAATTAACCCATCCTGGTCATGTTATTAACCCATCCTGGTCATGTTAACAACCCATCCTGGTCATGTTATTAACAACCCATCCTGGTCATGTTATTAACCCATCCTGGTCATGTTATTAACCCATCCTGGTCATGTTATTAACCCATCCTGGTCATGTTAACAACCCATCCTGGTCATGTTATTAACCCATCCTGGTCATGTTATTAACCCATCCTGGTCATGTTATTAACCCATCCTGGTCATGTTATTAACCCATCCTGGTCATGTTATTAACCCATCCTGGTCATGTTATTAACCCATCCTGGTCATGTTATTAACCCATCCTGGTCATGTTATTAACCCATCCTGGTCATGTTATTAACCCATCCTGGTCATGTTATTAACCCATCCTGGTCATGTTATTAACCCATCCTGGTCATGTTATTAACCCATCCTGGTCATGTTAGCATCCCATCCTGGAGGAGATTTTCATCTCTGTCACCTATTGAATGGCTCACATAAAGTACCACAGTAGGAACCATAAACCTCACGGTCAAACAGGGGAATGATTCCAATCGTTTTCCCATAAGGGATTTTAGAAACTTAAAATAAGGTCTGTGTTTTTTGTAGGCTTATCCTGGTGTGACGTTCTGATAACTGTAGGACAAGGTAATGTAAATGAAACGTCCACTCACTGTCAACTTCGTTTATTTTCAGCAAACTTAACATGTGTAAATATTTGTATGAAAATAACAAGTTTCAACAACTGAGACATCAACTGAACAAGTTCCACAGACACGTGACTAACAGAAATGGAATGTGTCCCTGAACAAAGGGGGGGGGGTCAAAATAATCAAAAGTAACAGTCAGTATCTGGTGTGGCCACCAGCTGCATTAAGTACTGCAGTGCATCTCCTCATGGACTGCACCAGATCTGGCAGTTCATGCTGTGAGATGTTACCCCACTCTTCCACCTGCTAGTTCCCAGACATTTCTGGGGGGACTGGCCCTAGCCCTCACCCTCCGATCCAACAGGTCCCAGACGTGCTCAATGGGATTGAGCCCTAGCCAGTCCGTCCACTAGATTATACGTCACACCAGCAGCATCGCCTTAAAGTCTCAGACAGCCATCTGCTGACTGGAGTGGGTAACGCAGTTGAGTAAAATGTTTATTTAATTTTCAGACAACATGTTAAAGCGTGGGAAGCATGAGTTGTAACTCACCAGGGTAACAACACTGTGGTTAAAGACTTAGTAACTTAGTTGTGGTCACGATCTGGTTACCTATAAGAACAAACAGTTATGTTTTTGCGTTATTATGTATTTATTCACTTATTTCCAGGGTATCTTCTAAACTTCCCACAATGCACTATTTCTCAACGTCATATGGATGTAGTCTGTGCTACTGTGTTCATATCCTAGTAGCCTTTTAAATATGAAGTTGGAAAATATTTAAGAATATTCTTGCCAAGACGAGGAGAGTTGAAGAAGAAAGTATAATTACAAAGATCACCTGTCTCATTCAAAAGTCTGTTGAAAATTCTCTCAGAGGAGGACAAATCTGTTCTGTTTGAGCTACAACACAAGTTGGATGATATGTATAAACTGAAAGCAGAGGGAGCCTTTGTCAGATCTAGGAAGAAGTGGCTGGAGGAGGATGAACAAAATTCATCTTGTTTTTTTTCAGGTTAGAAAAAGACCACTCTTAAAAAATAATACAATTCAACAATTAAATATTAATGGTCTCATCACAGACGATCCCAAATTAGTCTCTGACTTTAGTTCCAACTTCTACAGGAATTTAATAGTTCTAAGTACTGTGAGATTTCCACAACTATTCTTTACTTTACTTTGCCTTTACAACCTCCTTGTTTGTTCTGTCCAATATGCTTCATTAAAAACATTAACTCTTAAACGCTACAATGAACTATTTTGGGTTGGTTCTATATACAGTATCTTTGGTTATACCATAGATAACAGTACTAGCCAGATGAGAGCTAACTCTAGCTAGCTAACCAACCAACTAGCTAGCAAATCTGACTAGCTAGCTATATTTAGCCAAGGAAGTTTAAATATACACTGCTCAAAAAAATTTTAAAGGGAACACTAAAATAACACATCCTAGATCTGAATGAATTAAATATTCTTATTAAATACTTTTTTCTTTACATAGTTGAATGTGCTGACAACAAAATCACACAAATTATGAATGGATATCAAATTTATCAACCCATGGAGGTCTGGATTTGGAGTCACACTCAAAGTTAAAGTGGAAAACCACACTACAGGCTGATCCAACTTTGATGTAATGTCCTTAAAACAAGTCAAAATGAGGCTCAGTAGTGTGTGTGGCCTCCAATGCCTGTATGACCTCCCTACAACGCCTGGGCATGTTCCTGATGAGGTGGCGGTTGGTCTCCTGAGGGATCCTCCCAGACCTGGACTAAAGCATCCGCCAACTCCTGGACAGTCTGGTGCAATGTGGCTTTGGTGGATGGAGCGAGACATGATGTCCCAGATGTGCTCTTGGTTTTTTTCAGGACTGGGGAAAAGGCCCTCCATAGCATCAATGCCTTCCTCTTGCAGGAACTGCTGACACACTCCAGCCACATGAGGTCTGCATTGTCTTGCATTAGGAGGAACCCAGGGCCACTGCCGCAAGCATATGGTCTCACAAGTGGTCTGAGGATCTCATCTCGGTACCTAATGGAGTCAGGCTACCTCTTTCGAGCACATGGAGGGTTGTAAGGCTGACAACAAAATGCCACAAACACCATGACTGAATCAATTTAAACCCGGTCATGCTGGAGGATGTTGCAGGCAGCAAACGTTCTCACACAGGCACCTCCAGACTCTGTCACGTCTGTCACATATGCTCAGTGTGAACCTGCTTTCATCTGTGAAGAGCACAGGGCGCCAGTGAGGTTTGTCAATCTTGTGTTCTCTGGCAAATGCCAAACGTCCTGCACGGTGTTGGGCTGTAAGCACAACCCCCACCTGTGGACGTCGGGCCCTCATACCACCCTCATGGAGTCTGTTTCTGACCGTTTGAGCAGACACATGCACATTTGTGGCCTGTCATTTTGCAGGGCTCTGGCAGTGCTCCTCCTCACCTCCTTGCACAAAGGTGGAGGTAGCGGTCCTGCTGCTGGGTTGTTGCCCTCCTATGGCCTCCTCCACGTCTCCTGATGTACTGGCCTGTCTCCTGGTAGCGCCTCCATGCTCTGGACACTACGCTGACCGACACAGCAAACCTTCTTGCCACAGCTCGCATTGATTGATGTGCCATCCTGGATGAGCTGTACTACCTGAGCCACTTGTGTGGGTTGTAGACTCCGTCTCATGCTACCACTAGAATGAAAGCACCGCCAGCATTCAAAAGTGACCAAAACATCAGCCAGGAAGCATAGGAACTGAGAAGTGGTCTGTGTTCCCCACCTGCAGAACCACTCCTTTATTGGGGGTGTCTTGCTAATTGCCTATAATTTCCACCTGTTGTCTATTCCATTTGCACAACAGCATGTGAAATTTATTGTCAATCAGTGTTGCTTCCTAAGTGGACAGTTTGATTTCACAGAAGTGTGATTGACTTGGAGTTACATTGTGTTGTTTAAGTCTTCCCTTTATTTTTTTGTGCAGTGTATTTTCATACATTTCTATTGAATAATAAATCACCCAGAATACGTTCTATACATTTTGTCTGTACATACAAAATGCAGAGGTCAGATAGCAAGGTTCAGAACAAGTCCCTTCTGTTACAAACTAAATGCTGGACTAGGGGTAATAATGTTGAGTTTCCAGTGGAGATTAGTTTATGAATTGCCTGGCTAGGCTGTGGGACAGTGGAGATTAGTTTATAAATTGCCTGGCTGGGCTGTGGGACAGTGGAGATTAGTTTATAAATTGCCTGGCTGAGCTGTGGGACAGTGGAGATTAGTTTATAAATTTCCAGGCTGGGCTGTGGGACAGTGGATGTGTAGGAATGATTCAAATGGAACTGTTAACAGCCATTCACTGAGTAGTATTGTGAATAACTACTGGCTATTAACCAATCGGCATACATGATCCAAGTGTACTGTTTTATAATGAAGGATCTAGTCTAGATTAAACCTCATAGGAAGACAGTTTTATCATGTGGAGGTTTCATCCAGGTCTCTCTGTTTAACCAAATACTCTGTCTTTGGCAGGAGAGAGACCAGTCTGTCACTCTGACAGCAGTAAGACTCCTTCAGAGGAACCAGACCCAGAGACTCCCAAACCAGCAAGACCACACCACTGCTCCCAGTGTAATAAGAGTTTCAAGTTGTCATGGAACCTAAAAGAGCATGAGAGGGCACACACAGGAGACAAGCCTTTCCACTGCTCCCAGTGTGGAAAGAGATTTCCACGATCACAGAACCTAAAAATACATCAGAGGACACACACAGGAGAAAAACCTTTTCTCTGCTCCCAGTGTGGAAAGTGTTTTACCCAGTTATGGAGCCTGAACAAACATAATCGAATACACACAGGAGAAAAGCCTTACCATTGTTCCCATTGTGGAAAGAAATTTAGGTTGTTAGATAAGCTGAAGGAGCATGAGAGGAGACACACAGGAGAGAAACCTTACCATTGCTCCCTGTGTGAAAAGAGTTTTACCCAATTAGCTTACCGAAAAGAGCACGAAAGGAAACACACTGAAGAAAAGACTTACCAATGTTCGCAGTGTGGAAAGAGATTTTCACGATCACAGGAACTAAATTCACATGAGAGGATACACACAGGGGAGAAACTTCACCACTGCTCTCATTGTGAAAAGTGTTTTACGCAGTTAGGGAGCCTGAACAAACATAATAGAGTACACACAGGAGAAAAGCCTTACCCCTGTACCCATTGTGGAAAGAGATTTTCTAGATCACAGGACCAAAAATCACATGAGAGGACACACACCGGGGAGAAACCTTACCATTGTTCCCTATGCGGAAATGATTTTACCCATTTAGGGAGCCTGAACAAACATACGAAGAGAATACACTCTGGAGTGAAGCCTTACTCATGTTCCCATTGCCTAATGCATTTCAGGTTGTTAAATAACCTTAAGGAGCACGAGAGGACACACACGTCTTACCATGGTCGCAGTGGAAAAGATTTGAGCAATTTAGGGAAACTATAAGATCATGAGATGAGACACGTGGGAGATATCACCCAGTTGTTCCCAGTGTGGAAAGAGTTTTACCTAGTTAGGGAGCCTGAAAATGCATGAGAGAATACACACACACAGGGGAGGAAAAGCTCACAGTTTGGAAAGAGTTTTAGTTAGGGAACCTAATTGTGGAAAGACATTTTCACAGAGGACCTGAAATCACATGATAGAATAGACAGGCTGTGTTCTGATGAGTCACAGTGTTCTGATGAGTCACTGTGTTCTGATGAGTCACAGTGTTCTGACTGATGTTTGACTGTTGTTTTATGCCACATTAAACCAGGCTGTGTTCTGATGAGTCACAGTGTTCTGATGAGTCACTGTGTTCTGATGAGTCACAGTGTTCTGATGAGTCACTGTGTTCTGATGAGTCACAGTGTTCTGATGAGTCACTGTGTTCTGATGAGTCACAGTGTTCTGACTGATGTTTGACTGTTGTTTTATGTCACATTAAACCAGGCTGTGTTCTGATGAGTCACTGTGTTCTGATGAGTCACTGTGTTCTGATGAGTCACTGTGTTCTGATGAGTCACAGTGTTCTGACTGATGTTTGACTGTTGTTTTATGTCACATTAAACCAGGCTGTGTTCTGATGAGTCACTGTGTTCTGATGAGTCACTGTGTTCTGATGAGTCACTGTGTTCTGATGAGTCACAGTGTTCTGACTGATGTTTGACTGTTGTTTTATGTCACATTAAACCAGGCTGTGTTCTGATGAGTCACTGTGTTCTGATGAGTCACTGTGTTCTGATGAGTCACTGTGTTCTGATGAGAGTGTTCACTGTGTTGACTGTTGTTTTATGTCACATTAAACCAGGCTGTTCTGATGAGTCACAGTGATGTGAGTTGACTGTTGTTTGATGTCACATTAAAGTCCAGTGTTCTGACTGATGTTTGACTGTTGTTTTATGTCACATTAAACCAGGCTGTGTTCTGATGAGTCACTGTGTTCTGATGAGTCACTGTGTTCTGACTGATGTTTGACTGTTTTATGCCACATTAAATCATATTGTTTTGTATTAAATCTTAATCAACAATAGGTCTGTTTTAGTTTTTTTTCTCTAGATACATGATTATGTCTAAAATCAGATTACAATTTTAAAATGTTGATGTTTTGATAACGTTGTTAACATGGAAAACATTCACGACCTCATCAATGTTCCCGTCTGTATTATTCCACCATGTTAGAGAGAGAACACAGGTGCTGATTGTAAAACACATTTGATACATTTTTATCTGAATTAAGATATATATATATACTTGATATTTTTTAAATATTTTTTTATGATTATGATTATGTACATATAGGTACTTACAGAAATGAGCTCTTCTGAGATTTGAATTTTGAAATACAGGTATGTTTATCCCAGTTTCGTAACGTTTTTCAACAGAATCATTGGGATAAACACACCCCTGATCACCCGCACACACAGTTCACTTCCATAGCAGCCACATACAAACAGCATGATCACTTTTCTCATGGTATAATTCTTACTCCCGTCTACGCGCTCTCCACTTCTCACCTTTTCCCTTCATTTGTGGACTTCAGTGCACAACACATCAGCTCTATGTGACCAGGAGTAAAAACCTTTCCAAGCCAACCCCCTTATCATAACCACTACACACAGCCTATATCATTATCACCATAATAGCTAAAGTAACATCGTAGTCAACTAAACTAATAGGACTAACACGTTAGTAAACCTGCTACAATCATGCAGTAGCTTTATAGTGCAATAAATGAGTAAAACCAAAGCTTCCTTGACTTGGAAGAGTTCCAGTGTTGGATAGCCAGCTAGCTAACTTAGCATCCCTCTCTGTTGGATAGCCAGCTAGCTAACTTAGCATCCCTCTCTGTTGGATAGCCAGCTAGCTAACTTAGCATCCCTCTCTGTTGGATAGCCAGCTAGCTAACTTAGCATCCCTCTCTGTTGGATAGCCAGCTAGCTAACTTATCATCCCTCTCTGTTGGATAGCCAGCTAGCTAACTTAGCATCCCTCTCTGTTGGATAGCCAGCTAGCTAACTTATCATCATCCCTCTCTGTTGGATAGCCAGCTAGCTAACTTATCATCCCTCTCTGTTGGATAGCCAGCTAGCTAACTTAGCATCCCTCTCTGTTGGATAGCCAGCTAGCTAACTTAGCATCCCTCTCTGTTGGATAGCCAGCTAGCTAACTTAGCATCCCTCTCTGTTGGATAGCCAGCTAGCTAACTTATCATCCCTCTCTGTTGGATAGCCAGCCAGCTAACTTAGCATCCCTCTCTGTTGGATAGCCAGCTAGCTAACTTAGCATCCCTCTCTGTTGGATAGCCAGCTAGCTAACTTAGCATCCCTCTCTGTTGGATAGCCAGCAAGCTAACTTATCATCCCTCTCTGTTGGATAGCCAGCCAGCTAACTTAGCATCCCTCTCTGTTGGATAGCCAGCTAGCTAACTTAGCATCCCTCTCTGTTGGATAGCCAGCTAGCTAACTTAGCATCCCTCTCTGTTGGATAGCCAGCTAGCTAACTTAGCATCCCTCTCTGTTGGATAGCCAGCTAGCTAACTTAGCATCCCTCTCTGTTGGATAGCCAGCTAGCTAACTTAGCATCCCTCTCTGTTGGATAGCCAGCTAGCTAACTTAGCATCCCTCTCTGTTGGATAGCCAGCTAGCTAACTTAGCATCCCTCTCTGTTGGATAGCCAGCTAGCTAACTTAGCATCCCTCTCTGTTGGATAGCCAGCTAGCTAAGCATCCCTCTCTGTTTGAGCCTGAGTAGGCTAAACTAGTAGGCTAAACTAGTAGGCTAAACTAGCTAGCTAAATTAGTAGGCTAAACTAGCTAGCATTTGCATCCCTTCTGTTGGATAGTAAAAAGCATACTAATTTATCATAGCTCTTTGGCTTCTCCTTAATAGCCAGCCAGCTAATTTTAGCATCCCTATTTGTTGGATAGCCATGTTCAACTAATTGTGTCATCCTCTCTGTTGATAGTCAAGCTAACTAGCACCCTCTCTTTATAGCCAGCAGCTGTTAGCATACCTGTAGCTTATGTAGCCAGGACTAACTTATCATCCCTCTCATTCTTTGATAGCCAGCCAGCTAACAACATGTCTGTTAATGCCAGAGCTCTGCATCCCTGTCTGTTGGATAGCCAGCTAGCTAACTTAGCATAATTACTGTTGGATAGCCAGCTAGGGCTAAAAAGCATGAGCCTCCTAGGTTTTAATTGCAAGCCTGTGTAGCCAGGAGGAGCTAAGCCAGCATCCTCTCTGTTGGACAGCCAGGTGCTAACTTAGCAGAGTGCTGTTGATAGCCAGCTACTGTAGACCTTCTGTTTGAGCCTGAGTAGGCTAAACTAGTAGGCTAAACTAGTAGGCTAAACTAGCTAGCTAAATTAGTAGGCTAAACTAGCTAGCATTTGCTATTAAGTGAAAGTAAAAAACATACTATTAAATATAGCTAGTTTTCGCTTCTCCTTAATTTTTGAATAAATTATTTGTTAAAAAATGTTCAACTATTGTGTCTTTCTCTCTTTGAGTCAACTACTCACCATATTTTATGCACCGCAGTGTTAGCTACCTGTAGCTTATGTTTTCAGGACTAAAATTCATTCTCTCATTCTTTGATTGGGTCAACAACATGTCAGTTAATGCTGCAAGAGCTCTGATATGTTGGAGGACGTCCTCCGGAAGTTGTCATAATTACTGTGTAAGTCTATGGAAGGGGGTAAAAACCATGAGCCTCCTAGGTTTTATATTGAAGCCAGTGTACCAGAGGTCTCTCTCGGAAGAATGTCCTGACTCTCCATGCTACCTTACAGAGTGCTGTTGAACCTACTGTAGACCTTCATTGATGGAGGGAATGTCATGACTCAATCAGGGAGAGCTTGTCTGTAAATTGATCTGAAGGATACAGTGGGTGTGTTCAATTTGATTGAACGGGGAAATGTCTGAATGACTCATTTTCTTGTATGTTCTGAACAGACTATGATACAGTTGGGTTTGCTCCAGTTGGGGAATGTCATGACTCTCCTGTGATGATCTGAAGGCTACAGTGGGTCCATTTTGGGGAATGTCATGACTCTCCTGTGATCTGAAGGATACAGTGGGTCTCTCTCGTAGAGGGGGAATGTCATGACTCTCCTGTGGCGATCTGAAGGATACAGTGGGTCTCTCTCGTAGAGGGGGAATGTCATGACTCTCCTGTGATGATCTGAAGGATACAGTGGGTCTCTCTCGTAGAGGGGGAATATCATGACTCTCCTGTGGCGATCTGAAGGTTACAGTGGGTCTCTCTCGTAGAGGGGGAATGTCATGACTCTCCTGATGATCTGAAGGATCAGGTTACAGTGGGTCTCTCTCGTAGAGGGGGGAGAGCGGGAAGTCATCTGTTTTATGGTCGGTCATCAAATACGGTGCCCCTATGGCCTGTAGTGTTCCAGATTGGAATGTAAACCGTGGAACACGGAGAGACCCTTGTACAATCAAAAGTTTAAATAATTCAACAATAGTTATATTTTTGAGAATGTGGGAATGTGGTCCGTGGACACTTAAGGGACAGTCATGACGAGTGTGTTTTGTGGTTGTGTTCCACTTCTGAATTATGGGGGTTCCATCTACATAGTGTGTTTTATTTGGCGATCTCACGAAGGACAGGAAACAGTCATTACTGTGTGTCTGTGGTTGTGTTCCACTTCTGAATTATGGGGGTTCCATCTACATAGTGTGAAAACGTATGTAATTAAACATGAAACTATTTGTGAAAAGATGTATTGTGATGTCAACCTTCTATATGAGAAAATATGGGTTTTCATGTCAAGTTCACCACATCAGGGGTCACGGCCACGTGAGCATAGACATTATGGTGGCGCATGGACCACCCTGATCTCAGAAGTATATAAAAACCCACTCCTGACGGAAATTTACATCAGACCACGCAAACGTAAGCTAAGGTTGCAAATTATGAATTTCTAAGACCGAAAATATGAAGCGGCAGCTACAAGTTGAAATGGTTGGCACTACAACTCTACCAAAGGACTATACAGCGTGGAGCATTGGCTACACGGCTGGAAATGTTTAACCTCTCTGGGATATTCGGGACGGTAGCGTCCCGCCCTGCCAACAGCCAGTGAAAGTGCAGGGCACCAAATTCAAAACAACAAAAAATCTCATAATTGAAATTCCTCAAACATACAAGTATTTTACACCATTTTAAAGATAACATTCTCGTTAATCCGGCAACAGTGTCTGATTTCAAAAAGGCTTTACGGCGAAAGCTCCACAAACGATTGTTAGGTCACCACCAAGTCACAGAAAAACACAGCCATTTTTCCAGCCAAAGAGAGGACTCACAAAAAAACAGAAATATAGATCAAATTAATCACTAACCTTACATGATCTTCATCAGATGACACTCATAAGACTTCATGTTAAACAATACATGTATGTTTTGTTTGATAAAGTGCATCTTTATATCCCAAAATCTTATTTTACATAGGCGTGTTATGTTCAGTATTTCCAAAACATGCAACGATTTTGCAGAGAGCCACATCAATTCACAGAAATACTCATAATAAACATTGATGAAAGATACAACTATTATACATGGAACTTTAGATAAACTTCTCCTTAATGCAACCGCTGTGTCAGATTTAAAAAAACTTTAAGTAGAAAGCAAACCATGCAATAATGTGACTACAGCGCTCAGAGACCAAACAAGCCAAATAGATGTCCGCCATATTGGATAGTCAACATTAGTCAGAAATAACATTAGAAATATTCACTTACCTTTGATGATCCTCATCAGAATGCACTCCCAGGAATCCCAGTTCCACAATAAATGTTTGATTTGTTCGATAATGTCCATCATTTATGTCCAAATAGCTACTTTTGTTAGCCCGTTTTGGAAACAAATCCAAAGTCACGAAGCGCGTTCACTAGGAGCAGACGAAATGTCAAAAAGTTCCGTTACAGTTCGTAGAAACATGTCAAACGATGTATAGAATCAATCTTTAGGATGTTTTGAACATAAATCTTCAATAATGTTCCAACCAGAGAATTCCTTTGTCTGTATAAAAGCAATGGAACGCGAGCTACCTCTCACATGAACGAGCGTCACGAGCTTGTGGCACTGTGCCAGACCACTGACTCAAAGAGCCCTTATGAGCCCCTCCTTTACAGTAGAAGTCTCCAACAAGTTTCTAAAGAATGTTGACATCTAGTGGAAGCCTTAGGAAGTGCAACGTGATCAATATCCCACTGTGTCTTCAATAGGGAATGAGTTGAAAAATGACCAAGCTGTATAATAAACCAGTCCTTTATGGTTATGGGTTCAGCTGTACAGGATAAACCAGTCCTTTATGGTTATGGGTTCAGCTGTATAATAAACCAGTCCTTTATGGTTATGGGTTCAGCTGTATAATAAACCAGTCCTTTATGGTTATGGGTTCAGCTGTATAATAAACCAGTCCTTTATGGTTATGGGTTCAGCTGTATAATAAACCAGTCCTTTATGGTTATGGGTTCAGCTGTATAATAAACCAGTCCTTTATGGTTATGGGTTCAGCTGTATAATAAACCAGTCCTTTATGGTTATGGGTTCAGCTGTATAATAAACCAGTCCTTTATGGTTATGGGTTCAGCTGTATAATAAACCAGTCCTTTATGGTTATGGGTTCAGCTGTATAATAAACCATTCTAGCCCCATCTTAACCCCTTATCTACCATTCTAGCCCCATCTTAACCCCTTATCTACCATTCTAGCCCCATCTTAACCCTTATCTACCATTCTAGCCCCATCTTAACCCTTATCTACCATTCTAGCCCCATCTTAACCCTTATCTACCATTCTAGCCCCATCTTAACCCTTATCTACCATTCTAGCCCCATCTTAACCCTTATCTACCATTCTAGCCCCATCTTAACCCTTATCTACCATTCTAGCCCCATCTTAACCCTTATCTACCATTCTAGCCCCGTCTTAACTTAAACCCTTTTGTATCATTCTAGTAGCAAACCAACAATTAGCACATTAAGTGGAGATTAGTTCATGAATTTCCTGGCTGGGCTGTGGGACAGTGGAGATTCGTTTATAAATTGCCTGGCTGGGCTGTGGGACAGTGGAGATTCGTTTATAAATTGCCTGGCTGGGCTGTGGGACAGTGGAGATTAGTTTATAAATGGCCTGGCTGGGCTGTGGGACAGTGGAGATTAGTTTATAAATTACCTGGCTGGGCTGTGGAACAGTGGAGATTAGTTTATAAATTGCCTGGCTGGGCTGTGGGACAGTGGAGATTAGTTTATAAATTACCTGGCTGGGCTGTGGGACAGTGGAGATTAGTTTATAAATTGCCTGGCTGGGCTGTGGGACAGTGGATATTAGTTTATAAATGGCCTGGCTTGTCTGTGGGACAGTGGAGAATAATTTATAAATTGCCTGGCTGGGCTGTGGGACAGTGGAGATTAGTTTATGAATTACCTGGCTGGGCTGTGGGACAGTGGAGATTAGTTTATGAATTGCCTGGCTGGGCTGTGGAACAGTGGATGTGTAGGAATTATTCAAATGGAACTGTTAACAGCCATTAACTGCGATTAATGTGAATAACTAACAGCTATCAACCAATCAGCATCCAGGATCCACATTTTGTGTTTCAGTCAGGTCTGTCTGTTTAACTAAATACTCTGTTTAACTAAATACTCCTTTTGTCTTTGGCAGGAGAGAGACCAGACTCTCCATCTGACAGCAGAAAGAGTCCTTCAGGGGAACCAGACCCAGAGACGCCAGCGAGACAACACCACTGCTCCCAGTGTAATATGAGTTTTAAGTGGTTATGGAAGCTGAAAGAGCATGAAAGGAAACACACTGGAGAAAAGCCCTTCCAATGCTCCCAGTGTGGAAATAGATTCTCACGATCACATGACCTAAAATCACATGAGAGGACACACACAGGGGAAAAACCTCACAATTGCTCACAGTGTGGAAAGCTTTTTTCCCATTTAGGGAACCTGAACAAACATAAGAGAATACACTCTGGAGAGAAGCCTTACCCCTGTTCCCATTGTGGAAAGAATTTTAGGTTGTCAGGTAACCTGAAAACGCACGAGAGGACACACACAGGGGAGAAACCTTACCATTGCTCCCTGTGTGGTAAGGATTTTACCAAGTTAGGGAACCTGAAAGATCACGAGAAGAAACACACAGGAGAAAAGCCTTACCACTGCTCCAATTGTGGAAAGAGATTTTCAACATCATCAGACTTAAAAAAGCATGAGATGACGCACACCGGGGAGAAATCTTACCATTGCTCTCAGTGTGGAACTAGTTTCTTACGATCACATGACCTGAGATCACATGAGCGGACACACACAGGGGAGAAACCACACAGTTGTTCCCAGTGTGGAAAGTGTTTTTTACATTTAGGGAACCTGAACAAACATAAGAAAATACACTCTGGAGAGAAGCCTTACCCCTGTTCCCATTGTGGGAAATTCTTTAGGTCATTAGATAACATGAGGGAGCATGAGAAGACACACGCGGGGAAGAAGCTTTACCATTGCGCCTTGTGCGGAAAGAGATATTCACGATCACATGACCTAAAATCACATAAAAGGAAACACACAGGGGAAGAAAACACACAATTACACACACAGGGGAGAAACCACGCAGTTGGTCCCAGTGTGGAAAGGATCACACGCAGTTAGAGAACCGTTCCCGTTGTGTGGAACTATATTTTCCCGATCACATGACCAACAATTCACATCAAATGGCTGTAACCAAGCTGTATTTATTCAGCACATTTCAGACATGGAGTGGATCACAATGGGCTTCACGGGAAAAAACAATGAAAACTAAAACTGAAATATTTACTACACAAGAAACATAAGAGGATATAAAAAAGAAGAAGAAAAAAGATTAACAATAAAAAACATTTGTGTCCAGCTGTGGATAAAACACTGCTAGCATTTGTCTGCTCCATTTTCATGATGGCTAGCAGCTAATTGCTACTTAACACTGCTAGCATTTGTCTGCTCCATTTTCATGATGGCTAGCAGCTAATTGCTACTTAACACTGCTAGCATTTGTCTGCTCCATTTTCATGATGGCTAGCAGCTAATTGCTACTTAACACTGCTAGCATTTGTCTGCTCCATTTTCATGATGGCTAGCAGCTAATTGCTACTTAACACTGCTAGCATTTGTCTGCTCCATTTTCATGATGGCTAGCATTGCGGAAACACTCTAGCAATTTTTTTCTACAACACTGCTAGCATTCTCTGCTCCATTTTCATGATGGCTAGCAGCTAATTGCCACTTCAACACTGCTAGCATTACATCTGCTCCATTTTCATGATGGCTAGCAGCTACCATTGCTACTTAACACTGCTAGCACATGACCGTCTGCTCCATTTTCAGGGATGGCTACAGCTCCCATTGCTACTTAAACTGCTAGCATTCGTCTGCTCCATTTTCATGATGGCTATAGCTAATTGTGAAATTAACACAAAGCGGGGAAGAAGCTGTCCATTTTCACCATCTAGCCCATTTACAGGTAAAAAACTACAGGCTCATTTTCATGATGGCTAGCAGCTAATTGGTCTTAACACTGCTAGCATTGTCTGCTAATATCATATTTAATATTCATAATTAACAGCAGCTGCTACTTAACACTGCTAGCATTCGTCTCCAGAACTTAACACTGCTAGCATTTGTCTGCTCCAAGCAGCTAATTGTCTGTCTGCTCTATTTTCATGACAGCTGAGACAATTGCTACTTAACAGGTGAGGACACAAAATGAGACAGTGTCAGACAGTAAAAAAGACTGTCTGCATTGAGAACCAGTAGCAATTGTTTTTTTCTTGTTTTTTTCTTGAACAACATACATCTTGCTCCAACATACAATCTACCTGACAGCGAAGCCATTCAACATTTACATTACATTTAGTCATGAGACAGACTGCCGTGACCCACAGGAGCAACCAGGCTCAATGAGACGTGAGACAATGAGACAGTTGATGGCAGTGAGACAGTGAGACAATCAGACATTGGATGAGACAATGAGACAGATTGTCTGAGACAGTGAGACAATGAGACAGTGAGACAGTGATCATTTGAGACAGTGGACTAGTAACAAGACAATGAGACAGTGAGACAATGAGACAGTGAGACAATGAGACAGTGAGACAGTGAGTCAATGAGACAGTGAGACAATGACACAGTGAGACAGTGAGACAATGAGACAGTGAGACAGTGAGTGAGTCAATGAGACAGTGAGACAGGTAAACAATGAGATCAGTGAGACAATGAGTTTTTGAGACAATGAGACAGTAGACATTGAGTAATATAATATATATGTAATATGAGACAATGAGACAGTGAGAAAGTTGTCAGTGAGACAGTGAGACAGTGAGACAATGAGACAGTGAGACAATGAGACAGTGAGACAGTGAGACAGTGAGACAGTGAGACAGTGAGACAGTGAGACAGTGAGACAGTGAGACAGTGAGACAATGAGACAGTGAGACAGTGAGACAGTGAGACAATGAGACAGTGAGACAATGAGACAGTGAGACAGTGAGACAGTGAGACAGTGAGACAGTGAGACAATGAGACAGTGAGACAGTGAGACAATGAGACAGTGAGACAGTGAGACAATGAGACAGTGAGACAATGAGACAATGAGACAGTGAGACAGTGAGACAATGAGACAGTGAGACAGTGAGACAATGAGACAGTGAGACAGTGAGACAGCTTGCGGACTTAATATAAAACTTGAGTCATCGGCACCTTTTTGTTTTTAAAGCCTTGGATTTCTAATCCTCTAATGTTGTTGTGATGATGTCATGATTTATGATGTTAGAATCCTCTGATGTTGTTGTGATGATGTCATGATTTATGATGTTAGAATCCTCTGATGTTGTTGTGATGATGTCATGATTTATGATGTTAGAATCCTCTGATGTTGTTGTGATGATGTCATGATTTATGATGTTAGAATCCTCTGATGTTGTTGCGATGATGTCATGATTTATGATGTTAGAATCCTCTGATGTTGTTGTGATGATGTCATGATTTATGATGTTAGAATCCTCTGATGTTGTTGTGATGATGTCATGATTTATGATGTTAGAATCCTCTGATGTTGTTGCGATGATGTCATGATTTATGACGTTAGAATCCTCTGATGTTGTTGTGATGATGTCATGATTTATGACGTTAGAATCCTCTGATGTTGTTGTGATGATGTCATGATTTATGATGTTAGAGCCGATTTGGACATGTCGGTATAAAAGACCGAACATACAAGAGCTCCATGTACGTGTGTATTTGTAAATAATCTATGAGTTATTGATAATTTATTTGTTGATATTAGAATACCTTTTAGGTTCCCTTTATTATGTTTTTTGTAACTTTGAATGTGGACTGTTTGGCTCCACTACCCCTCCCCTCTGGCCCATTGACAATTCAACACTCTCTGAGAAGCTGTTTACTATTTCACAGCTGGGGTTGCTACACATAACTTGTACCTATTGAATAAGAGACTCAACAAAATGTTAAAAATCCAGGCATGTACAGTGGGGCAAAAAAAAGTATTTAGTCAGCCACCAATTGTGCAAGTTCTCCCACTTAAAAAGATGAGAGAGGCCTGTAATTTTCATCATAGGTACACTTCTTACTTACTTAATTATTTTCCACCATAATTTGCAAATAAATTCATTACAAATCCTACAATGTGATTTTCTGGATTTTTTTCTTCTAATTTTGTCTGTCATGGTTGAAGTGTAGCTATGATGGACATTACAGGCCTCTCTCATCTTTTTAAGTGGGAGAACTTGTACAATTGGTGGCTGACTAAATACTTTTTTGCCCCACTGTATATATAAAATCCAGTCTTGCTTTATCAAAGGCCTTTTCAAAATCCGCTATAAATACCAGGCCTGAGTTCTTAGATGTTTCATGGTGTTCTATTATTTCTAGTAGTTTGTCGTATATTATCTCCAATGTATTGTCCATGTTAAAAACCTGTCTTATCAGGATGAACAATACCTGGTAAAACTATTTTTTAATTCTGAGTGCTCTGCATTTCACTAGTATTTTTGCATCACAACATTGATGTGTAAGATGCCTCCATTTTTTTTTTAGATAGACTGTGTCTTTATATTTGCCATCTGGGTCTTGTTTTAATAATAGTGAAATCAGACCTTCCTGCTGAGTACCTGACAGACTACCATTTCTATATGGACTAGTTAAAACAAGCTAATAATGGAGCTTTCAGTATATCAAACAAGGCTTGATATACCTCTACCTGTATGCCATCAAGCTCTGGGGCTTTTCCAGACTGAAAGGATTTAATAGCCTCAAAAATTATTCCTCTGTAATTTGGCCCTCGCAATGGTCTTTCAGTGCATTTGTTAATTTTCCATTTAATTTTTTTTGGGGGGGAAAGAATTCCTTACAGTGGTCATCATTCAGAGACGGAAAGGAACATATCTGCTTAAAATATTTAGCTTCCTCTTTTCAAATATAATTCGGAGAATCATCGATGACTTTGTCTTTAATACGTTTCTGCCAATTATTTTTGTTAGTGTTGCTGTGTTTTTCTCCATATTCCATCATTTGCTTTATTTGTCTAACAAATCAAATCAAATGTATTTATATAGCCCTTCGTACATCAGCTGATATCTCAAAGTGCTGTACAGAAACCCAGCCTAAAACCCCGAAACAGCAAGCAATGCAGGTGTAGAAGCACGGTGGCTAGGAAAAACTCCCTAGAAAGGCCAAAACCTAGGAAGAAACCTATAGAGGAACCAGGCTATGTGGGGTGGCCAGTCCTCTTCTGGCTGTGCCGGGTGGAGATTATAACAGAACATGGCCAAGATGTTCAAATGTTCATAAATGACCAGCATGGTCGAAAAATAATAAGGCAGAACAGTTGAAACTGGAGCAGCAGCACAGTCAGGTGGACTGGGGACAGCAAGGAGTCATCATGTCAGGTAGTCCTGGGGCATGGTCCTAGGGCTCAGGTCCTCCGAGAGAGAGAAAGAAAGAGAGAATTAGAGAGAGCATATGTGGGGTGGCCAGTCCTCTTCTGGCTGTGCCGGGTGGAAATTATAACAGAACATGGCCAAGATGTTCAAATGTTCATAAATGACCAGCATGGTCGAATAATAATAAGGCAGAACAGTTGAAACTGGAGCAGCAGCACAGTCAGGTGGACTGGGGACAGCAAGGAGTCATCATGTCAGGTCGTCCTGGAATAAGTTCCTCAAGGGCTTTGGTCCTCTGTAGTATTGAGAGAAAGCTTCTAGAGAATTAGGTTCAGGTTTATGTGGGGTGGCCAGTCCTCTTCTGGCTGTGCCGGGTGGAAATTATAACAGAACATGGCCAAGATGTTCAAATGTTCATAAATGACCAGCATGGTCTAATAAGGCAGAACAGTTGAAACTGGAGCAGCAGCACAGTCAGGTGGACTGGGGACAGCAAGGAGTCATCATGTCAGGTAACAGATCGTTCTTGAATAAGTTCCTCAAGTTCTTTGTTGTTTTTTTCTCTAGCCTATTTTGTATCTCTGTAGTATCGTTTTTATTGCTTCTACCTGAACTATAGGTTCAGGTTTATGTCTTGTCTCTTTAGACAGAAACAATGTTTTTTAAATTATTATTGATGAATATTGATTACCATATAGATTAATACCATATAGATTAATACCATATAGATTAATACCATATAGAGTAATACCATATAGAGTAATACCATATAGATTAATACCATATAGATTAATACCATATAGAGTAATACCATATAGAGTAATACCATATAGATTAATACCATATAGATTAATACCATATAGAGTAATACCATATAGAGTAATACCATATAGATTAATACCATATAGATTAATACCATATAGAGTAATACCATATAGAGTAATACCATATAGAGTAATACCATATAGAGTAATACCATATAGATTAATACCATATAGAGTAATACCATATAGAGTAATACCATATAGAGTAATACCATATAGAGTAATACCATATAGAGTAATACCATATAGAGTAATACCAAATAGATTAATACCATATAGAGTAATACCATATAGAGTAATACCATATAGAGTAATACCATATAGAGTAATACCATATATATTAATACCATATCGATGATCTGTTTTTCCATCCACTTTTAAATTCAAAACCTTCCTTGCGAATAATTCTTGACTGTTTACAACATTCGGATCGACATTTCTGATAATTAATTGATAATTAATATCATCACACCTTTTGACTTGCTTTGTCCACATGACAGAACATTATTTCACCAACCCCCATTTCCTTTTTCCACACAACTTCATCTCAGGATGTAGATCGAGTTTCCTGTAAATAATATATGTTATATAGGCTACCATGTCTTAAACCGTTACAATTCTAACCGGCTCTACTTATTGTAGCCCTTACTGTAACCAGACACTATTCTCAGTCTAAATGGACCATAATTAGTGCTTGTAAAGTTACTGCCATCAGAGGTATTATGACGGTCAAAATGAGAGATTTCAAATGTCTGATGTTTAGAATTCAAGAAACAGGTTCAAGCAACCATTTGTTTGGTTCTGTTTGCCTGTGAGCCAATGCCACAGATGTTAGAAAATGTAGTCAAGATATTCCGTGTGTAGTAGATCTGTGTAGGTTGATGTGTATGATACTGGATGTGATTTAGTGAGTGTGTGTACGATGTCTGGATTAGAGTAAGACTATAATGTGTGATGTCTGAAATAAAGAATAACCCAGCCAGTTTGCATGGTTGAGTGTCTGTGTGTGTGTATAACATGGAGTATAGCCTTAATATTCAGGATGCTACTGGGGAATCATCCACAAGCTACTTGGGAATCCTCCACAAGCTACTGGGGAATCATCCACAAGCTACTGGGGAATTATCCACAAGCTACTGGGGAATTATCCACAAGCTACTGGGGAATTATCCACAAGCTACTGGGGAATTATCCACAAGCTACTGGGGAATCCTCCACAAGCTACTGGGGAATCCTCCACAAGCTACTGGGGAATCATCCACAAGCTACTGGGGAATTATCCACAAGCCAAGAGTGGCAAAGGGTGGCTACTTTGAAGAATCTCAAATATAAAATATATTTTGATTTAACACATGGTTTTAACACTTGTTTTGGTTACTACATGATCCCATATGTGTTATTTCATAATTTTGATGTCTTCACTATTAAAGAAATAAAGAAAAACCCTGGAATGAGTCGGTGTATCCAAACTTTTGTATCCAAATCTAATTAAGTGTCTCAAAATAAAAATAAATGTCCCTTGACTGTTACCCTCCCAGCCACCAGGTGGCGACGTGCCTGTTTCAGGGCAATGCTGCCGGTGTGACGTATAATCTAATGGACGGGACGCTTCTTCAAACAACAAAAGCGAGTTATTCACCTCGGTATCTTACTAGCCAACATAGACGATACAATTGCAGATCTTTAAATGCTTTCGTTGTATATTAGCCACTGTGTTTTAAACACACGTGTCGTATCTCCTGGTTAGTTACCCAATTTAATATTTACGTTGTTGTTAGCTAGCTAGCTGGATAAATTAGCAGTGCAAGTCTTGTCACTAATGCTAACTAGCTATCTAACTAACATCCCAGACCATGAGTTCACTGAGCTACTCTCCTCCTGTTAAAGAAGAGGAGGTCTGCTGGACGGAGAAAGAAACTCTGGGGCTGAACATTGTCGTGAAAGAGGAGGAGGAAGAAGAGGATGTCACAGTAAAACAAGAAACAGAGGTTGAGGCTGTTACAGTGAAAGAAGAAGAGAAAGACGTTAAATTGACAGAAGATGAAGACGCGTTCAGAGTGAAAGAGGAGGAGGATGTTACAGTAAAAGAAGAAGAGGAAGAGAAAGAGGGGGAGATGACTGCCACAGTGAAAGAAGAGGAAGACGTTTTTGGAATGAAGGAAGTGGGGGAGATTACTGTCACATTAGAGGAGGAAGAAGAAGAGGAGACAGGAGATCTGATTAACAACAGTGAGTAATATCTTTGTGAAAGCTACAAATAGACGGGGCGGCCAATAACACGTTAATCAATCAAATCAAATGTATTTATAAAGCCCTTCGTACATCAGCTGATATCTCAAAGTGCTGTACAGAAACCCAGCCTAAAACCCCAAACAGCAAGCAATGCAGCTGTAGAAGCACAGTGGCTAGGAAAAACTCCCTAGAAAGGCCAGAACCTAGGAAGAAACCTAGAGAGGAACCAGGCTATGTGGGGTGGCCAGTCCTCTTCTGGCTGTGCCGGGTAGAGAGGAACCAGGCTATGTGGGGTGGCCAGTCCTCTTCTGGCTGTGCCGGGTGGAGATTATAACAGAACATGGCCTAGATGTTCAAATGTTCCAAGATGACCAGCAGGGTCAAATAATAATAATCACAGTGGTTGTCAAGGGTGCAACAGGTCAAGCACCTCAGGAGTAAATGTCAGTTTGCTTATAGCCTATCATTCAGAGTATCTCTACCGCTACTGCTGTCTCTAGAGAGTTGAAAACAGCAGTTCTGGGACCTGTAGCACGTCCGGTGAACAGGTCAGGGTTCCATAGCCGCAGGCAGAACAGTTGAATCTGGAGCAGCAGCACTGCCAGGTGGACTGGGGACAGCAAGGCCATGTAGTCCTGAGGCATGGTCCTAGGGCTCTGGTCCTCCGAAAGAAGGAAAGAGGGAAAGAAAGAGAGAGAGCATACTTAAATTCACACAGGACACCGGATAAGACAGGAGAAATACTCCAGATATAACAGACTGACCCTAGCCCCCCGACACAAACTACAGCAGCATAAATACTGGAGGCTGAGACAGGAGGGGTTGGGAGACACTGTGGCCCGTCTGACGATACCCCCGGACAGGGCCATACAGGCAGGATATAACCCCACCCACTTTGCCAAAGCACAGCCCCCACACCACTAGAGGGATATCTTCAACCACCAACTTACCATCCTGAGACAAGGCCAAGTATAGCCCCAAAAGATCTCCGCCACGGCACAACCCAAGGGGGGGGCAGGGTAGCCTAGTGGTTAGAGCGTTGGACTAGTAACTGGAAGGTTGCAAGTTCAAATCCCCGAGCTGACAAGGTACAAATCTGTCGTTCTGCCCCTGAACAGGCAGTTAACCCACTGTTCCTAGGCCGTCATTGAAAATAAGAGTTTGTTCTTCACTGACTTGCCTAGTTAAATAAAGGTTAAAAGGGGGGTGGGGGGCGCCAACCCGGACAGGAAGACCACGTCAGTGCCTCAACCCACTCAAGTGACACCCCTCCTAGGAACGGCATGGAAGAGCACTAGTAAGCCAGTGACTCAGCCCCTGTAAAAGGGTTAGAGGCAGAGAATCCCAGTGGAAAGAGGGGAACCGGCCAGCCAGAGACAGCAAGGGTGATTCTTTGCTCCAGTGCCTTTCCGTTCACCTTCACAACACTATGGAACACTATAGAACACTATAGAACACTATAGGATGCTATGGAACACTATAGAACACTATAGGATGCTATGGAACACTATAGGAACACTATAGAACACTATAGGATGCTATGGAACACTATAGAACACTATAGGATGCTATGGAACACTATAGAACACTATAGAACACTATAGGATGCTATGGAACACTATAGAACACTATAGGATGCTATGGAACACTATAGAACACTATAGAACACTATAGAACACTATAGGATGCTATGGAACACTATAGAACACTATAGGACACTATAGGACACTATAGAACACTATAGAACACTATAGGATGCTATAGAACACTATAGAACACTATAGAACGCTATAGAACGCTATAGAACACTATAGAACACTATAGGATGCTATAGAACACTATAGAACACTAGAACACTATGGAATGCTATAGAACACTATGGAATGCTATAGAACACTATAGAACACTATAGAACACTATGGAATGCTATAGAACACTATAGAACACTATAGAACATGCTATGGAATGCTATAGAACACTATAGGATGCTATAGAACACTATAGAACACTATAGAATGCTATGGAACACTATAGAACACTATAGAACACTATAGGATGCTATGGAACACTAAATATGAACATTATTTGATGCTATGGAACACTATAGAACACTACTGCTATAGAAACTATGTTTGCCTACAGAAACATTGGAACACTAAGTTTAACAAACCATACAACTAAACTATTGACAAGGACACTTAGTGACTATCAGCTCACTGGTCTGTCCATAGTGACTATCAGCTCACTGGTCTGAACACTATCTGGAACACTCCATAGTGACTATCAGAACACTGGTCTGTCCATAGAACACTGGTCTATGACTATCAGCTCACTGGTCTATGTCAGCTCATAGTGACTGGCAGCTCAGAACACCATAGAACACTAGTCTGTCCATATAGTGACTGGCAGCTCACTATAGCTATAGAACACTGGTCTGTCCATGGTCTGTCCATAGTGACTGGTCTGTCCATAGTGACTGGCAGCTCACTGGTCTGTCCATAGTGACTGGCAGCTCACTGGTCTGTCCATAGTGACTATCAGCTCACTGGTCTGTCCATAGTGACTGGCAGCTCACTAGTCTGTCCATAGTGACTGGCAGCTCACTGGTCTGTCCATAGTGACTGGCAGCTCACTGGTCTGTCCATAGTGACTGGCAGCTCACTGGTCTGTCCATAGTGACTGGTCTGTCCATAGTGACTGGCAGCTCACTGGTCTGTCCATAGTGACTGGCAGCTCACTGGTCTGTCCATAGTGACTATCAGCTCACTGGTCTGTCCATAGTGACTGGCAGCTCACTGGTCTGTCCATAGTGACTATCAGCTCACTGGTCTGTCCATAGTGACTGGCAGCTCACTGGTCTGTCCATAGTGACTATCAGCTCACTGGTCTGTCCATAGTGACTATCAGCTCACTGGTCTGTCCATAGTGACTGGCAGCTCACTGGTCTGTCCATAGTGACTATCAGCTCACTGGTCTGTCCATAGTGACTATCAGCTCACTGGTCTGTCCATAGTGACTGGTCTGTCCATAGTGACTATCAGCTCACTGGTCTGTCCATAGTGACTGGCAGCTCACTGGTCTGTCCATAGTGACTATCAGATCACTGGTCTGTCCATAGTGACTGGTCTGTCCATAGTGACTGGCAGTTCACTAGTCTGTCCATAGTGACTGGTCTGTCCATAGTGACTGGCAGCTCACTAGTCTGTCCATAGTGACTGGTCCGTCCATAGTGACTGGCAGCTCACAGTCTGTCCATAGTGACTGGTCTGTCCATAGTGACTGGCAGCTCACTGGTCTGTCCATAGTGACTGGCAGCTCACTGGTCTGTCCATAGTGACTGGCAGCTCACTGGTCTGTCCATAGTGACTGGCAGCTCACTGGTCTGTCCATAGTGACTGGTCTGTCCATAGTGACTGGCAGCTCACTAGTCTGTCCATAGTGACTGGTCTGTCCATAGTGACTGGTCTGTCCATAGTGACTGGCAGCTCACTGGTCTGTCCATAGTGACTGGCAGCTCACTGGTCTGTCCATAGTGACTGGCAGCTCACTGGTCTGTCCATAGTGACTGGCAGCTCACTGGTCTGTCCATAGTGACTGGTCTGTCCATAGTGACTGGTCTGTCCATAGTGACTATCAGCTCACTGGTCTGTCCATAGTGACTGGTCTGTCCATAGTGACTGGCAGCTCACTAGTCTGTCCATAGTGTGACTGGTCTGTCCATAGTGACTGGCAGCTCACTAGTCTGTCCATAGTGACTGGTCTGTCCATAGTGACTGGCAGCTCACTACTGGTCTGTCCATAGTGTGACTGGTCTGTCCATAGTGACTGGCAGCTCACTAGTCTGTCCATAGTGACTGGCAGCTCACTGGTCTGTCCATAGTGACTGGCAGCTCACTGGTCTGTCCATAGTGACTATCAGCTCACTGGTCTGTCCATAGTGACTGGCAGCTCACTGGTCTGTCCATAGTGACTATCAGCTCACTGGTCTGTCCATAGTGACTATCAGCTCACTGGTCTGTCCATAGTGACTGGCAGCTCACTGGTCTGTCCATAGTGACTATCAGCTCACTGGTCTGTCCATAGTGACTATCAGCTCACTGGTCTGTCCATAGTGACTGGTCTGTCCATAGTGACTATCAGCTCACTGGTCTGTCCATAGTGACTGGCAGCTCACTGGTCTGTCCATAGTGACTATCAGATCACTGGTCTGTCCATAGTGACTGGTCTGTCCATAGTGACTGGCAGCTCACTAGTCTGTCCATAGTGACTGGTCTGTCCATAGTGACTGGCAGCTCACTAGTCTGTCCATAGTGACTGGTCTGTCCATAGTGACTGGCAGCTCACTAGTCTGTCCATAGTGACTGGTCTGTCCATAGTGACTGGCAGCTCACTAGTCTGTCCATAGTGACTGGCAGCTCACTGGTCTGTCCATAGTGACTGGCAGCTCACTGGTCTGTCCATAGTGACTGGCAGCTCACTGGTCTGTCCATAGTGACTGGTCTGTCCATAGTGACTGGCAGCTCACTGGTCTGTCCATAGTGACTGGTCTGTCCATAGTGACTGGTCTGTCCATAGTGACTGGTCTGTCCATAGTGACTGGCAGCTCACTGGTCTGTCCATAGTGGCTGGCAGCTCACTGGTCTGTCCATCCATTTACTCTACTGTACTGAGCTATATTCTCTACTGTGCTGAGCTATACTCTCCTCTACTGTACTGAGCTATACTCTCCTCTACTGTGCTGAGCTATCTGTCCACTACTGTAGCTCAGCCAGGCTGTCATAAACTAATATCCACTGTCCCACAACCCAGCCAGGCAATTTATAAACTAATCTGCACTGTCCCACAGCCCAGCCAGGTAATTAAAAAACTAATCTCCACTGTCCCACAACCCAGCCAGGCAATTTATAAACTAATCTCCACTGTCCCACAGCCCAGCCAGGCAATTCATCAACCAATCTCCACTGTCCCACAGCCCAGCCAGGCAATTCATGAACTAATCTCCACTGTCCCACAGCCCAGCCAGGCAATTTATAAAATAATCTCCACTGTCCCACAGCCCAGCCAGGCAATTTATAAACTAATCTCCACTGTCCCACAGCCCAGCCAGGCAATTTATAAACTAATCTCCACTGGAAAAAAGAAACTCAACATTATTACCCCATGTTTCTAGTCCAGCATTTGGTTTGTAACAGAAGGGACTTGTTCTGAACCTTGCTATCTGACCTCTGACCTCTGCATTTTGTATGTACAGACAAAATGTATAGAACGTATTCTGGTGATTTATTATTCAATAGAAATGTATGGAAAATATGTATAGAATGTATTCTGGTGATTTATTATTCAATAGAAATGTATGGAAAATATATATAGAATGTATTCTGGTGATTTATTATTCAATAGAAATGTATGGAAAATATGTATAGAATGTATTCTGGTGATTTATTATTCAATAGAAATGTATGGAAAATATGTATAGAACGTATTCTGGTGATTTATTATTCAATAGAAATGTATGGAAAATATGTATTTATTCATATGTAATCTCCCTTTACCTGCTATAATGAAAAGATAGTGGCTAATTGTTGGTTTGTTACTAGAATGGTACATGAGGGGTTAAAATGGGGCAAGAATGGTACATAGGGTTAAGATGGGGCTAGAATGGTACATAAGGGGTTAAGATGGGGCTAGAATGGTACATAAGGGGTAAGATGGGGCTAGAATGGGAGATAAGGGGTTAAGATGGGGCTAGAATGGTACATAAGGGGTAAGATGGGGCTAGAATGGTAGATAAGGGGTGAAGATGGGGCTAGAATGGTAGATAAGGGGTGAAGATGGGGCTAGAATGGGAGATAAGGGGTTAAGATGGGGCTAGAATGGTACATAACGGGTTAAGATGGGGCTAGAATGTTTGTTTCCAGCATTTACTTGCTATAGTGACAGCTAGTGGTTAATTGTTGGGTTGTTACTATAATGGTAAATAACGGGTTAACAGCCATTACCCGGGTAGTATTGTGAATAACTAATGGCTATTAACCAATCGGCATACATGTTCCAAGTGTACTGTTTTATAATGAAGGATCTAGTCTAGATTAAACCTCATAGGAAGACAGTTTTATCATGTGGAGGTTTCATCCAGGTCTCTCTGTTTAACCAAATACTCTGTCTTTGGCAGGAGAGAGACCAGTCTGTCACTCTGACAGCAGTAAGAGTCCTTCAGAGGAACCAGACCCAGAGACTCCCAAATCAGTGAGACGACTCAACTGCTCCAAGTGTAATAAGAGTTTCAAGTTGTCATGGAACCTAAAAGAGCATGAGAGAAAACACACAGGAGGAAAACCTTTCCACTGCTCCCAGTGTGGAAAGAGATTTTCACGATCACAGAACCTAAAAAAACATAGTAGAATACACACAGGAGAAAAGCCTTACCACTGTTCCCATTGTGGAAAGAATTTTAGGTTGTTGGATAAGCTGAAGGAGCATGAGAGGACGCACACAGGGGAGAAACCTTACCCTTGCTCCGTGTGTGGAAAGAGTTTTACCCAATTAGCTTACCAAAAAGAGCATGAAAGGAAACACACCGAAGAAAAGCCTTTCCAATGTTCCCAGTGTGGAAAGAGATTTTCCCGATCACAGAACCTAAAAATGCATCAGAGGACACACACAAGGGAGAAAACGTATCTCTGTTCCCAGTGTGGAAAGTGTTTTACTCATTTATGGAGCCTGAACAAACATAATAGAACGCACACAGGAGAAAAACCTTACCACTGTTCCCACTGTGGACAGAGTTTTAGGTTGTTAGGTAACCTAAAAGAGCATGAAAGGAAACACACGGGAGAAAAGCCTTTCCAATGTTCCCATTGTGGGAAGAGATTTACACGATCACAGCAACTAAAATCGCACGAAAGGACACACACGGGGGAGAAACCATACCACTGCTCCCAGTGTGGAAAAAGTTTTACGCAGTTAGCGAGCCTGAACACTCATAAGAGAATACACACAGGAGAAACGCCTTACCCCTGTGCCCTATGTGAAAAGAGATTTTCACGACCACAGGAACTAAAATCTCATGAGAGGACACACACAGGGGAGAAACCATACCACTGCTCCCAGTGTAAAAAGAGTTTTTCGCTGTTAGGGAGCCTGAACAAACATAATAGAATACACACCGGAGAAAAGCCTTACCACTGTGCCCATTGCGGAAAGACATTTTCACGATCACAGGACCTAAAATCACATGAGAGGACACACACAGGAGAAAAGCCTTACCCATGTCCCCATTGTGGAAAGAGATTTTCACGATCACAGGAACTAAAATCACATGAGAGGACACACACCGGGGAGAAACCTTATCATTGCTCCCTGTGTGGAAAGGATTTTTCCCATTTAGGGAGCCTGAACAAACATAAGAAGACAATGCACTCTTGAGTGAAGCCTTACCCATGTTCCCATTCCCAGGCTGTGTTCTGATGAGTCACAGTGTTCTGATGAGTCACAGTGTTCTGATGAGTCACAGTGTTCTGATGAGTCACAGTGTTCTGATGAGTCACAGTGTTCTGATGAGTCACTGTGTTCTGTCACTGTGTTTGATGAGTCACAGTGTTCTGATGAGTCACAGTGTTCTGATGAGTCACAGTGTTCTGATTCACAGTGTTCTGATGAGTCCAGTGTTCTAATGAGTCACTGTGTTCTGATGAGTCACTGTGTTCTGATGAGTCACAGTGTTCTGATGAGTCACAGTGTTCTGATGAGTCACAGTGTTCTGATGAGTCACTGTGTTCTGATGAGTCACAGTGTTCTGAGTTGTGTTCTGATGAGTCACAGTGTTCTGATGAGTCACAGTGTTCTGATGAGTCACAGTGTTCTGATGAGTCACAGTGTTCTGACTGATGTTTGACTGTTTTATGCCACATTAAACCATATTGTTTTTTTGTTTTGATTCTACACGTTGATAGATTGGACACATGTTAGAACCCTTAGATGTTTATGACACGATTTAGATATTTTAAAATGTAAATTGGATGAATATTATATGTGTATTTCTTGATTCTGACCCTGAAAACCTCGAGAAACGTAGTTGTTTTGATTTCATTGAGTTCATTTGTGTTCTAGTCGCCAAGCTAAAGATGTGATGATGTTGTGAACACGAAGAACATTCACAACCTCTTGAATGTTCCCATCAGTGTTATTCCACCGTGTTAGAGAGAGAACACAGGTGCTGGTTGTAAAACACATTTGATTAATGCAACATTGTAATCTGAACGTGGTCCTTCTAGCTCAGTTGGTAGAGCATGGCGCTTGTAACGCCAGGGTAGTGGGTTCGATTCCGGGATTAGAATGTATGCACACATGACTGTAAGTCGCTTTGGATAAAAGCGTCTGCTAAATGGCATATATTATTATTATTATATTATGAATGAAAGTATTAATGAATATGTATTAATTCTGTTGGCCACTAGTGGACATTCACTATAAAACAATAAGATATTAACAGTAAATATTACAATAACAGAAGTTCCAAAAGAATAAAGACAAATGTCATGTTGTGTCTTTATACAGTGTTGTTGTGTTGTGCAAAGAGTTAAAGTACAAAAGGGAGAATAAATAAACATTACAGTTGAAGTGGGACGTTTACAGACACTTAGGTTGAGGTCATTAAAACTCATTTTTCAACCACTCCACACATTTCTTGTTAACAAACTATAGTTTTGGCAAGTCGGTTAGGAGATCTACTCTGTGCATGACACAAGTTACAGACAGATTATTTCATTTGTAATTCACTGTATCACAATTCCAGTGGGTCAGAAGTTTACATACACCAAGTTGACTGTGCCTTTAAACAGCTTGATACATTCCAGAAAATGATGTCATAGCTTTAGAACCTTCTGATAGGCTAATTGACATCATTTGAGTCAATTGGAGGTGTACCTGTGGATGTATTTCAAGGCCTACCTTCAAACTCAGTGCCTCTTTGCTTGATATCATGGGAAAATCAAAAGAAATCAGCCAAGACCTCAGGAAAAACATTGTAGACCTCCACAAGTCTGGTTCATCCTTGGGGGCAATTTCTAAACGCCTGAAGGTACCACGTTCATTTGTACAAACAATAGTACGCAAGTATAAACACCATGAGACCACACAGCCGTTATACTTCTCAGGAAGGAGACGCTTTCTGTCTCCTAGAGATGAACATACTTTGGTGCTAAAAGTGCAAATCAATCCCAGAACAACAGCAAAAGACCTTGTGAAGATGCTGGAGGAAACAGGTACAAAAGTATCTATATACACAGTAAAGCGAGTCCTATAGCGACATAACCTGAAAGGCCGCTCAGCAAGGAAAAAGCCACTGCTCCAAAACCACCATAAAAGAGCCAGACTACGGTTTGCAACTGCACATGGGGACAAAGATCGTACTTTTTGGGGAAATGTCCTCTGGTCTGATGAAACAAAAATAGAACTGTTTGGCCATAATGACCATCGTTATGTTTGGGGGAGGCTTGCAAGCCGAAGAACACCATCCCAACCGTGAAGCACAGGGGTGGTAGCATCATGTTGTGGGGGTGCTTTGCTGCAGGAGGGTCTGGTGCACTTCACAACATAGATTACATTATGAGGATGGAAAATGATGTGGATATATTGAAGCGACATCTCAAGACATCAGTCAGGAAGTTAAAGCTTGGTCTCAAATGGGTCTTCCAAATGGACAATGACCCCAAGCATACTTCCAAAGTTGTGGCAAAATGGCTTAAGGACAACAAAGTCAAGGTATTGGAGTGGCCATCACAAAGCCTTGACCTCAATCCTATAGAACATTTGTGGGCAGAACTGAAAATGTGTGTGCGAGCAAGGAGGCCTACAAACCTGACTCAGTTACACCAGCTCTGTCAGGTGGAATGGGCCAAAATTCACCCAATTTATTGTGGAAGGTTACCCTAAACGTTTGACCCAAGTTAAACAATTTAAAGGCAATGCTACCAAATACTAATTGAGTATGTGTAAACTTCTGACCCACTGGGAATGTGATGAATGATATAAAATCTTAAATAAATAATTCTCTCTACTATTATTTTGACATTTCACATTCTTAAAATAAAGTGGTCATCCTAACTGACCTAAGACAAAGAATATTTACTAGGATTAAATGTCATGAATTGTGAGAAACTGAGTTTAAATGAATTTGGCTAAGGTGTATGTTAACTTCCGACTTCAACTGTTCATCTATGTACTTACAGAAATGAGCTCTTCTGAGTGGGTGAAAGAATGGATGGCTGGAAGGTAGACAACACAACGTGTCAGTCAGAACATCATGGAGAGGTCTCTTCTGAGTGGGTGAAAGAATGGATGGCTGGAAGGTAGACAACACAACGTGTCAGTCAGAACATCATGGAGAGCTCTTCTGAGTGGGTGAAAGAATGGATGGCTGGAAGGTAGACAACACAACGTGTCAGTCAGAACATCATGGAGAGCTCTTCTGAGTGGGTGAAAGAATGGATGGCTGGAAGGTAGACAACACAACGTGTCAGTCAGAACATCATGGAGAGCTCTTCTGAGTGGGTGAAAGAATGGATGGCTGGAAGGTAGACAACACAACGTGTCAGTCAGAACATCATGGAGAGGTCTCTTCTGAGTGGGTGAAAGAATGGATGGCTGGAAGGTAGACAACACAACGTGTCAGTCAGAACATCATGGAGAGGTCTCTTCTGAGTGGGTGAAAGAATGGATGGCTGGAAGGTAGACAACACAACGTGTCAGTCAGAACATCATGGAGAGGTCTCTTCTGAGTGGGTGAAAGAATGGATGGCTGGAAGGTAGACAACACAACGTGTCAGTCAGAACATCATGGAGAGGTCTCTTCTGAGTGGGTGAAAGAATGGATGGCTGGAAGGTAGACAACACAACGTGTCAGTCAGAACATCATGGAGAGCTCTTCTAAGTGGGTGAAAGAATGGATGGCTGGAAGGTAGACAACACAACGTGTCAGTCAGAACATCATGGAGAGGTCTCTTCTGAGTGGGTGAAAGAAATGGATGGAACATCTGGAAGGAATGGATGGCTGGAAGGTAGACAACACAACGTGTCAGTCAGAACATCATGGAGAGGTCTCTTCTGAGTGGTTGAAAGAATGGATGGCTGGAAGGTAGACAACACAACGTGTCAGTCAGAACATCATGGAGAGGTCTCTTCTGAGTGGGTGAAAGAATGGATGGCTGGAAGGTAGACAACACAACGTGTCAGTCAGAACATCATGGAGAGCTCTCTTCTGAGTGGGTGAAAGAATGGATGGCTGGAAGGTAGACAACACAACGTGTCAGTCAGAACATCATGGAGAGGTCTCTTCTGAGTGGGTGAAAGAATGGATGGCTGGAAGGTAGACAACACAACGTGTCAGTCAGAACATCAGGAGGGTTTTGACAGCCTTTATTTAAATGAGTTTGCTTCTTTAGTTTGTTCTCAGTTTAGAACAGAACACACGTTAACAATAAGTTGGCCTCCACCACATCGGTTAGTATTCTATATCTGTTGGGTTGGTACTGTTACACCGTGTAGGAGCAGTATGGACCTACTCAGTACTGTTACACCGTGTAGGAGCAGTTTGGACCTACTCAGTACTGTTACACCGTGTAGGAGCAGTTTGGACCTACTCAGTACTGTTACACCGTGTAGGAGCAGTTTGGACCTACTCAGTACTGTTACACCGTGTAGGAGCAGTATGGACCTACTCAGTACTGTTACACCGTGTAGGAGCAGTATGGACCTACTCAGTACTGTTACACCGTGTAGGAGCAGTTTGGACCTACTCAGTACTGTTACACCGTGTAGGAGCAGTATGGACCTACTCAGTACTGTTACACCGTGTAGGAGCAGTATGGACCTACTCAGTACTGTTACACCGTGTAGGAGCAGTATGGACCTACTCAGTACTGTTACACCGTGTAGGAGCAGTATGGACCTACTCAGTACTGTTACACCGTGTAGGAGCAGTATGGACCTACTCAGTACTGTTACACCGTGTAGGAGCAGTATGGACCTACTCAGTACTGTTACACCGTGTAGGAGCAGTATGGACCTACTCAGTACTGTTACACCGTGTAGGAGCAGTATGGACCTACTCAGTACTGTTACACCGTGTAGGAGCAGTATGGACCTACTCAGTACTGTTACACCGTGTAGGAGCAGTATGGACCTACTCAGTACTGTTACACCGTGTAGGAGCAGTTATGGACCTACTCAGTACTGTTACACCGTGTAGGAGCAGTTATGGACCTACTCAGTACTGTTACACCGTGTAGGAGCAGTATGGACCTACTCAGTACTGTTACACCGTGTAGGAGCAGTATGGACCTACTCAGTACTGTTACACCGTGTAGGAGCAGTATGGACCTACTCAGTACTGTTACACCGTGTAGGAGCAGTATGGACCTACTCAGTACTGTTACACCGTGTAGGAGCAGTATGGACCTACTCAGTACTGTTACACCGTGTAGGAGCAGTATGGACCTACTCAGTACTGTTACACCGTGTAGGAGCAGTTTGGACCTACTCAGTACTGTTACACCGTGTAGGAGCAGTATGGACCTACTCAGTACTGTTACACCGTGTAGGAGCAGTATGGACCTACTCAGTACTGTTACACCGTGTAGGAGCAGTATGGACCTACTCAGTACTGTTACACCGTGTAGGAGCAGTATGGACCTACTCAGTACTGTTACACCGTGTAGGAGCAGTATGGACCTACTCAGTACTGTTACACCGTGTAGGAGCAGTATGGACCTACTCAGTACTGTTACACCGTGTAGGAGCAGTATGGACCTACTCAGTACTGTTACACCGTGTAGGAGCAGTATGGACCTACTCAGTACTGTTACACCGTGTAGGAGCAGTATGGACCTACTCAGTACTGTGACACTGTGTAGGAGCAGTTAGGACCTACTCAGTACTGTTACACCGTGTAGGAGCAGTATGGACCTACTCAGTACTGTTACACCGTGTAGGAGCAGTATGGACCTACTCAGTACTGTTACACCGTGTAGGAGCAGTATGGACCTACTCAGTACTGTTACACCGTGTAGGAGCAGTATGGACCTACTCAGTACTGTTACACCGTGGAGGAGCAGTATGGACCTACTCAGTACTGGTACACCGTGTAGGAGCAGTTTGGACCTACTCAGTACTGGTACACTGTGTAGGAGCAGTATGGACCTACTCAGTACTGGTACACCGTGTAGGAGCAGTATGGACCTACTCAGTACTGTTACACCGTGTAGGAGCAGTATGGACCTACTCAGTACTGTTACACCGTGTAGGAGCAGTTTGGACCTACTCAGTACTGTTACACCGTGTAGGAGCAGTATGGACCTACTCAGTACTGTTACACCGTGTAGGAGCAGTTTGGACCTACTCAGTACTGTTACACCGTGTAGGAGCAGTTTGGACCTACTCAGTACTGTTACACCGTGTAGGAGCAGTATGGACCTACTCAGTACTGTTACACCGTGTAGGAGCAGTATGGACCTACTCAGTACTGTTACACCGTGTAGGAGCAGTATGGACCTACTCAGTACTGTTACACCGTGTAGGAGCAGTTTGGACCTACTCAGTACTGGTACACCTTGTAGGAGCAGTTTGGACCTACTCAGTACTGTTACACCGTGTAGGAGCAGTATGAACCTACTCAGTACTGTTACACCGTGTAGGAGCAGTATGGACCTACTCAGTACTGTTACACCGTGTAGGAGCAGTTTGGACCTAGCTGCCTTATTGGGATAATATCTGTTTGTTTGATTTTCTAAATGTGCAGGAGTAAATTGTTTTAAATTCTCACTCAATAAAGATATTCGCTAATCAACGTTTTTCTTTATACGTCTCAATATAATAATATTATATAAATAAATGAATGAAAAATCTAAGTGTCTTAAAATAAAATAAATATTTCCCTTGACTGTTACCCTCCCACCCAGCAGGAGGCGACGTGCCTGTTTCAGGGCAATGCTGCCGGTGTGACGTATAATCTAATGGACGGGACGCTTCTTCAAACAACAAAAGCGAGTTATTCACCTCCGTATCTTACTAGCCAACATAGACGATACAATTGCAGATCTTTAAATGCTTTCGTTGTATATTAGCCACTGTGTTTTAAACACACTTGTCGTATCTCCTGGTTAGTTACCCAATTTAATATTTACGTTGTTGTCAGCTAGCTAGCTGGGTAAATTAGCAGTGCTAGTCTAGTCACCAATGCTAACTAGCTGTCTAACTAACATCCCAGACCATGAGTTCAGTAAACGACTCTCCACCTTCTAAAGAGGTGATCTGCTGGACGGAGAAAGAAGCTCTGGGGCTGAACATTGTCGTGAAAGAGGAGGAGGAAGAAGAGGATGTCACAGTAAAACAAGAAACAGAGGTTGAGGCTGTTACAGTGAAAGAAGAAGAGAAAGAGGTTAAATTGACAGAAGATGAAGACTCGTTCAGAGTGAAAGAGGAGGAGGCTGTTACAGTAAAAGAAGAGGAAGAGAAAGAGGAGATGACTGTCACAGTGAAAGAAGAGGAAGACGTTTTTGGAATGAAGGAAGTGGGGGAGATTACTGTCACATTAGAGGAAGAAGAGGAGACAGGAGATCTGATTAACAACAGTGAGTAATATCTTAAAAACACAGGGGTACAAACTCTGCGGTTGTTGAACCGATGTGTGGTTTTAAAGGGGCATTTTACTGAATATAATAATAATAATAATAATATATGCCATTTAGCTGACGCTTTTATCCAAAGCGACTTACAGTCATGTGTGCATACATTCTACGTATGGGTGGTCCCGGGAATCGAACCCACTACCCTGGCGTTACAAGCGCCATGCTCTACCAACTGAGCCACAGAAGGACCGCACTGAAGTTCTACACTTTAATAGTTCTGTACTGTAGGAATCGTTAAAGCTACAAGGAGACGGGACGGCCAACAAAACGTTAATGGATCAAATGCTTCCTGTTAGATTTTTCACAACATGTGTAAACATGTGAATATCTCTTTCTCTAGTGCTTTGCTTGACATCACATTAAATCACAAATCAACTCATGTCTGACTTCCGGTAATGAAGAGGACAGAATCAAGGATCATTTTGATCAGGATGAAATGTATACACAATAATAATTTACGCAGGTTCTTTAAGATCCGATGGAGCTCGTTTTGTGCCAACAGAATGTTTTCCATGTTCTGAACAGTCATTTAGATGCATTTCATCCATTCCGTGTTTTTCATTCAAAAGTTGTGAGTGTCTGTGATTGGCTGATAAATTAGCATTTGGGCTAATCTGACGACCTAAAATAGCCACTGGTATGGAACGTTGTGGACTCTGGAACTCAACTCCTTTCTAGACAATGGATATTATAGGACTATGGTTTGGTGTGGATATTATAGGACTATGGTTTGGTGTGGATATTATAGGACTGTGGTTTGGTGTGGATATTATAGGACTATGGTTTGGTGTGGATATTATAGGACTATGGTTTGGTGTGGATATTATAGGACTATGGTTTGGTGTGGATATTATAGGACTATGGTTTGGTGTGGATATTATAGGACTATGGTTTGGTGTGGATATTATAGGACTATGGTTTGGTGTGGATATTATAGGACTATGGTTTGGTGTGGATATTATAGGACTATGGTTTTGATATTATAGGATATTATTAGGGACTATGGTTTGGTGTGGTTTAGGTGGTTTGGTGTGGATATTATAGGACTATGGTTTGGTGTGGATATTATAGGACTATGGTTTGGTGTGGATATTATAGGACTGTGGTTTGGTGTGGATATTATAGGACTATGGTTTGGTGTGGATATTATAGGACTATGGTTTGGTGTGGATATTATAGGACTATGGTTTGGTGTGGATATTATAGGACTATGGTTTGGTGTGGATATTATAGGACTATGGTTTGGTGTGGATATTATAGGACTATGGTTTGGTGTGGATATTATAGGACTATGGTTTGGTGTGGATATTATAGGACTATGGTTTGGTGTGGATATTATAGGACTATGGTTTGGTGTGGATATTATAGGACTATGGTTTGGTGGTTTGGTGGATATTATAGGACTATGGTTTGGTGTGGATATTATAGGACTATGGATATTGGTGGTGGATATTATAGGACTATGGTTTGGTGTGGATATTATAGGACTATGGTTTGGTGTGGATATTATAGGACTATGGTTTGGTGTGGATATTATAGGACTATGGTTTGGTGTGGATATTATAGGACTATGGTTTGGTGTGGATATTATAGGACTATGGTTTGGTGTGGATATTATAGGACTATGGTTTGGTGTGGATATTATAGGACTATGGTTTGGTGTGGATATTATAGGACTATGGTTTGGTGTGGATATTATAGGACTATGGTTTGGTGTGGATATTATAGGACTATGGTTTGGTGTGGATATTATAGGACTATGGTTTGGTGTGGATATTATAGGAGGATATTATAGGACTATGGTTTGGTGTGGATATTATAGGACTATGGTTTGGTGTGGATATTATAGGACTATGGTTTGGTGCGGATATTATAGGACTATGGTTTGGTGTGGATATTATAGGACTATGGTTTGGTGTGGATATTATAGGACTATGGTTTGGTGTGGATATTATAGGACTATGGTTTGGTGTGGATATTATAGGACTATGGTTTGGTGTGATATTATAGGATATTATAGGACTATGGTTTGGTGTGGATATTATAGGACTATGGTTTGGTGTGGATATTATAGGACTATGGTTTGGTGATATTATAGGACTATTATAGGACTATGGTTTGGTGTGGATATTATAGGACTATGGATATTTTGGTGTGGATATTATAGGACTATGGTTTGGTGTGGATATTATAGGACTGAGGATATTATAGGATGGTTTTTGGATATTATAGGACTATGGTTTGGTGGATATTATAGGACTATGGTTTGGACTGTGGATATTATAGGACTATGGTTTGGTGTGGATATTATAGGACTGTGGTTTGGTGTGGATATTATAGGACTATGGTTTGGTGTGGATATTATAGGACTATGGTTTGGTGTGGATATTATAGGACTATGGTTTGGTGTGGATATTATAGGACTATGGTTTGGTGTGGATATTATAGGACTATGGTTTGGTGTGGATATTATAGGGCTATGGTTTGGTGTGGATATTATAGGGCTATGGTGTGGATATTATAGGACTATGGTATGGTGTGGATATTATAGGACTATGGTTTGGTGTGGATATTATAGGACTATGGTTTGGTGTGGATATTATAGGACTAAATCTAAAGGTTTATATCCACAAATGATGAGGGTGAAATTAACTGTAAATCTAAAGGTTTATATCCACAAATGCAAAGATATAAATCCCGAAGGGAAAGGGTCTATATCTATGAAGAACTGTTGAAAACTGTCTTTATCCATCTTCCAGTAGGCTCCAATCACCTGTTCTAATCTTCCAGTAGGCTCCTATCACCTGTTCTAATCTTCCAGTAGGCTCCTATCACCTGTTCTAATCTTCCAGTAGGCTCCTATCGCCTGTTCTAATCTTCCACTAGGCTCCGATCACCTGTTCTAATCTTCCAGTAGGCTCCTATCACCTGTTCTAATTTAGGCTCCGATCACCTGTTCTAATCTTCCAGTAGGCTCCTATCACCTGTTCTGGACCTAGGTTGTAATCTTCCAGTAGGCTCCTATCACCTGTTCTAATCTTCCAGGACTATGGTTTAATCTTGGTAGGCTCCTATCACCTGTTCTAATCTTCCAGTAGGCTCCTATCACCTGTTCTAATCTTCCAGTAGGCTCCTATCACCTGTTCTAATCTTCCAGTAGGACTATGGTTCCAGTCCAGTAGGCTCCTATCACCTGTTCTAATCTTCCAGTAGGCTCCTATCACCTGTTCTAATCTTCCAGTAGGCTCCTATCAATCTTCCAGTAGGAAACCTGTTCTAATCTTCCAGTAGGCTCCTATCACCTGTTCTAATCTTCCAGTAGGCTCCTATCACCTGTTCTAATCTTCCAGTAGGCTCCTATCACCTGTTCTAATCTTCCAGTAGGCTCCTATCACCTGTTCTAATCTTCCAGTAGGCTCCTATCACCTGTTCTAATCTTCCAGTAGGCTCCTATCACCTGTTCTAATCTTCCAGTAGGCTCCTATCACCTGTTCTAATCTTCCAGTAGGCTCCTATCACCTGTTCTAATCTTCCAGTAGGCTCCTATCACCTGTTCTAATCTTCCAGTAGGCTCCTATCACCTGTTCTAATCTTCCAGTAGGCTCCTATCACCTGTTCTAATCTTCCAGTAGGCTCCTATCACCTGTTCTAATCTTCTTCCAGTCCAGTAGGCTCCTATCACCTGTTCTAATCTTCCAGTAGGCTCCTATCACCTGTTCTAATCTTCCAGTAGGCTCCTATCACCTGTTCTAATCTTCCAGTAGGCTCCTATCACCTGTTCTAATCTTCCAGTAGGCTCCTATCACCTGTTCTAATCTTCCAGTAGGCTCCTATCACCTGTTCTAATCTTCCAGTAGGCTCCTATCACCTGTTCTAATCTTCCAGTAGGCTCCTATCACCTGTTCTAATCCTCCAGTAGGCTCCAATCACCTGTTCTAATCACTGTTCAAATCAAAATCAAATCAAATGTATTTATAAAGCCCTTCGTACATCAGCTGATATCTCAAAGTGCTGTACAGAAACCCAGCCTAAAACCCCAAACAGCAAAGCAATGCAGGTGTAGAAGCATGGTGGCTAGGAAAAACTCCCTAGAAAGGTCAAAAACCTAGGAAGAAACCTAGAGAGGAACCAGGCTATGTGGGGTGGCAAGTCCTCTTCTGGCTGTGCCGGGTGGAGATTATAACAGAACATGGCCAAGATGTTCAAATGTTCATAAATGACCAGCATGGTCGAATAATAATAAGGCAGAACAGTTGAAACTGGAGCAGCAGCACGGTCAGGTGGACTGTTCAACTGAAGCCCCATCTTCACCCCCTATCTACCATTCTAGCCCCATCTTAACCCCGTATGTACCATTCTAGCCCCATCTTAGCCCCTTATGTACCATTCTAGCCCCATCTTAGCCCCTTATGTACCATTATAGCCCCATCTTAACCCCTTATGTACCATTCTAACCCCATCTTAACCCCTTATGTACCATTCTAGCCCCATCTTAACCATGTATGTACCATTATAGCCCCATATTAACCCCTCATGTACCGTTCTAGCCCCATCTTAACCCCTTATCTACCATCATAGCCCCATCTTAATCCCTTATGTCCCATTCTAGCCCAATCATGTACCATTCTAACCCCATCTTAATCCCTTATGTCCCATTCTAGCCCAATCATGTACCATTCTAGCCCCATCTTAACCCCTTATGTACCATTCTAGCCCCATTCTAACCCTGTATGTACCATTCTAGCCCCATCTTAACCCCTTTATCTACCGTTCTAGCCCCATCTTAACCCCTTATCTACAATTCTAGCCCCATCTTCACCCCTTATGTACCATTCTAGCCCCATTCTAACCCCTTATGTACCATTCTAGCCCAATTTTAGCCCCTTATGTACCATTCTAGCCCAATTTTAGCCCCTTATGTACCATTCTAGCCCCATGTAACCCCTTATCTACCATTCTAGCCCCATCTTAACCCCTTATCTACCATGATAGCCCCATCTTAACCCATTATGTACAATTCTAGCCCCATCTTAGCCCATTATGTACCGTTCTAGACCCATTCCAACCCCTTATGTACCATTCTAGCCCCATTCTAACCCCTTATGTACCATTCTAGCCCCATTCTAACCCCTTATGTACCATTTTAGCCCCATTTAACCCCTTATCTACCATGCTAGCCCCATCTTAACCCCTTATCTACCATTCTAGCCCCATCTTAACGCCTTATCTACCATTCTAGCCCCATCCTAACCCCTTATCTACCATTATAGCCCCATCTTCACCCTTATGTACCATTCTAGCCCCATCTTCACCCCTTATGTACCATTCTAGTAGCCAGCCAACAATTGGCCACTAGATTATACAAGATGCTTTTTTCCAGTGGAGATGAGTTGATACATTTCCTGGCTGGGCTGTGGGACAGTGGATGTGTAGGAATGATTTAAATGGAACTGGTAACAGCCATTACCCGGGTAGTATTGTGAATAACTAATGGCTATTAACCAATCGGCATCCAGGATCCAAATGTAAAGTTGAATAATGAGGGATCTAGTCATCACATCAGATTTTATTTGTCACAGGTACCGAATACAACAGGAACACAACCAGCCCTTAACCAACAATGCAGTTTTAAGAAAAATAAGTGTTAAGTAGCAAATAGATTAATACTTTTTTTTAAATTAAAGAGCAGCAGTAGACTGTGACAGAAACATTATGTACAAACTAAGTTACACATAATGTGAAAGAACACACACAAATACAAAATTGGTTAAGAGCTTGTAAAATGCAGCCATCTCCTCCTGCGCCACTATATTTTACAACAGGGTAATGGATTAAACCTCATAGGAAGAGCAGGAGATTTCATTCAGGTCTCTCTGTTTAACTAAATACTCTGTCTTTGGCAGGAGAGAGACCAGACTCTCACTCTGACAGACGGAAGAAGAGTCCTTCAGGGGAACCAGACCCAGAGACGCCCAAACCAGGGAGACGACACCACTGCTCCCAGTGTAATTTGAGTTATAAGTTTTTATGGAAACTGAAACAGCACGAGAGGACACACACAGGGGAGAAACCACACCACTGCTCTCAGTGTGGAAAGAGTTTTACCCTGTTAGGGAACCTGAAAAAGCATAAAGGAATACACACAGGAGAAAAGCCTTTCCAATGTTCCCAGTGTGGAAAGAGATTTTCACGATCACAGGAACTAAAATCACATGAGATGAAACACACAGGGGATAAACCACACCACTGCTCCCATTGTGGAAAGAGTTTTACCCAGTTAGGGACCCTGAACAAACATAAGAGAATACACACAGGAGAAAAGCCTTACCACTGCTCCCAGTGTGGAAAGAGTTTTATACAGTTAGGGAACCTGAACAACCATAATATAATACACACAGAAGAAAAGCCTTTCCAGTGTTTCTACTGTGGAAAGAGATTTTCAAGATCACAGGACCTAAAATCACATGAGATGATACACACAGGGGAGAAACCACACCACTGCTCCCAGTGTGGAAAGAGTTTTACACAGTTGGGAAGCCTGAACAAACATAAGAAGAGAATACACTCTGGAGAGAAATCTTAACATACTTTCCCAGTCAGAGGACCTGTAATCACATGACAGAATAGAGAGGCTGTCTTCTGACTTGTGTTTTTGAGGTAGTTTTTTAAAATTAAATGTTGATATAAAAAAATATGATTTGGATATTTTAAAATTACAATTATTAAATAGATTAGTAGAATGTGCATTTCTTGATTTTAACCTAGAAATGTTATGAATTTAAGTTGTTGTGTTTCATTGAGTTAATGTGTATACTAGTCTTCACGCTAAAAGTTTATGAACATTTGATGACGTTGACAATTTTTTGACATGAAGAACACTCACTTCCTCATGAATGTTCCCATCGGTAGTATTCCACCATGTCAGAGAAAACGGAACATGGAGCATATTGTTGTCTGAATATAAATATAATGTGGAACGGCACTAGTGGACATTCATTATATACATCTGTGTATTGTTAAATTATACACTATAGACATTTTAGAGGTTTTTGTTGAATTATATATGTTTGTTTGACTGAATGATTGTATTGTTACATTATACATTATAGACCTTATTATTATTATTATTATTATTATTATAGGTGCTTTTAAAACGTTTTATTATATATGTTTGTTTGTTTAACTGAATGAACCAGAAATTGCATAATGTGCAGATGTGTAGAAGATGTTAAGTTTGTTTTCAAATCTAACTCATTAAAAATGTTCACTAATCAATCAACACATGCTTCTCTTTATGCAGCTCACTGCTTCTTGACACACTACTCACTTAAACCCGGAAGCCAGCCACACCATTGTGTCTTAGGGAAACACCGTACACAGCAACTAAAATCACATGAGAGGACACACACATGTGGGAGAAACCATACCACTGCTTCCAGTGTGAAAATAGTTTTATTGCAGTTAGGGAGCCTGAACAATCATAATATAATACACACAGGAGAAAAGCCTTACCCCTGTGTCCCGGTACCCTCTATGTGGAGGCTATATACAGGGGGTACCGGGACAGAGTCAATGTGTAGACTATATACAGGGGCAGGCAATGTGCAGGGGTACCGGTTAGTTGAGGTAATATGTACATGTAGGTAGAGTTATTAAAGTGACTATGCATCGATAATAACAGAGTTGCAGCAGTGTAAAAGGGGGCCAATGCAAATAGTCTGGGTAGTCATTTGATTAGATGTTCAGTGGTCTTATGGCTTGAGGGTAGAAACTGTTTAAAAGCCTCTTGGACCGAGACTTGCCGCTCTGGTACTGCTTGCTGTGCGGTTGCAGAGAGAGCAGTCTATGACTCGGGTGGCTGGAGTCTTTGACAATTTTTAGGGCCTTCCCCTGACACCGCCTGGTATATAAGTCCTGGATGGCAGGAAGCTTGGCCCCAGTGATGTACTGCGCCGTATGCACTACCCTCTGTAGTGCCTTGCAGTTGGAGGTCGAGCAGTTGCCATACCAGGCAGTGATGCAACCAGTAAGGATGCTCAATGGTACAGTTGTAGAACTGAGGATCTGAGGACCCATGCCAAATCTTTTCAGTCTCCTGAGGGGGAATAGGTTTTGTTGTGCCCTCTGTTAGTGTGTTGGTGATGTGGACGCCAAGGAATCTGAAGCTCTCAACCTGCTCCACTAAATCCCCGTCGATGAGAATGGGGGCGTGCTCGGTCCTGTTTTTCCTGTAGTCCACAATCATCTCCTTTGTCTTGATCACGTTAAGGGAGAGGTTGTTGTCCTTGCACCACACCGTCAGGTCTCTGACCCCCTCCCTATAGGCTGTCTCGTCGTTGTCGATGATCAGGCCTAACACTGTTGTGTCATCGGCAAACTTAATGATGGTGGAGTTGTGCCTGGCCGCGTAGTCATGAGTGAACAGGTAGTACAGGAGAGCACGCACCCCTGATGGGCACCCATTTGAGGATCAGCGTGGAGGATGTGTTGTTACCTACTCTTACCACCTGGGGGCGGCCCGTCAGGAAGTCCAGGATCCAGTTTTAGAGGGGGTGTTTAGTCCTAGGGTCCTTAGCTTATTGATGAGCTTTGAGGGCACTATGGTTTTGAATGCTGAGCTGCAGTCAATGAATAGCAATCTCACATAGTTGTTCCTTTTGTTCCGGTATGAAAGGGCAGTGTGGAGTGCAATAGAGATTGCATGGGGCAGTATGCAAATTGGAGTGGGTCTAGGGTTTCTTGGATAATGGTGTTGATGTGAGCCATGACCAACCTTTCAAAGTGCTACGGGTCGGTAGTCATTTAGGACGGTGTTCTTGGGCACAGGGACTATGGTGGTCTGCTTGAAACATGTTGGTGTTACAGACTCAGTCAGGGACTGGTTGAAAATTTCAGTGAAGACCCTTGCCAGTTGGTCAGCGTATGCTTAGTGTACACGTCCTGGTAACCCGTCTAGCCCTGCGGCTTTGTGAATGATAACCTTTTTAAAGGTCTTATTCACATCGGCTGCGGAGAGCATAATCACACAGTCATCTGGAACAGCTGATGCTCTCATGCATGTTTCAGTGTTGTTTGCCTCGAAGCGAGCATATAAGTTATTTAGCTCATCTGGTAGGCTCGTGCCACTGGGCAGCTCTCTGCTGTGCTTCTCTTTGTAGTCTGTGATAGTTTGCAAGCCCTGCCACATCCGACGAGCATCGCAGCAGGTATAATACGATTTGATCTTAGTCCTATATTGATGCTTTGCCTATTTGATGGTTCGTCAGAGAGCATAACGAGATTTTTTATAAGCTTCTGGGTTAGAGTCCCGCACCTTGAAAGCGGCACCTCAGTGCGAATGTTGCCTGTAATCCATGGCTTCTGGTTGGGGTATGTACGTACAGTCACTGTGGGGACGACGTCCTCAATGCACTTATTGATGAAGCCGGTGACTGATGTGGTGTACTCCTCAATGCCATCGGAAGAATCCCGGAACATATTCCAGTCTGTGCTAGCAAAACAGTCCTGTAGCTTAGCATCTGCTTCAGAAGCATCTTTCCTATTGGGTCGAGTCACTGGTGCTTCCTGCTTTAGTTTTCGCTTGTAAGCAGGAATCAGGAGGATAGAATTATGGTCAGATTTGCCAAATGGAGGGCGAGGGAGAGCTTTGTACGCGTCGCTTTGTTTGGAGTAAAGGTGGACAAAAGTTTTTTTCCCCCTCTGCTTCCACATTTAAAATGCTGGTAGAAATGGGGTAAAACGGATTTGAGTTTCCCTGCATTAAAGTCCCAAGGCCACTAGGAGGGCCGCCTCTGGATGAGCGTTTTCTGTTTGCCAATGGCCTTAAACAGCTGGTTGAGTGAGGTTTTAGTGCCAGCATCGGTTTGCGGTGGTAAATAGTTAGCTACGAAGAATATAGATTAAATCTCTCAAAGTACATAGTGGAGTCTACAGCTTATCATGAGATACTCTACCTCAGGCGAGCAAACCTTGAGACTTCCTTAGATATTGTGCACCCAGCTGTTGTTTACACATATACATAGATCGCCACCCCTTGTCTTAATTAATAGAGGCTGCTGTTCTGTCCTGCCGATACAGTGTATCCCGCCAGCTGTATATTATTCATGTCGTCGTTCAGTCAGGACTCTGTGAAACATAAGATATTACAGTTTACAATATCCTGTTGACATTGATTATATGCATAAACATCTATGTACTTACAGAAATTAGCTCTTCTTCTTCAGTGGGTGAAAGAATGGATGGCTGGAAGGTGGACAACACAATGTGTCAGTCAGAACATCATGGGGCTCTTCTGAGTGGGTGAAAGAATGGATGGCTGGAAGGTAGACAACACAACGTGTCAGTCAGAACATCATGGAGAGGTCTCTTCTGAGTGGGTGAAAGAATGGATGGCTGGAAGGTAGACAACACAATGTGTCAGTCAGAACATCATGGAGAGGTCTCTTCTGAGTGGGTGAAAGAATGGATGGCTGGAAGGTGGCTCTTCTGAGTGGGTGAAAGAATGGATGGCTGGAAGGTAGACAACACAATGTGTCAGTCAGAACATCATGGAGAGCTCTTCTGAGTGGGTGAAAGAATGGATGGCTGGAAGGTAGACAACACAATGTGTCAGTCAGAACATCAGTCTCTTCAGTAGACAACACATGTGTCAGTCAGAACATCATGGGCTCTTCTGAGTGGGTGAAAGAATGGATGGCTGGAAGGTAGACAACACAATGTGTCAGTCAGAACATCATGGAGGGCTCTTCTGAGTGGGTGAAAGAATGGATGGCTGGAAGGTAGACAACACAACGTGTCAGTCAGAACATCATGGAGAGCTCTTCTGAGTGGGTGAAAGAATGGATGGCTGGAAGGTAGACAACACAACGTGTCAGTCAGAACATCATGGAGAGCTCTTCTGAGTGGGTGAAAGAATGGATGGCTGGAAGGTAGACAACACAACGTGTCAGTCAGAACATCATGGAGAGAGTATTTTTACAGGTTAGAACAGTAACTGGAATGCATGCACTTGTAAACAATTGGCTTCCACACACCTCATTGGTTAATATTCACTGTAGCAGAAACATCTGTTGGGTTGGTAGAATGTGGAACGACACACCTCATTGGTTAATATTCACTGTAGTAGAAAAATCTGTTGGGTTGGTAGAATGTGGAACGACACACCTCATTGGTTAATATTCACTGTAGCAGAAACATCTGTTGGGTTGGTAGAATGTGGAACGACACACCTCATTGGTTAATATTCACTGTAGTAGAAAAATCTGTTGGGTTGGTAGAATGTGGAACGACACACCTCATTGGTTAATATTCACTGTAGCAGAAACCTCTGTTGGGTTGGTAGAATGTAGAAAGAAGTGCTGACTAGGTCCAAACTGCTCCTACACGGTGTAACAGTACTGAGTAGGTCCATACTGCTCCTACACGGTGTAACAGTACTGAGTAGGTCCTAACTGCTCCTACACGGTGTAACAGTACTGAGTAGGTCCATACTGCTCCTACACGGTGTAACAGTACTGAGTAGGTCCATACTGCTCCTACACGGTGTAACAGTACTGAGTAGGTCCAAACTGCTCCTACACGGTGTAACAGTACTGAGTAGGTCCATACTGCTCCTACACGGTGTAACAGTACTGAGTAGGTCCATACTGCTCCTACACGGTGTAACAGTACTGAGTAGGTCCATACTGCTCCTACACGGTGTAACAGTACTGAGTAGGTCCATACTGCTCCTACACGGTGTAACAGTACTGAGTAGGTCCATACTGCTCCTACACGGTGTAACAGTACTGAGTAGGTCCATACTGCTCCTAAACGGTGTAACAGTACTGAGTAGGTCCATACTGCTCCTACACGGTGTACCAGTACTGAGTAGGTCCAAACTGCTCCTACACGGTGTAACAGTACTGAGTAGGTCCATACTGCTCCTACACGGTGTACCAGTACTGAGTAGGTCCATACTGCTCCTACACGGTGTAACAGTACTGAGTAGGTCCATACTGCTCCTACACGGTGTAACAGTACTGAGTAGGTCCATACTGCTCCTACACGGTGTAACAGTACTGAGTAGGTCCATACTGCTCCTACACGGTGTAACAGTACTGAGTAGGTCCATACTGCTCCTACACGGTGTAACAGTACTGAGTAGGTCCATACTGCTCCTACACGGTGTAACAGTACTGAGTAGGTCCATACTGCTCCTACACGGTGTAACAGTACTGAGTAGGTCCATACTGCTCCTACACGGTGTAACAGTACTGAGTAGGTCCATACTGCTCCTACACGGTGTAACAGTACTGTGGGTGAGTAGGTCCATACTGCTCCTACACGGTGTAACAGTACTGAGTAGGTCCATACTGCTCCTACACGGTGTAACAGTACTGAGTAGGTCCATACTGCTCCTACACGGTGTAACAGTACTGAGTAGGTCCTAACTGCTCCTACACGGTGTAACAGTACTGAGTAGGTCCATACTGCTCCTACACGGTGTAACAGTACTGAGTAGGTCCATACTGCTCCTACACGGTGTAACAGTACTGAGTAGGTCCATACTGCTCCTACACGGTGTAACAGTACTGAGTAGGTCCATACTTTCCACACGGTGTAACAGTACTGAGTAGGTCCAAACTGCTCCTACACGGTGTAACAGTACTGAGTAGGTCCATACTGCTCCTACACGGTGTAACAGTACTGAGTAGGTCCATACTGCTCCTACACGGTGTAACAGTACTGAGTAGGTCCATACTGCTCCTACACGGTGTAACAGTACTGAGTAGGTCCATACTGCTCCTACACGGTGTAACAGTACTGAGTAGGTCCATACTGCTCCTACACGGTGTAACAGTACTGAGTAGGTCCATACTGCTCCTACACGGTGTAACAGTACTGAGTAGGTCCATACTGCTCCTACACGGTGTAACAGTACTGAGTAGGTCCAAACTGCTCCTACATGGTGTAACAGTACTGAGTAGGTCCATACTGCTCCTACACGGGTAACACACGGTGTAACAGTACTGAGTAGGTCCAAACTGCTCCTACACGGTGTAACAGTACTGAGTAGGTCCATACTGCTCCTACACGGTGTAACAGTACTGAGTAGGTCCAAACTGCTCCTACACGGTGTACCAGTACTGAGTAGGTCCATACTGCTCCTCCACGGTGTAACAGTACTGAGTAGGTCCATACTGCTCCTACACGGTGTAACAGTACTGAGTAGGTCCATACTGCTCCTACACGGTGTAACAGTACTGAGTAGGTCCATACTGCTCCTACACGGTGTAACAGTACTGAGTACTGAGTAGGTCCAAACTGCTCCTACACGGTGTAACAGTACTGACTGTAGGTCCATACTGCTCCTACACGGTGTAACAGTACTGAGTAGGTCCATACTGCTCCTACACGGTGTAACAGTACTGAGTAGGTCCATACTGCTCCTCCACGGTGTAACAGTACTGAGTAGGTCCATACTGCTCCTACACGGTGTAACAGTACTGAGTAGGTCCATACTGCTCCTACACGGTGTAACAGTACTGAGTAGGTCCATACTGCTCCTACACGGGTAACAGTACTGAGTAGGTCCATACTGCTCCTACACGGTGTAACAGTACTGAGTAGGTCCATACTGCTCCTACACGGTGTAACAGTACTGAGTAGGTCCTAACTGCTCCTACACGGTGTAACAGTACTGAGTAGGTCCATACTGCTCCTACACGGTGTAACAGTACTGAGTAGGTCCATACTGCTCCTACACGGTGTAACAGTACTGAGTAGGTCCATACTGCTCCTACACGGTGTAACAGTACTGAGTAGGTCTGTGTAACAGTACTGGGGAGGTCCAAACTGCTCCTACACGGTGTACCAGTACTGAGTAGGTCCATACTGCTCCTACACGGTGTAACAGTACTGAGTAGGTCCAAACTGCTCCTACACGGTGTAACAGTACTGAGTAGGTCCAAACTGCTCCTACACGGTGTAACAGTACTGAGCTGTATTCAGTATGGAAAAGTACTAGAACATCCAATTAAATATTAACGGTGATGTACTGAGCGACTAGTTGAAAAACAGGGAGGGAGTTGTGGGTTCAAAATGGACCACTGCCTTTAAACTGCATTACTCATTACCCAGAGAAAACTAACCAATGAGGTGGGTCTTTCCACATTCTACCAACCCAATAGATGTTTCTACTACAGTGAATATTAACCAATGAGGTGGGTCGTTCCACATTCTACCAACCCAACAGATATTTCTACAGTGAGCACTAACCAAAATGGAAATGTCCCTTGACTGTTACCCTCCCACCCAGCAGGTGGCGACGTGCCTGTTTCAGGGCAATGCTGCCGGTGTGACGTATAATCTAATGGACGGGACGCTTCTTCAAACAACAAAAGCGAGTTATTCACCTCCGTATCTTACTAGCCAACATAGACGATACAATTGCAGATCTTTAAATGCTTTCGTTGTATATTAGCCACTGCGTTTTAAACACACTTGTCGTATCTATTAGCTAGTTACACCATTTCATTAAATATCTACGTTGTTGTTAGCTAGCTAGCTGGGTAAATTAGCAGTGCTAGTCTTGTCACTAATGCTAACTAGCTAATTCTAACTAACATCCCAGACCATGAGTTCACTAATCGACTCCCCACCATCTAAAAGGAGGTCTGCTGGACGGAGAAAGAAACTCTGGGGCTGAACATTGTCGTGAAAGAGGAGAAGGAAGAAGAGGATGTCACAGTAAAACAAGAAACAGAGTTTGAGGCTGTTACAGTGAAAGAAGAAGAGAAAGAGGTTAAATTGACAGAAGATGAAGACGCGTTCAGAGTGAAAGAGGAAGAGGATGTTACAGTAAAAGAAGAGGAGAATGCCGTTTTTGGATTGGGGGAGGTGACTGTCACATTGGAAGAAGAGGAGAAAGGAGATCTGATTAACAACAGTGAGTAATATCTTAAATACAGGGAAGACGAGACGAGGAAGGATAATTTTTATCTAATTTTGATGTGGATGAAATGTAATAAAAATAATAATTAATAATAATAATAATTACAGGTTATTTAAAATCCGATGGAGTTAGTTTTGTGCCAACAGAAATAAGGGGTTAAATGTGTGCCCCAAAAAAATATTTCCTGATCTTTTATCAAATCAAATGTATTTATATAGCCCTTCATACATCAGCTGATATCTCAAAGTGCTAGATCTAGGACAGACACTTCAAAACCTTATTAATCAACATTTTGACTGTCATTTTTGCCATTCATGAGTGTGTTGTTAAAATGCGTTTCTATGGGCTATAGTAGTAAAGGACAAATAAAATATTTTATCAAATGTTTAAATATTTTGTGGGGGGTGGGGACCTAAAGGGATCCTACAATTCTAATAGCTAAATGATCAATGACATCACCATCTTAAGTTACTGTTTTAAATTACCCAAGATAAACAGATATTAAAACATTTGTACACGTTTTTTTTTGTCAAATTTACTTTTTTACAAATATGTTTTCCATGTTTTGAACAGTCATTTAGATGCATTTCATCCATTCCATGTTTTTCATTCAAAAGTTGTGAGTGTCTGTGATTGGCTGAGAAATTAGCATGTGGGCTAATCTGACGACCTAAAATAGCCACTTATAAGGAACGCTGTGGACTCTGGAACTCAACTCCGTCAGATGTAGACCTGAGTCAAGTCATTGTTTATGGGGAAAATATAAACAGGTTATTTATTATATTGCAGCATTAAGTTTAGCATCTCACACTTTTTCCAATTCATGGTTTGAGTGCGAGTAACCCTATAGGCATACTGGTAATTATATTATGTTGCAGAAAACACAACAGTAACTTAATTTAGCCATAGAAAAGAGAATTAAACAAAATGCTTGTTGCATACCATTCTAGCCCCATCTTAACCCCTTATCTACCATTCTAGCCCCATCTTAACCCCTTATCTACCATTCTAACCCCATCTTAACCCCTTATCTACCATTCTAACCCCATCTTAACCCCTTATCTACCATTCTAACCCCATCTTAACCCCTTTATCTACCATTCTAACCCCATCTTAACCCCTTATCTACCATTCTAGCCCCATCATCTACCATTCTAGCCCCATCTTAACCCCTTATCTACCATTCTAGCCCCATCTTAACCCCTTATCTACTATTCTATCTACCATTCTAACCCCATCTTAACCCCTTTATCTACCATTCTAGCCCCATCTTAACCCCTTATCTACCATTCTAGCCCCATCTTAACCCCTTATCTACCATTCTAACCCCATCTTAACCCCTTATCTACCATTCTAACCCCATCTTAACCCCTTATCTACCATTCTGGAACTAACCCCATCTTAACCCCTTTATCTACCATTCTAGCCCCATCATCTACCATTCTAACCCCATCATCTACCATTCTAGCCCCATCTTAACCCCTTATCTACCATTCTAGCCCCATCTTAACCCCTTATATACCATTCTAGCCCCATCTTAACCCCTTTATCTACCATTCTAGCCCCATCTTAACCCCTTATCTACCATTCTAGCCCCATCTTAACCCCTTTATCTACCATTCATGCCCCATCTTAACCCCTTATCTACCATTCTAGCCCCATCTTAACCCCTTATCTACCATTCTAGCCCCATCTTAACCCCTTATCTACCATTCTAGCCCCATCTCAACCCCCTATGTACCATTCTAGCCCCATCTTCACCCCTTATCTACCATTATAGCCCCATCTCAACCCCCTATCTACCATTCTAGCCCCATCTTAACCCCTTATCTACCATTCTAGCCCCATCTTAACCCCTTATCTACCATTCTAACCCCATCTTAACCCCTTTATCTACCATTCTAGCCCCATCTTAACCCCTTATCTACCATTCTAGCCCCATCTTAACCCCTTATCTACCATTCTAACCCCATCTTAACCCCTTATCTACCATTCTAACCCCATCTTAACCCCTTATCTACCATTCTAACCCCATCTTAACCCCTTTATCTACCATTCTAGCCCCATCATCTACCATTCTAGCCCCATCATCTACCATTCTAGCCCCATCTTAACCCCTTATCTACCATTCTAGCCCCATCTTAACCCCTTATATACCATTCTAGCCCCATCTTAACCCCTTTATCTACCATTCTAGCCCCATCTTAACCCCTTATCTACCATTCTAGCCCCATCTTAACCCCTTTATCTACCATTCATGCCCCATCTTAACCCCTTATCTACCATTCTAGCCCCATCTTAACCCCTTATCTACCATTCTAGCCCCATCTTAACCCCTTATCTACCATTCTAGCCCCATCTCAACCCCCTATGTACCATTCTAGCCCCATATTCACCCCTTATCTACCATTATAGCCCCATCTCAACCCCTATGTACCATTCTAGCCCCATCTTAACCCCGTATCTACCATTCTAGCCCCATCTTAACCCCTTATCTACCATTCTAACCTCATCTTAACCCCGTATGTACCAGTAGCCCATCTTCACCCCTTATGTACCATTATAGCCCCATCTTAACCCCTTATCTACCATTCGAGCCCCATCTTAACTTAGAATGGTACATAAGTGGTTAACTCCTTCTAGACACCTATATCTATATAACAGTAGTAACCTAACCCTGTATGTACCAATCCAGCCCCATCTTAACCCCGTATGTACCGTTTTAGCCCCATCTTAACCCATTATGTATCATTCTACCCCTATATTCACCCCTTATCTACCAGTCTAACCCCATCTTAACCCCTTATGTACCATTCTAACCCCATCTTAACCCCTATGTCCCAGTCTAGCCCCATCTTACCCCAGTATGTCCCAGTCTAGCCCCATCTTAACCCATTATGTCCCAGTCTAGCCCCATCTTAACCCATTATGTCCCAGTCTAGCCCCATGTTAACCCCTTATCCACCAGTCTAGCCCCATCTTAACCCCATATGTACCATTATAGCCCCATCGTAACCCATTATGTACCAGTCTAGCCCCATATTAACCCTTATGTACCATTCTAGTAGCCAGCCAACTGGCCACTAGATTGTACAATATGCTTTTTTCCAGTGGAGATTAGTTGATGAATTTCCTGGCAGGGCTGTGGAACATGTGTAGGGATAATTCAAATGGAACTGTTATTAACCAATCGGCATCCAGGATCCAAATGTAAAGTTGAATAATGAGGGATCTTGTCATCAAATCAGATTTTATTTGTCACAGGTACCGAATACAACAGGAACACAACCAGCCCTTAACCAACAATGCAGTTTTAAGAAAAATAAGTGCTAAGTAGCAAATAGATTAATAAAAACAAAAAATTAAAGAGCAGCAGTAGACTGTGACAGAAACATTATGTACAAACTAAGTTACACATAATGTGAAAGAACACACACAAATACACAATTGGTTAAGAGCTTGTAAAACGCAGCCATCTCCTCCTGCGCCACTATATTTTACAACAGGGTAATGGATTAAACCTCATAGGAAGAGCAGGAGATTTCATTCAGGTCTCTCTGTTTAACTAAATACTCTGTCTTTGGCAGGAGAGAGACCAGACTCTCACTCTGACAGACGGAAGAAGAGTCCTTCAGGGGAACCAGACCCAGAGACGCCCAAACCAGGGAGACCACACCACTGCTCCCAGTGTAATTTGAGTTATAAGTTTTTATGGAAACTGAAACAGCATGAGAGGACACACACAGGGGAGAAACCACACCACTGCTCTCAGTGTGGAAAGAGTTTTACCCTGTTAGGGAACCTGAAAAAGCATAAAGGAATACACACAGGAGAAAAACCTTTCCAATGTTCCCAGTGTGGAAAGAGATTTTCACGATCACAGCACCTAAAATCACATGAGAGGACACACACAGGGGATAAACCACACCACTGCTCCCAGTGTGGAAAGAGTTTTACCCAGTTGGGGAGCCTGAAAAAGCATAAAGGAATACACACAGGAGAAAAACCTTTCCAATGTTCCCAGTGTGGGAAAAGATTTTCACGATCACAGGAACTAAAATCACATGAGATGACACACACAGGGGAGAAACCACACCACTGCTCCCAGTGTGGGAAACGTTTTACCCAGTTAGGGAGCCTGAAAAAGCATAAAGGAATACACACAGGAGAAAAACCTTTCCAATGTTCCCAGTGTGGAAAGAGATTTTCAGGATTGCATCACCTAAAATCACACGAGAGGACACACACAGGGGAGAAGCCACACCATTGTGCCCTGTGTGGAAAGGATTTTACCCAGTTAGGGAACCTAAAAAACATCAGATGAAACACACGGGAGAAAAGCCTTTCCAATGTTCCCATTGTGGGAAAAGATTTTCACGATCACAGGAACTAAAATCACATGAGATGACACACACGGGGGTGAAACCACACCACTGCTCCCAGTGTGGGAAAAGTTTTACCCAGTTAGGGAGCCTGAACAAACACAAGAGAATACACACAGGAGAAAAGCCTTACCACTGCTCCCAGTGTGGAAAGAGTTTTACCCAGTTGGGGAACCTGAACAACCATAATATAATACACACAGAAGAAAAGCCGTTCCAATGTTCCCACTGTGGAAAGAGATTTTCACGATCACAGGACCTAAAATCACATGAAAGGACACACACAGGGAGAAACCACACCACTGCTCCCAGTGTGGAATGCGTTTTACCCAGTTAGGAAGCCTGAACAAACATAAGAAGAGAATACACTCTGGAGAGAAATCTTAACATACTTTCCCAGTCAGAGGACCTGAAATCACATGACAGAATAGAGGCTGTCTTCTGACGTATGTTTTTAGTTTTTATTAAATGTTGATATGAAAAATATGATTTGGATATTTTAAAATTACAATTATTAAATAGATTAGTAGAATGTGCATTTCTTGATTTTAACCTAGAAATGTTAGGAATTTAGTAAAAAGCATTTTTATCAAAGCAACATATATTTTAATATAAATCTGAATATCTAGTGAATGTTCATTATATACATCTACATTATGTATTGTTACATGTAGGAGCAGTATAGACCTAGTCTGTTCATTATAATAATAATATAATAATAATATAATATATAATAATATACATCTACATGATGTATTGTTACACTATGTAGGAGCAGTATAGACCTAGTCTGTTCATTATATACATCTACATGATGTTACACCATGTAGGAGCAGTATAGACCTAGTCTGTTCATTATATACATCTACATGATGTATTGTTACACCATGTAGGAGCAGTATAGACCTAGTCTGTTCATTATATACATCTACATGATGTTACACCATGTAGGAGCAGTATAGACCTAGTCTGTTCATTATATACATCTACATGATGTATTGTTACACCATGTAGGAGCAGTATAGACCTAGTCTGTTCATTATATACATCTACATGATGTATTGTTACACCATGTAGGAGCAGTATAGACCGAGTCTGTTCACTATATACATCTGTGTATTGTTACATGTAGGAGCAGTAGAGATCTAGATGCTTATTTTTAAATATTTTGATAGTTTCTGTTTATTTGACTGAATTAATCAGAAATGGCCTAAATACAGATGTTTAGTAGATGTAAAGTTTGTTTTCAATTGTCACTCATAAAAATGTTTCACTACTCAATCCACACATGCTTCTCTTTATTCATCTCAATATAATATTGTTAGCTTCCATTGGTTCCCATTATCCAAAAGTGTTCCATTGGTTCCATTTTCAAAAGGGTTCCATTGGTTCCCATTATCCAAAAGTGTTCCATTGGTTCCATTTTCAAAAGGGTTCCATTGGTTCCCATTATCCAAAAGTGTTCCATTGGTTCCATTTTCAAAAGGGTTCCATTGGTTCCCATTATCCAAAAGTGTTCCATTGGTTCCATTTTCAAAAGGGTTCCATTGGTTCCCATTATCCAAAAGTGTTCCATTGGTTCCATTTTCAAAAGGGTTCCATTGGTTCCCATTATCCAAAAGTGTTCCATTGGTTCCATTTTCAAAAGGGTTCCATTGGTTCCATTATCCAAAAGTTGAGAAGAATATATCCAGCTCAAGTATTTATAAGTATTTGACATGAACAATACACTACCATTCAAAAGTTTGGGGTCAGTTAGAAATGTCCTTGTTTTTGAAAGAGAAGCAAAACAAATGTGTCCATTACAACCCACATCGACGGGACAACAGTGGAGAAGGTGAAAGGTTTTAAAGTTCCTCCGTGTTCATATCACCCACTAACTGAAATGGTCCACAGACACAGACCGTGTGGCGAAGAGGGTGCAACAGGGGCTCTTCAAACTCGGGAGGCTGAAAAAAATGTGGCTTGTCACCGAAAACCCTCACTAGCTTTTTAACAGGTGCACATTTGAGAGCATCCTGTCGGGCTGTATCACCGCCTGGTACGGCAACTGCACAGCCCACAACCACAATGCTCTCCAGAGAGTAGGACAACGCATCACCGGGGGCAAACTACCTGCCCTCCAGGACACCTACAGCACCCGATGTCACCGGGGCAAACTACCTGCCCTCCAGGACACCTATACCACCCGATGTCACAGGGGGCAAACTACCTGCCCTCCAGGACACCTACACCACCCGATGTCACAGGGGGCAAACTACCTGCCCTCCAGGACACCTACACCACCCGATGTCACAGGAAGGGAAAAGAGATCATCAAAGACATTAAAACCACCCGAGCCACTGCCTGTTCACCCCGCTTCCATCCAGAACACGAGGTCAGTACAGGTGCATCAAAGCTGGGACAGAGAGATTGAAAAAAACAGCTTCTACCTACAGACTTGATATCATTGGCCACTATAATAAATGGAACACTCGTCACTTTAATAATGCCGCTTTAAGAATGTTTACGTATCTACGCATTACTCATCTCAAATGTATATAATGTATCTGTAACTGTATCGAGAGCAGCACCAGCTGAGGGCATGACAAAACCTTTTCCCCCTCAGGAGACTGAAAAGATTTGGCACGGGTCCCCAGATCCTCAAAAAGTTCTACAGCTGCACCATCGAGAGCATCCTGACCGGTTGCATCAAAGTCAAATCAAATGTTATTTGCCACATACACATGGTTAGCAGATGATAATGCGAGTGTAGTGAAATGCTTGTGCTTAGCAGTAGCTGGTACTCTAGTCAACGTTAGCGGTAGCTGGTAGTCTAGTTAGCAGTAGCTGGTAGTCTAGTCAATGTTAGCAGTAGCTGGTAGTCTAGTCAACGTTAGCAGTAGCTGGTAGTCTAGTCAACGTTAGCAGTAGCTGGTAGTCTAGTCAACGTTAGCAGTAGCTGGTAGTCTAGTTAGCAGTAGCGGTAGCTACTAAACGAAAATGTGATGTTCTGATAACGTCGAATACATTCTTGACATATATAAAAACAACATTCACTACCTCATGAGTTCTTCCCATCAGTATTTATCCACCAATCAGAGTGCTGATTTAAAAAAGGATGTAGTTCATGTCACGTATTTTTGTCTGAATAGAATTCGAATTCGGAACGTCACTAGTGGACTGAATACAGTTACATCAATGTATTCTTACATTATATAGAAGCAGTATTGACTGGATAATAATATATTGCCTTAAATGTGGCTGTACAGTTGATTATTTATTTATTGATTGATTAACCTTTATTGAACTAGGCAAGTCCGTTAATTCAGGACAAATTCTTATTTACAATGACTGCCTACACCAACCAAACCCTGGACGGCGCTGGGCCAATTGTGCGCCGCCTTACGGGACTCCCAATCACGGCCGGTTGTAATACAGCCTGGATTCGAACCAGGGTGTCTGTAGTGACACCTTTAGCACAGAGATGCAGTGTCTTAGACCGCTGTGATACCGCCTGGAATTGAACCAGGGACTGTAATGACGCCTCTAGCACTGAGATGCAGTGTCTTAGACCGCTGTGATACAACCTGGAATTGAACCAGGGACTGTAGTGATGCCTCTAGCACTGAGATGCCTTAGACCGCTGTGATACAGCCTGGAATCGAACCAGGGACTATAGTGCCTTAGACCGCTGAGATACAGCCTGGAATCGAACCATGGTCTGTAGTGACGCCTCTTGCCCTGAGATGCCTTAGACCGCTGTGATACAGCCTGGAATCGAACCAGGGACTGTAGTGCCTTAGACCGCGGTGATACAGCCTGGAATTGAACCAGGGACTGTAGTGACGCCTCTAGCACTGAGATGCCTTAGACCGCTGTGATACAGCCTGGAATCGAACCAGGGACTGTAGTGCCTTAGACCGCTGTGATACAGCCTGGAATCGAACCAGGGACTGTAGTGCCTTAGACCGCTGTGATACAGCCTGGAATCGAACCAGGGACTGTAGTGCCTTAGACCGCTGTGATACAGCCTGGAATCGAACCAGGGACTGTAGTGCCTTAGACCGCTGTGATATAGCCTGGAATCGAACCAGGGACTGTAGTGGCTTAGACCGCTGTGATACAGCCTGGAATGGAACCAGGGACTGTAGTGCCTTAGACCGCTGTGATACAGCCTGGAATCGAACCAGGGACTGTAGTGCCTTAGACCGCTGTGATACAGCCTGGAATCGAACCAGGGACTGTAGTGCCTTAGACCGCTGTGATACAGCCTGGAATCGAACCAGGGACTGTAGTGCCTTAGACCGCTGTGATACAGCCTGGAATCAAACCAGGGACTGTAGTGCCTTAGACCGCTGTGATACAGCCTGGAATCGAACCAGGGACTGTAGTGGCTTAGACCGCTGCACCCCTCGTCACTACAAGTCTGAACCAACATGTGTTAATTTTTTGCACGTCTCAATATATTAGGATTATTTAAATAAATACATGAAGAAGAAAAAGGTTTTGTCTGAAAGTAAAATAAACATTTTTCCTAAACTGCGTTGCCCAGTCAGCAGATGGCGATGTGCATCTTTCAGGTGATGCTGCTGGTGTGACGTATAATCTAGTGGACGGGAAGCTTCGTCAACAACAACAGCTCGTCAGCCACTTCGGTAGCTTGCCAGACAACATAGCCGAAACGTTACAGCTCCTTGAGATGCTTTCGGTGTATATGAGACACTGTGTTTATAAAAAATATGTATTTCATATTTATGTACTAATCAGCCGAACAGCTAAAATAGCCTACCACTAGGCTTGTAGCTCATCTTAACTAGCTAACATCAGTACGTACATATCCCAACCAGAAGCCATGGATTACAGGCATGTCTAGGTCCAATAGGCTCCTTAACGATTAATAAAATGGCCACCCAGACTATTTGCATTTTTTTTTTTACTCTGCTGCTATTTGGTGTTTACTATCTATGCATAGTCACTTTACCCCTACCTACATCTACATATTAACTCAATTACCTCAACTAACCTGTTGAAGCACCTTTGGGTAGCGATTACAGCCTTGAGTCTTCTTGGGTATGAAGCTAGAAGCTTAGCACACCTGTATTTGGGGAGTTTCTCCCATTCTTCTCTGCAGATCCTCTCAAGCTCTGTCAGGTTGGATGGGGAGCGTCGCTGCACAGCTATTTCCAGGTCTCTCTAGAGACGTTTGATCGGGTTCAAGTCCGGGCTCTGGCTGGGGCACTCAAGGACATTCAGATACTCATCCCTCAGCCTCTCCTGCATTGTCTCGGCTATGTGCTTGGGGTCGTTGTCCTGTTGGACGGTGAACCTTCACCCCAGTCTGAGGTCCCCTGGAGCAGGATTTCATCAAGGATCTCTCTATACTTTGCTCCGTCTTTCCCCCTCCTGACTAGCCTCCCAGTCTCTAAAACATATTATTATCTAATTTCAGCCTTTGGGAGCTAGATATGTCTGTTTCTCTTCATCAGACAGCAGCTCACGTTTTCACAAGAGGCTGTAGTTACATCGTAAATAAAAGCAGGTCATTGGCTGCCTACATCACCAGGGGTCTGTACGGGACCTCTGATTGGTTCCAAGTTTAGGAGTTCGGCAAATTTGCCTGAACAGACATAGAGTGTTAAATATATACTTTTTATGAGAAAATGTGCAAGAATTGAAGATGCCAATGTAACAGTATAACTTTAAACCATCCCCTCGGCCATACCCGGGCGCGAACCAGGGACCTTCTGCACACAACGACAACAGCCACCCCCGAAGCATCGTTACCCATCGCTCCACAAAAGCCGCGGCCCTTGCAGAGCTTCAAGGTCTCAGAGCAAGTGACGTCACCGATTGAAACGCTATTTAGCGCGCACCACCGCTAACTAGCTAGCCGTTTCACATCCGTTACACCAACAAATGTTATAGTCATCATCACAATGTTTTACTGTCATGTACAAAAATCAGGTCCTCCCTCGACTGGGACCGATTAACTTCACTCCTTTCAGCTTCGGTCCAACACCTAATAATACAACTACAGAACAATTTGCCAGATGTTTCACCTGACGTATAAATGTGAGGCATCTGGTTGGCGTTTCCACTCACTATCATTATATGGTGATGAGAGGAAGCCCAGTGGTAGAAGATGGAGCGAGATGGATTCTGGCCGACATTCTGCTAATCTTTTTATCGATAAAACATTTTTTACCTCAATACAGTTTTTCTGTTTCCATATCTATAATCTGTAATAAACAGAGTGGACTACGTTTTGTAGACTTTACCCTTTGCCAAGGTCTCAACAAAAATGGCGTTGTTTAGAAGGTGGCCAATGGCGAAATGAGTTACTGCTTCACAGAGTAGTGAATAGGATCTCTCTCTAGCTCGTGCTTGGCTCCGCCCACCTCTTGTCTTGTTCTGTCCACTATGATCCATTTGCTCCCATTGGAAACGATCGGACTGGTCTATCTTGGGTTAGTTATAAAAAAACATCTCCAGTCATTCCGTGAAGAGCATGAGGTGTGGCCGACGTTAGCCAGATTGAGCTAGCTACCGAGCTAGTATATGATTTTTTTTCTTTATTTTTTTGCAGAAAAAAACCCAAGTATATATAAGAAGTATACAAACAGACAATGATAACATATGCTAGGGGGTACACCAAATTACAGATTATACAAAGACCTTAAAAGAAACACACATATTGATTGTTTTAACAGCTATTTTATTAGAATAATGTAGTGGTCTTAATAATAATGGTCTTAATGCAACACAACTTCTTACAAGTTTTGTTAAATCCAGCGATATACAAGGGATCTCTATTGCTGACAGAGATAATTAAAGGGATCTCTATTGCTGACAGAGATAATTAAAGGGATCTCTATTGCTGACAGAGATAATTAAAGGGATCTCTATTGCTGACAGAGATAATTAAAGGGATCTCTATTGCTGACAGAGATAATTAAAGGGATCTCTATTGCTGACAGAGATAATTAAAGGGATCTCTATTGCTGACAGAGATATTATCATCAGTCAACTTGCGGATGACACTACCCTCTTTTTTGAAAGATGCTGACCAGATTCCTAGAGCAGTCTATGTGATAAATATTTTTTCCAAAAGCATCTAGTCTTTGCCTGGAACTGTTCCCATTCATATAAAGAGTTTTAACTACAAAAGATCCATTCATATAAAGAGTTTTAATAGTACTACAAAATAGCTCCCCAAAGTCACATTTCTCAAGATCCATTCATATAAAGAGTTTTAATAGTACTACAAAATAGTTCCCCAAAGCCACATTTCTCAAGATCCATTCATATAAAGAGTTTTAATAGTACTACAAAATAGTTCCCCAAAGTCACATTTCTCAAGATCCATTCATATAAAGAGTTTTAATAGTACTACAAAATAGCTCCCCAAAGTCACATTTCTCAAGATCCATTCATATAAAGAGTTTTAATAGTACTACAAAATAGTTCCCCAAAGTCACATTTCTCAAGATCCATTCATATAAAGAGTTTTAATAGTACTACAAAATAGCTCCCCAAAGTCACATTTCTCAAGATCCATTCATATAAAGAGTTTTAATAGTACTACAAAATAGTTCCCCAAAGCCACATTTCTCAAGATCCATTCATATAAAGAGTTTTAATAGTACTACAAAATAGTTCCCCAAAGTCACATTTCTCAAGATCCATTCATATAAAGAGTTTTAATAGTACTACAAAATAGCTCCCCAAAGTCACATTTCTCAAGATCCATTCATATAAAGAGTTTTAATAGTACTACAAAATAGTTCCCCAAAGTCACATTTCTCAAGATCCATTCATATAAAGAGTTTTAATAGTACTACAAAATAGTTCCCCAAAGTCACATTTCTCAAGATCCATTCATATAAAGAGTTTTAATAGTACTACAAAATAGTTCCCCAACGTCACATTTCTCAAGATCCATTCATATAAAGAGCTTTAATAGTACTACAAAATAGTTCCCCAAAGTCACATTTCTCAAGATCCATTCATATAAAGAGCTTTAATAGTACTACAAAATAGTTCCCCAAAGTCACATTTCTCAAGATCCATTCATATAAAGAGTTTTAATAGTACTACAAAATAGCTCCCCAAAGTCACATTTCTCAAGATCCATTCATATAAAGAGTTTTAATAGTACTACAAAATAGTTCCCCAAAGCCACATTTCTCAAGATCCATTCATATAAAATTTTAATAGTACTACAAAATAGTTCCCCAAAGCCACATTTCTCAAGATCCATTCATATAAAGAGTTTTAATAGTACTACAAAATAGTTCCCCAAAGCCACATTTCTCAAGATCCATTCATATAGAGTTTTAATAGTACTACAAAATAGTTCCCCAAAGTCACATTTCTCAAGATCCATTCATATAAAGAGTTTTAATAGTACTACAAAATAGTTCCCAAAGCCACATTTCTCAAGATCCATTCATATAAAGAGTTTTAATAGTACTACAAAATAGTTCCCCAAAGCCACATTTCTCAAGGGAGAGAAATAGAAACTCATTTTCCACTGTATCGAAGGCTTTATGGAAGTCTATGAAGACAATAAAACTATCTTTGAAGATTAGATCAGAATAGTCAATAAGGTCTAACACCAGTCGGATATGATTAGATATATAGGGTCTCTTCTATAATTGAGTCCAATACTGCCTTCAATCTTTTTTGAAAATATAGAGGCTAATATTTTGTAGTCGTTATTGAGCAGACAGATTGGACGCCAATTATCGAGGAGAAGCAAGTCTTTCTTGGGATTACGTATTAATGTAATCAGACCTGGAGTCAGACTGGGAGGGAGAGCATTATTTGCAATGCTTTCAGAAAAGACCAACATAAAAGGGGCAAACTATTGAGAAAAGGTTTTGTAAAACTCAGCAGATGTACCATCAGTCCCCCTAAGGTGTTCAATAGCATAAATGATCTCTTCAACTATAATAGAGTCACACTGTTTCCTTGTCAGCCTCACCAATTGATTTCACATCCCCCAGAGAGTCAAAAAAATAAATAGTTGTGGAAATCTCACAGTACTTAGAACTATATAAATTCCTGTAGAAGTTGGAACTAAAGTTAGAGACTAATTTGGGATCGTCTGTGATGAGACCATTAATATTTAATTGTTGAATTGTATTAATGGGTGGGGTTATATCCTTCCTGTTTGGCCCTGTCCGGGGGTGTCCTCGGATGGGGCCACAGTGTCTCCTGACCCCTCCTGTCTCAGCCTCCAGTATTTATGCTGCAGTAGTTTGTGTTGGGGGGCTAGGGTCAGTTTGTTATATCTGGAGTACTTCTCCTGTCCTATTCGGTGTCCTGTGTGAATCTAAGTGTGCGTTCTCTAATTCTCTCCTTATCTCTTTCTTTCTCTCTCTCTCGGAGGACCTGAGCCCTAGGACCATGCCCCAGGACTACCTGACATGATGACTCCTTGCTGTCCCCAGTCCACCTGGCCATGCTGCTGCTCCAGTTTCAACTGACCTGAGCCCTAGGACCATGTCCCAGGACTACCTGACATGATGACTCCTTGTTGTCCCCAGTCCACCTGGCCATGCTGCTGCTCCAGTTTCAACTGTTCTGCCTTACTATTATTCGACCATGCTGGTCATTTATGAAAATTTGAACATCTTGGCCATGTTCTGTTATAATCTCCACCCGGCACAGACAGAAGAGGACTGGCCACCCCACATATGCTCTCTCTAATTCTCTCTTTCTTTCTCTCTCTCGGAGGACCTGAGCCCTAGGACCGTGCCCCAGGACTACCTGACATGATGACTCCTTGCTGTCCACCTGACTGCTGCTGCTCCAGTTTCAACTGTTCTGCCTTATTATTATTCGACCATGCTGGTCCTTTATGAACATTTGAACATCTTGGCCATGTTCTGTTATAATCTCCACCCGGCACAGCCAGAAGAGGACTGGCCACCCCACATAGCCTGGTTCCTCTCTAGGTTTCTTCCTAGGTTTTGGCCTTTCGAGGGAGTTTTTTCCTAGCCACCGTGCTTCTACACCTGCATTGCTTGCTGTTTGGGGTTTTAGGCTGGGTTTCTGTACAGCACTTTGTGACATCAGCTGATGTAAGAAGGGCTATATAAATAAATTTGATTTGATTTGATATTATTTTTTTAAGAGTGGTCTTTTTCTAACCTGAAAAAAACTAGTTGAATTTTGTGCATCCTCCTCCAGCCACTTCTTCCCAGATCTGACAAAGGCTCCCTCTGCTTTCAGTTTATACATATCATCCAACTTGTGTTGTAGCTCAAACAGGACAGATTTGTCCTCCTCTGAGAGACTTTCAACAGACTTTTGAACGAGACAGGTGATCTTTGTAATTATACTTTCTTCTTCAACTCTCCTCGTCTTGGCAAGAATATTCCCATATATTCTTAAATATTTTCCAACCTCATATTTAAAAGGCTGCTAGGACATGAACACAGTAGCACAGAATAGATCCATATGACGTTGAGAAATAGTGCATTGTGGGAAGTTTAGAAGATGCCCTGGAAATAAGTTAATAAATAGGTAATAACGCAAAAACATAACTGTTTTTCTCTTATAGGTAACCAAATCGTGACCACAACTAATTTACTAAGTCTTTAACCACACAGTGTTGTTACATTGGTGAGTAAAAACTCAGGCGTCCTACACTTTAACATTTTGTCTGAAAATAAAATATACATTTTACTCAACTGCGTTACCCACTCCAGTCAGCAGATGGCGGTCTGAGACTTTAAGGCGATGCTGTTGGTGTGACGTATAATGTAGTGGACGGAACGCTTCTTTCATCAGCAGCAACAGTTAGTCAGACACCTCCGTAGCTTGATAGACAACAGAGACGCAGCAATAAAGCTCTTTAGACGCTTTAGTGTATATTAGCCACTGTGTTTTAAACACGCGGATCTCGTCTAGTTAGTTATCCGATTTCATATTTACGGTGTTGTTATTAGTCATCTAGCGGGCTGGTTAAGTTAGCATTAGCCTAGCTATCTAACATCCCCGACCATGAGTTCACTGAGCTGCTCTCCTCCTGATAAAGAAGAGGAGGTCTGCTGGACGGAGAAAGAAGCTCTGGTCAAAGAGGAGGAGGATGTTACAATACAAAAACAAGTAGAGGGTGAGGCTGTTACCGTGAAAGAAGAAGAGAAAGATGTTTCAGTGAAAGAAGAGGAAGATGTGTTCAAAGTGAAAGAAGAGGAAGATGTGTTCAAAGTGAAAGAGGAGGATGTTACCGTAAAAGAAGAGGGGGATGCAGTTTTTGGAGTGAAAGAGGAAGAGGAGGAGATGACTGTCACATCTAAAATGGAGGAGGAAGAAGAAGAGGAAGAAGAAGAGGAGGAAACTGGATATCTTGGCCCGGTTTCCCAAACGCATCTTAAGGCATCCAATGGTTCTAACGGTGAACTTAGCCGTAAGATGGTTTTGAGAAACCGGGCCCTGATTAACACTAGTAAGTACTGTCTTAAATACAGAGGCACAAACTCTGCAGTTGTTTAACTGATGTGTGGTGTTAAAGGGGAAGTCTGCAGTTGCTACATCCATATTTTGGCTTTTAAATTATTTATTTCTAGCCATTGATTCTTGAAGAATATAACACATGCCTCATGAGCTTAGTTCAACTGTTGTACCTCATCAGAACCCCAAATAAGCTTTTTTTACTCCGGTGTTTAGAAACAATGTAAACCAACACTGTATAGCCTCAACATGGTTAAAACTATAATGTTGATATCATGGATGGTCAGTCCTTGCATCCATAGGTCTGTCTATGAATTTGAGAGTAGTTACATTTCTCCAGCCCCATCCAACATCTTATTACCTAAACAGTGGTGGAATTACAGGTTTGTTATTGTTTAAACTGCATATTGGTTGATTGATTGTGTAGCTTTGGGACAACCTAGGATATAAACAGCAACAAAATGCCAGTTACTGGACCCAGGTTTGAGTTCAACTCAGGGCCTCTCCCTGAATTCACTACACTATGAATACAAGGACTGGCCATCCATGAGGTCATAATGATAATTTAACCAGGTTTCTAGGATATTTATTTATTTAGATTTTATTTCACCTTTATTTAACCAGGTAGGCAAGTGTGTGTGTATATATATATATATTCTAGAATTCATCCATGATGTCATAATGATGGTTTAACCAGGGTTTTAGGATATATAGTATATTCTAGAATTAATTCATGTGAAACGGCTAGCTAGTTAGCTGTGGTGCGTGCTATAAATAGCGTTTCAATCGGTGACGTCACTTGCTCTGAGACCTTGAAGTAGTGGTTCCCCTTGCTCTGCAAGGACGCGGCTTTTGTGGAGCGATTGGTAACGATGCTTTGTGGGTGACTGTTGTTGATGTGTGCAGAGGGTTCCTGGTTCGCGCCCGGGTATGGGCGAGGGACGGTCTAAAGTTATACTGTTACATATAGTATATTCTAGAATTCATCCGTGAGGTCATAATGATCGTTTAACCAGGTTTCTAGGATATATAGTATATTCTAGAGTTCATTCATGAGGTCATAATGATCGTTTAACCAGGTTTCTAGGATATATAGTATATTCTAGAGTTCATTAATGATGTCATAATGAGAGTTTTAACCTACTATTGAAGCTATACAGTGTTTGTTTACAAACAGTGGTGTCATACAGGCGTATATATTGGTTTCTGATGGGGTGAGACAGTTGAAACATGAGTCGTTTATAAGCTCTATTCTTCAGGAATCAATGGTGATATATTATATGGGTCTTTCTATAGCTACCAGTGTAGATTTCCCATAGGGATCAAATTGTTAGAGCTGTTGATAAGTCATTGTATAATATTCAGCCAATTGTTTTAGAGCTGACCGTAGTCTACTGGTCGATTGTTCTGTCCTGTGGTCCTTCTGTAGCTCAGTTGGTAGAGCATGGCGCTTGTAACGCCAGGGTAGTGGGTTCGATTCCCGGGACCACCCATACGTAGAATGTATGCACACATGACTGTAAGTCGCTTTGGATAAAAGCGTCTGCTAAATGGCATATATTTCTGTCGATGGGCTGTTTTGTTCACCGTGATTTATTTTTTGTAGAGGAGTCGCAAATACTCTACATATTCAACATTTTGTGGACACACCTTCAAATTAGTGGGTTCATGGGATGCAACAAACACTGGTAGTAGAGTGGCCTTACTGAAGAGCTCTTACTTTAAATGTAGCACCATCATGGGATGCAACAAACACTGGTAGTAGAGTGGCCTTACTGAAGAGCTCTTACTTTAAATGTAGCACCATCATGGGATGCAACAAACACTGGTAGTAGAGTGGCCTTACTGAAGAGCTCTTACTTTAAATGTAGCACCATCATGGGATGCAACAAACACTGGTAGTAGAGTGGCCTTACTGAAGAGCTCTTACTTTAAATGTAGCACCATCATGGGATGCAACAAACACTGGTAGTAGAGTGGCCTTACTGAAGAGCTCTTACTTTAAATGTAGCACCATCATGGGATGCAACAAACACTGGTAGTAGAGTGGCCTTACTGAAGAGCTCTTACTTTAAATGTAGCACCATCATGAGATGCAACAAACACTGGTAGTAGAGTGGCCTTACTGAAGAGCTCTTACTTTAAATGTAGCACCATCATGGGATGCAATCTTTCCAACAATTCAGTTTGTCAAATTTCTGCCCTGTTCGAGCTGCCTCGGGTCAACTGTAAGTGCTGTTATTGTGAAGTGGAAACCTCAGAGTCCTGACCAGAGTCCTGACCTCAACCCCATCGAACACCTTAGGGATACATTGGTTTTAGCTTAATTGTCTAAGACAATTGAGGAGATAGCAAACCGCAACTTAATTAGGACTATAATATGCCTAACTGTTGAATATGCCTGTATAAAGGCTTTATAAATCAGTACCAGTCAAAAGTTTGGACGCACCTACTCATTCAAGGCTTTTTCTTTATTTTTACTATTTTCTATGTTGTAGAATAATAGTGAAGTCATCAAAACTATAAAATAACACACATGGAATCAAGTAGTAACCAAAAAAGTGTTAAACAAACCAAAATGTATTTTATATTTCAGATTCTTCAAATAGCCACCAATTGCCTTGATGACAGCTTTGCACACTCTTGGCATTCTCTCAACCAGCTTCATGAGGTAGTCACCTGGAATGCATTTCAATGACCTTCTCTGGGATATGTGGGACGCTCGCGTTCCACCTCGACAACAGCCAGTGAAATTGCAGGGCGCCAAATTCCTCAAACATACAAGTAATATACACCATTTTAAAGATAAACTTCTTGTTAATCCAACCACAGTGTCCGATTTCAAAAAGGCTTTACGGCGAAAGCATACATTGTGATTATCTGAGGACAGCGCCTAGTCACAAAAAAACATACAGCCATTTTCCAGACAAAGAGAGGAAATAGAGAGAAAATGAATCACTAACCTTTGATGATCTTCGTCAGATGGCACTCATAGGACTTCATGTTACACAATACATGTATGTTTTGTTCGATAAAGTTAATATTTATATCCAAAAATCTCCATTTACATTGGCACGTTATGTTCTGTAATGTTTTGCCTCCAAAACGTCCGGTGATTTTGCAGAGAGCCACATCAATTTACAGAAATACTCATCATAAACGCTGATGAAAGATACAAGTGTAATACATAGAATTAAAGATAAACTTCTCCTTAATGCCACCGCTGTGTCAGAATTTTAAAAAGCTTTACGGCAAATGCACACCATGCGATTATCTGACTACAGCGCTCAGCCACCAAAACAAGCCATACAGATACCCGCCATGTTGTGGAGTCAACAAAATGTAGAAATAGCATTATAAATATTGACTTACCTTTGATGATCTTCATCGGAATGCACTCCCAGCAATCACAATAAATGTTAGTTTTGTTCGATAAAGTCCATATTTATGTCCAAATACCTCCTTTTTGTTCTCACGTTTAGTTCACTATTCTAAATGCACTAGGCGCGGGCACTAAGTCCAGACGAAAAGTCAAAAAAGTTACATTACCGTTCGTAGAAACATGTCAAACAGGACAAACATTTTTCAACAGGACAATGACCCAAAACACACCTCCAGGCTGTGTAAGGGCTATTTGACCAGGAAGGAGAGTGATGGAGTGCTGCGTTAGATGACCTGGCCTCCATAATCCCTGACCCCAACGCAATTGAGATGGTTTGGGATGAGTTGAGTGAAGGAAAAGCTGCCAACAAGTGCTCAGCATATGTGGGAACTCTTTCAAGACCGTTGGAAGAGCATACTTTGAATAATCTAAAATATATTTTGATTTAACACTTTTATTTACGACATGTTTCTCAAAATACCTATTTTTGATACAGTAGTTGTCAGCTTGAATGCTAACGCTCATTGACAGGCTGGTAGCAAAGCTAACCACAGAGCATTTTACTCAAACATGATATTAAGCAGGACATTCAAATGAGCCTGTGAAATGCACTCTCAAGCAACCTGTAAAATGGAGGCTATTTTTTGCTGTCGGCCTATGGGAACTCCACAGTTTTCCCCCCATGGTGGAGAATTAGTGAATAGACACCAGAGCTTAATGTGAGTTTCCTTGAGTAGCATCCTGATCTTGCTCTGATAATGTGTGGTAATATTCGGAATACATTGTGAAAAACAAATACCTTCGCTCACCATTTCTGCCCACACAGATGTACTACAACTAGATAACAGATATACTGCAACTAGATAACAGATATACTGCAACTAGATAACAGATATACTACTGCAACTAGATAACAGATATACTACTGCAACTAGATAACAGATATACTGCAACTAGATAACAGATATACTGCTGAAACTAGATAACAGATATACTGCTGAAACTAGATAACAGATATACTGCTGAAACTAGATAACATATATACTGCAACTAGGTAACAGATATACTACTGCAACTAGGTAACATATAACATATATACTGCAACTAGGTAACAGATATACTGCAACTAGGTAACAGATATACTACTGCAACTAGGTAACATATAACATATATACTGCAACTAGGTAACAGATATACTGCAACTAGGTAACAGATATACTGCTGCAACTAGGTAACATATATACTGCTGCAACTAGATAACAGATACACTGCAACGAGATAACAGATATACTGCAACTAGATAACAGATATACTGCTGAAACTAGATAACAGATATACTGCTGAAACTAGATAACAGATATACTGCTGAAACTAGATAACAGATATACTACTGCAACTAGATAACAGATATACTACTGCAACTAGATAACAGATATACTACTGCAACTAGATAACAGATATACTACTGCAACTAGATAACAGATATACTACTGCAACTAGATAACAGATATACTACTGCAACTAGATAACAGATATACTACTGCAACTAGATAACAGATATACTGCAACTAGATAACAGATATACTGCAACTAGATAACAGATATACTGCAACTAGATAACATATATACTGCTGAAACTAGATAACAGATATACTGCTGCAACTAGATAACAGATATACTGCAACTAGATAACAGATATACTGCTGAAACTAGATAACAGATATACTGCTGAAACTAGATAACAGATATACTGCTGCAACTAGATAACAGATATACTACTGAAACTAGATAACAGATATACTGAAACTAGATAACAGATATACTGCAACTAGATAACAGATATACTGCAACTAGATAAAAGATATACTGCTGAAACTAGATAAAAGATATACTGCTGAAACTAGATAACAGATATACTGCTGCAACTAGATAACAGATATACTGCAACTAGATAACAGATATACTGCTGAAACTAGATAACAGATATACTGCTGCAACTAGATAACAGATATACTGCAACTAGATAACAGATATACTACTGAAACTAGATAACAGATATACTGCAACTAGATAACAGATATACTGCAACTAGATAACAGATATACTGCTGAAACTAGGTAACATATGTACTGCAACTAGGTAACAGATACACTGCAACTAGATAACAGATATACTACTACAACTAGGCAACAGTTATACTGCATATTGGTGACCAAGAGTCGTCTGCTTAGGTTTTCACCAACTGTAATAACTTATTTCTACAATCATCCACTTTATGACTGTGAAAAAATATAATAAATAAGATAATAAATAAAAATAAGACTAAATAAGACTGTTGTTGCTCACATGACTGTTAAGAAAATAGTCTGGTTGTTTAAAAAAGTTTTCAAACATTCATTACAGACGTAAAAATCATGTGCATCACCTTTTACCTCAAATAAACAGTGTATTTCTGCTGTTGTGGGCCTTTAACCGTCTGTCTGACCTTGTTGTTCACACAGGAGAGAGACAAGACTATAGTGGATCCTCTGGGGAGCCTCAACAACAGCATGATGCTGAAGAGACAGAGAAGAGTCTCTCCACATCAGAACACCTCAAACACCAGCAGAGACCCACAGGAAAGAAACCTCACCGCTGCTCTGACTGTGGGAAGAGATTCACCTCTTCAACAGACCTTAAAAGACATCAGAGAATCCATACAGGAGAGAAACCTTATAGCTGTGATTGGTGTGGGAAGAGTTTTACTACATCTAGCCAGCTGACTATACACCAGAGAATACACACAGGAGAGAAACCTTACCACTGTTCTGACTGTGGAACAAGTTTTGTTTCTTCCCAATATTTAAAATCACACAAGAGAACACACACAATAGCGAAACCTTACCACTGCTCTGACTGTGGAAAATGTTTTGTTTCATCACAATATTTAAAATCACACCAGAAAACACACACGGGAGAGAAGCCTTATAGCTGTGATCAATGTGGGAAGAGATTTAGTCACTCAAGCAACTTGATGGTACATTTGAGAACGCACACTGGAGAGAAACCTTATAGCTGTGATCAATGTGGCAAGAGTTTTACTTCATCTAGTCAGCTGACTATACACAAGAGAACACACACAGGAGAGAAACCTTACCACTGCTCTGACTGTGGAAAGTGTTTTGTTTCATCCCAATATTTAAAATCACACCAGAAAACACACAAAGGAGAGAAGCCTTATAGCTGTGATCAATGTGGGAGGAGTTTTACTCACTCAAGCAACATGATATCACACCAGAGAACACACACAGGAGCGAAACCTTGTGGCTGTAATCAATGTGGGAAGAGGTTTACTCAGCCAAACATCCTGATAGCCCACCAGAGAACACACACAGGAGAGAAACCTTATAGCTGTGATCAATGTGGGAAGAGTTACTCTGGTAAAAGATCTCTGATTAAACATCAGAAAATACATAAAGGAGTTGTTTCATGATATCAATGAAATAATGTCACAATGTAGAATGTTTTAACATTGTAGTAGGAGTATTCTAATGATGTCATAATGTAGAATGCTTTAACATTGTAGTAGGAGTATTATGATGTCATAATGTAGAACCCTAAACGTTTGTCCCCTGTTCTGTTGATTTCAGCATGATATGGATATTAGCCTCATTGAGAAGAGTAGTATTTATGTGATTAACATTAACACAAATAAAGCACAAATAAAGTGTTGCGTTTCACTTCCCGCGTTGGCGACCTACTTGAATCAAACTGCAACACTTTAAATGTAGCGAGCTGTTTTCTACAAATGTACCTCTAAATAGTGATGTACACATTATTCCCACAATCCGTGTGGTGTTTGAGCTGTTACGTTTAACCGGACGTGCAACCTCATCTCCCCCCTCTCGCGCAATTGATTTCAACGTGATATCGATGAGTGATGACAAATATGTGTTGCGTTCCTTTGTTTAGCGACCCCTACATTTAAACGCATCACTCCAACATGTAGCTGACTGTCTTCTGCAGGTTGCCCTCTAACCAGTGAGGTGAAATATATCTTCCATTTCCAGGTGTTTTGTTTAGTTTCAACAGCAACCTACAACCTGATTTCCCCCCTAATCGATATCAGTGATTTATTGCCACTTGTCAAAACAACATTGTTTCTAGTGCTTGTGCAGTTTATAAGGAGCTTGTTTGTTTATTGTTTATGTTAAATAGTAATATGATTATTGTGGCAGATGTTTATTGTTTATGTTAAAAAGTAATATGATTATTGTGGCAGATGTTTATTGTTTATGTTAAATAGTAATATGATTATTGTGGCAGATGTTTATTGTTTATGTTAAATAGTAATATGATTATTGTGGCAGATGTTTATTGTTTATGTTAAATAGTAATATGATTATTGTGGCAGATGTTTATTGTTTATGTTAAAAAGTAATATGATTATTGTGGCAGATGTTTATTGTTTATGTTAAATAGTAATATGATTATTGTGGCAGATGTTTATTGTTTATGTTAAATAGTAATATGATTATTGTGGCAGATGTTTATTGTTTATGTTAAAAAGTAATATGATTATTGTGGCAGATGTTTATTGTTTATGTTAAATAGTAATATGATTATTGTGGCAGATGTTTATTGTTTATGTTAAAAAGTAATATGATTATTGTGGCAGATGTTTATGTTAAAAAGTAATATGATTATTGTGGCAGATGTTTGTGGAAATGTTATGTTTAGGTTTTCAATTTATCTCAAACCATTTCTGCATATTGGTTATTGATTTGGACAAGTTAAAACTGTTTTGACATTGGGCTCCTCCCACCAAGCAAAATGTTGTTGAAAAGACGTTGAAAATAAGTCTATGCCCGACGTCCAATCTACGTTCGGTTTTGGTTGAAAGTCGAAAAAACTTTTTTCAGGTTTCAATGACAACAAAACAACAAAATTTAAACGTACTTGCAGCCTAAACATACTATACTATACATATGGATGCAGTATATAATACATACATACTATACATATGGATGCAGTATATACATACACACTATACTATACATATGGATGCAGTATATACATACATACTATACATATGAATGCAGTATATACATACATACTATACTATACATATGAATGCAGTATATACATACACACTATACTATACATATGAATGCAGTATATACATACATACTATACTATACATATGGATGCAGTATATACATACACACTATACTATACATATGGATGAAGTATATACATACATACTATACATATGGATGCAGTATATACATACACACTATACTATACATATGGATGAAGTATATACATACATACATACTATACATATGGATGCAGTATATACATACATACTATACTATACATATGGATGAAGTATATACATACACACTATACTATACATATGGATGCAGTATATACATACACACTATACTATACATATGGATGAAGTATATACATACATACTATACATATGGATGCAGTATATACATACATACTATACTATACATATGGATGCAGTATATACATACACACTATACTATACATATGGATGCAGTATATACATACACACTATACTATACATATGGATGAAGTATATACATACATACATACTATACATATGGATGCAGTATATACATACACACTATACTATACATATGAATGAAGTATATACATACACACTATACTATACATATGAATGAAGTATATACATACACACTATACTATACATATGGATGCAGTATAATGCAGTATATAATACATACTATACATATGGATGAAGTATATACATACACACTATACTATACATATGGATGCAGTATAATGCAGTATATAATACATACTATACTATACATATGGATGCAGTATATAATACATACTATACTATACATATGAATGCAGTATATACATACATACTATACATATGGATGCAGTATATAATACATACTATACATATGGATGCAGTATATACATACTATACTATACATATGAATGCAGTATATACATACACACTATACTATACATATGGATGCAGTATATAATACATACTATACTATACATATGGATGCAGTATATACATACATACTATACTATACATATGGATGCAGTATATACATACATACTATACTATACATATGGATGCAGTATATACATACATACTATACTATACATATGGATGCAGTATAAACATACATACTATACTATACATATGGATGCAGTATATACATACATACTATACATATGGATGCAGTATATACATACTATACATATGGATGCAGTATATACATACACACTATACTATACATATAGTATATACATACACACTATACTATACATAGTATATACATACATACTATACATATGGATGCAGTATATACATACACACTATACTATACATATGGATGCAGTATATACATACATATGGATGCAGTATATACATACATACTATACATATGGATGCAGTATATACATACACACTATACTATACATATAGTATATACATACACACTATACTATACATAGTATATACATACATACTATACATATGGATGCAGTATATACATACACACTATACTATACATATAGTATATACATACACACTATACTATACATAGTATATACATACTATACATATGGATGCAGTATATACATACACACTATACTATACATATGGATGCAGTATATACATACATACTATACATATGGATGCAGTATATACATACACACTATACTATACATAGTATATACATACTATATTATACATATAGTATATACATACACACTATACTATACATAGTATATACATACATACTATACATATGGATGCAGTATATACATACATACTATACATATGGATGCAGTATATACATACACACTATACTATACATATGGATGCAGTATATACATACATACTATACTATACATATGGATGCAGTATATACATACATACTATACTATACATATGGATGCAGTATATACATACATACTATACTATACATATGAATGCAGTATATACATACATACTATACTATACATATGGATGCAGTATATACATACATACTATACTATACATATGGATGCAGTATATACATACATACTATACTATACATATGGATGCAGTATATACATACACACTATACTATACATATGGCTGCAGTATATACATACATACTATACATATGGATGCAGTATATACATACACACTATACTATACATATGGATGCAGTATATACATACATACTATACATATGGATGCAGTATAAACATACATACTATACTATACATATGGATGCATTATATACATACATACTATACATATGGATGCAGTATATACATACATACTATACTATACATATGGATGCAGTATATACATACATACTATACATATGGATGCAGTATATACATACTATACATATGGATGCAGTATATACATACATACTATACATATGGATGCAGTATATACATACACACTATACTATACATATGGATGCAGTATATACATACACACTATACTATACATATGGATGCAGTATATACATACACACTATACTATACATATGGATGCAGTATATACATACATACTATACTATACATATGGATGCAGTATATACATACATACTATACTATACATATGGATGCAGTATATACATACACACTATACTATACATATGGATGCAGTATATACATACACACTATACTATACATATGGATGCAGTATATACATACATACTATACTATACATATGGATGCAGTATATACATACATACTATACTATACATATGGATGCAGTATATACATACTATACTATACATATGGATGCAGTATATACATACATACTATACTATACATATGGATGCAGTATATACATACATACTATACTATACATATGGATGCAGTATATACATACATACTATACATATGGATGCAGTATATACATACTATACTATACATATGAATGCAGTATATACATACATACTATACATATGGATGCAGTATATACATACTATACTATACATATGAATGCAGTATATACATACATACTATACATATGGATGCAGTATATACATACACACTATACTATACATATGGATGCAGTATATACATACATACTATACATATGGATGCAGTATATACATACATACTATACTATACATATGGATGCAGTATATACATACATACTATACATATGGATGCAGTATATACATACTATACTATACATATGAATGCAGTATATACATACATACTATACATATGGATGCAGTATATACATACATACTATACATATGGATGCAGTATATACATACATACTATACATATGGATGCAGTATATACATACACACTATACTATACATATGGATGCAGTATATACATACATATCCTTCCTGTTTGGCCCTGTCAGGGGTGTCCTCGGATGGGGCCACAGTACTCCTGACCCCTCCTGTCTCAGCCTCCAGTATTTATGCTGCAGTAGTTTATGTGTCGGGGGGCTAGGGTCAGTTTGTTATATCTGGAGTACTTCTCCTGTCCTATTCGGTGTCCTGTGTGAATCTAAGTGTGCGTTCTCTAATTCTCTCCTTCTCTCTTTCTTTCTCTCTCTCGGAGGACCTGAGCCCTAGGACCATGTCCCAGGACTACCTGACATGAGGACTCCTTGCTGTCCCCAGTCCACCTGGCCATGCTCCTGCTCCAGTTTCAACTGACCTGAGCCCTAGGACCGTGCCCCAGGACTACCTGACATGAAGGCTCCTTGCTGTCCCCAGTCCACCTGACTGTGCTGCTGCTCCAGTTTCAACTGTTCTGCCTTATTATTATTCGACCATGCTGGTCATTTATGAACATTTGAACATCTTGGTCATGTTCTGTTATAATCTCTACCCGGCACAGCCAGAAGAGGACTGGCCACCCACATAGCCCGGTTCCTCTCTAGGTTTCTTCCTAGGTTTTGGCCTTTCTAGGGAGTTTTTCCTAGCCACCGTGCTTTTACACCTGCATTGTTTGCTGTTTGGGGTTTTAGGCTGGGTTTCTGTACAGCACTTTGAGATATCAGCTGATGTACGAAGGGCTATATAAATAAATTTGATTTGATTTGACATACTATACATATGGATGCAGTATATACATACACACTATACTATACATATGGATGCAGTATATACATACATACTATACATATGGATGCAGTATATACATACACACTATACTATACATATGGATGCAGTATATACATACATACTATACATATGAATGCAGTATATACATACATACTATACTATACATATGAATGCAGTATATACATACACACTATACTATACATATGGATGCAGTATATACATACATACTATACATATGGATGCAGTATATACATACATACTATACTATACATATGGATGCATTTTTAAAACTTGGACCAACTTATGATTTTTTTTAAAAACAATCATCCAATATTTACACACAGTATTTCTTGACAACATTCAAGTGCTAATTGTCTTTATTCCACTACTGAAGAAGCATGACTCAAATCACCTCGTATTTCAAACATTCAGCCTGAGGGGCTATTCGATGCTAATGCATAACACCACAGGATGTTTTTGTGCTGGTCAAGGGCAGACAGGTCTGGAGTGAACCAAGGAAGGGGGCATGCTTATTTAAGATGGTGAGGAAGGCACTTTTAAAGAATAACCAGGTGTCATCTACTGAAGGGATGAGTTCAATGTCATTCCAGGATACCCCGGCCAGGTCGATTAGAAAGGCCTGCTTGCAGAAGTGTTTCAGGGAGTGTTTGACAGTGATGAGGGGTGGTCGTTTGGTCACAGACCCATTACGGATGCAGGCAATGAGGCAGTGGTCGCTGAGATCTTGATTGAAAACAGCAGAGGTGTATTTGGAGGGTGAGTTTAGTGAGGATGATATCTATGAGGGTGCCCGTGTTTATGGATTTGGGGTTGTGCCTGGTAGGTTCATTGATAATTTGTGTGAGTTTGAGGGCATCAAGCTTAGATTGTAGGATGGCTGGGGTGTTAAGCATGTTCCAGTTTAGGTCTCCTAGCAGCATGAGCTCAGAAGATAGATGGGGGGGCAATCAAATCAGTGTCGAGGGCACAGCTGGGGGCAGAGGGTGGTCTATAGCAAGCGGCAACAGTCAGAGACTTGTTTCTGGTAAGGTGAATTTTTTAGAAGTAGAAGCTCGAATTATTTGGGTACCGACTGCTCGCAGGGCTTTTATGTACTCTGCGCCATCGTCTTGGAACACCTTACAAAATTATTTTAAACTGGAAGAACTTGTCCCGATTGGTGTTTTTAAATCACTGATGAAGGATTTTGAGGCTGATTCCCTGACCTGTCAATGTTTTTAATTTGCTGTTTTATATTCTTGTGAATTCAATGGTCTTTACTAGATTACTTGTAGTTTTTCATGTTGTCTGTCGGTAATTTTCTTGTAATGACTTGGTGCTGCCTATCTTGGCCAGGGCGCTCTTGAAAAAGAGATTTTAATCTCAATGAGCCCTTCCTTGTTAAATAAAGGTAAAAAAGACATAAAAAAAAGAAAACTCTGCAGGCTCTGGCAGTGCTCCTCCTGCTCCTCCTTGCACAAAGGCAGGGGTAGCGGTCCTGCTGCTGGGTTGTCGTCCTCCTACGGCCTCCTCCACGTCTCCTGATGTACATTTAACATCATTTAAGTCATTACATTTAAGTCATTTAGCAGATGCTCTTATCCAGAGCGACATACAAATTGGTGCATACACCTTATGGCATCCAGTGGAACAGCCACTTGCATCTAAATCTTTTTTTTGGGGGGTGAGAAGGATTACTTACCCTTACTTACCCTACTGGCCTGTCTCCTGGTAGCGCCTCCATGCTCTGGACACTACGCTGACAGACACAGCAAACCTTCTTGCCACAGCTCGCATTGATGTTCCATCCTGGATGAGCTGCACTACCTGAGCCACTTGTGTGGGTTGTAGACTCAGTCTCATGCTACCACTAGAGTGAAAGCACCGCCAGCATTCCGAAAGGATGAGAGTAGAATAGATAGAGTAGCGCTTCCAGACACATTATAAACATTATGGAGTCTTAAAGGAGGACTGTAGCATCTAATGATGAAACATGGAGTCTTAAAGGAGGACTGTAGCATCTAATGATGAAACATTATGGAGTCTAAACCTGTTAAGGATACCCCCCCACTTTGTGCAATTTCCACCTGAAGACATACCCTATTCTAACAGCCTGTAGCTCAGCCCCAGAGGCAGAAGACATACCCTATTCTAACAGCCTGTAGCTCAGCCCCAGAGGCAGAAGACATACCCTATTCTAACAGCCTGTAGCTCAGGCCCAGAAGCAAGGACATGCATATTCTTGTTACCATTTGATAAAAAACACTCTGAAGTTTGTGTAAATGTGAATTGAATGTAGGAGAATATAACACAATAGATCTGGTAGAAGAAAATACAAGGAAATAAACAGGCGTTTTTCAGTTATTTTATTGTTGTAGCATCTTTAAAATCAACTAGAACATCAAAATATTCAGTTATGCTACTGTGGATACTTTCAAATGAGAGAATAACCAGGCACCAGTATTTGCCCAAAGTTTCAGACAGATTCCTCTAGGAATGAGTGAGGTACATGCCATTGGGTATGTAGTCACCCAGGTGTCCCTCACAAGTTTCCCAAATGTACCCAAGTGGCCGAATTGGTACATGGGTACATTGCTGAAAATAACTATATACAAAATTTTTAAAAATTATTCAAACATACCCGGAAAAATATATTTTGGAAAATTGATGAAAAAAAATGAACATTTCAAAAAAAATAATTAACAACATGGGTAACTATTTACACTCAATGTTCAATAATGTGAAGAGCCTCTACACAATATTGTGCTGCTGATGCCACAGCCCATAGCAGTCTCTTTCTGCTGTGAAGCAGAGGGTCACTGAACAGGTGTCGCAGCCGACAGAGGATTTCTTGTGGCAAAGAGCACAACGAAGCCTCCTTACTGAATTCCTTTTGCACTCATTCTCACCTGCAATAAGGAATTTAAGCATGTGCACACCACTGGTTGTAGGAACAGAAGGGACAGAGGTAGAGGGGACTGAAGGTGCTGCAGTGGACCTGCTGTAGCTAGCAAGCTCCTGGATGAGCAGCTCTCTGAAGGCTAGCTGTGAGATGGGGGGCTGTCCACGGCTCTTGGCCATTTCCTTCTGGAGGATGAAGGCATTCACCACAGCAATGTCAATGAAATGATAAAACAATGTCTTGTACCATTTCTTTGTCTTATGGAGAACATCGTAGTATCCTATAAGAGCGTCGGATAGGTCTACACCTCCTCTGCTCTGGTTGTAGTCCTTGATGGCTGCAGGGATGGGGACACTTTTAGTGGCCCATGCCCCGGTAGCGTCCTTCACACGCCTGTTGACGTGATCCCCACTGAAGGACTTGTGGATAGTGGAGCACACGACCACCTCTCTGGCGTCCATCCACTTCACAAACAGCAGGCCATCTTCACGGATCCATCGCATGGTCCCCCGCTCAGCCCGCTTGGGCATGTCGTCCACCTTCGTCTTCGGGAAGCCCACCCTGGTGGTACGAATGGTGCCACAAGCCCACACATCCAGCTTCATCAGGTCTGCAAACAGGGCAGGGCTTGTGTAGAAGTTATCCACAAACAGTTTGTAGCCCTTCCCCAGCAGTTGAAAATCCAACAACGCCATTACAGAGGCATAGCTGAGTTCCTTACCGGAAGCAAAACTGTTCTTCCCCTCGTAGACAAAGAAATTGTACGTGTAGGCACACTCAGAATCAGCCAACACAAACAGCTTCAGACCACACTTGGTTGGTTTGTTTCTCATGTATTGTTGGAGGCCAATGCTGTCCTTTGAGGCCACCATCCTCTCATTGATTGACACGTTCTGGGCTGGCTGAAAGTACGTCTTGCAGGCCTCGACAATGCTGTGGTAGAGAGGTTTGATTTTGCACAGTGTATCAAACCTCGCTGTGCCTCTCTTCTTCTCATTCTCTTCATCAACCTTTGGGTCACTGATGTGAAGCGCCTGGGAGAGATCCAGAAACCTTTTGCGGGACATAACAGACGAGGGGAAAGGCAGTTGGTAGAGAGACGACGTTTTCCAGTAGCCCTTCAGGCTTTTCAGCCTCACCAGCCCCATGTAGATGACCAGAGAAAGGTAGCAGAAAAAGTCTGCCGTGGATATGGGCTTCCATGCTGCCGTTTTGCCCGCTTGCTTCTTCTTCCCATTCTTATTCGTGTTGGACACGAGCGACTCTACAACGGATTGGGTGAAGAACAGCTGAAAAAGCTGAAGGGGGCTGTACGTAGCAGTCATGTTTAGCTGAGGTCCCGGCTTCCTTTTCGGCCTAAAGGTCGGTTGGGGTGGCTCCACATCGTCTTCTAGGACGGTGTGCCAACGCCATTCTGTCCCTCTGTTAGCGGATGGCACACTTCCCCTCTTCCTCTTCTTTGTCGGTCCTCTAGACGGCCCGGGAGGTGTGGAGCCAGAGACAGCAGGGGTACAGCTGGATGAACCAGCTTCAGAGGGGGATGGACAAGTTGGCACCGGGGGCTCCCAGTCGGGGTCAGTGCCACTGTGAAAGAAAATGTTCAGTTAGAATAGTTTCACATATGAGCCCTGCATCAACAGGTATAATAAAAACACACATTATTTATATATACATATATATGAGTACAGGGAACATAAAGTGCTGTTCCATTTCACTTTGTTGTGGGCTTGTCTGTGTTTGCCTACATTCTACACCATACAATTAATTTATACACATACATGTGTGTGTATATATGTATATACACACACACACACACACACACTATGGGTCGTTCTCATACATACAAACAGACCCTCGCTCACAATGACTAGCCAACACCGCCAGCATTCAAAAGTGACCAAAACATCAGCCAGGAAGCATAGGAACTGAGAAGTGGTCTGTGGTCACCACCTGCAGAACCACTCCTTTATTGGGGGTGTCTTGCTAATTGCCTATAATTTCCACCTGTTGTCTATTCCATTTGCACAACAGCATGTGAAATGTATTGTCAATCAGTGTTGCTTCCTAAGTGGACAGTTTGATTTCACAGAAGTGTGATTGACTTGGAGTTACATTGTGTTGTTTAAGTGTTCCCTTTATTTTTTGAGCAGTGTATGTATATACAGTTGGGTAATAAAAGTATTTAGTCAGCCACCAATTGTGCAAGTTCTCCCGCTTAAAAAGACGAGGGGCCTGTAATTTCTAAACATACATATACATACACATTTTTTACTTACTGATCGAAAAGTGGATCTTCTTCTTCCAAAAACATGTCTTCCGCTGGAATCCAAACTCAGATCACTCACAGAGTCCTCATCCATTCCTTCTGTGTCACTCTCAATTTCTGCAATAATATCATCAACATGTTTATACTTGGACCTTTGATTTCGCTTTTCCACTCTTAGTAGCCATGTTTAACTATTTCAGATTTGAGAACAAATGTGCTTTTCTTTCACAAACAAGGACATTTGTGACCCCAAACTTTTCAACAGTACTGTATATATAGAAATACACCTTTAAAATGTGTACCAATCGATTGGTCAAAAGAACAGGTGACTAAAGTCAAACAAGATTTTTATTAGTCGGGGACAGTCCTACTGGTAACAGATACCAGTCCATCTTCATATCAACTAACAGAACTCTGCTGGTTGTCCTGGTAACAGATACCAGTCCATCTTCATATCAACTAACAGAACTCTGCTGGTTGTCCTGGTAACAGATACCAGTCCATCTTCATATCAACTAACAGAACTCTGCTGGTTGTCCTGGTAACAGATACCAGTCCATCTTCATATCAACTAACAGAACTCTGCTGGTTGTCCTGGTAACAGATACCAGTCCATCTTCATATCAACTAACAGAACTCTGCTGGTTGTCCTGGTAACAGATACCAGTCCATCTTCATATCAACTAACAGAACTCTGCTGGTTGTCCTGGTAACAGATACCAGTGGGCAGATCTATTGTATTTGTTCAAACTAAACAACAGCACTTACTTTTATGTGTCAAATCTGATCCGTTCTTCTCTCCTCCTCCTCTCACAGTTCCACTCAGCCCTGTTGCTTTCCTGCAGTCCACCAGCAGCAGAGACAACCTCTTCATCCCGGGAGAGGCACGACACTGGGACTCCGGGAGGGCGGAAGGGCTAGCGTTGTCCTGGTAACCATAAAGAGGGGACACAGACACATATAATTATAGATGCTGATGTCACTGTTGACATAAAGTGCTTTACAGAAACCCAGACCAGACCACAATAGAGCAAGCTGTATGCTAGACCAGACCAAGCTGTATGCTAGGCCAGACCAAGCTGTATGCTAGGCCAGACCAAGCTGTATGCTAGTCCAGACCAAGCTGTATGCTAGTCCAGACCAAGCTGTATGCTAGACCAGACCAAGCTGTATGCTAGACCAGACCAAGCTGTATGCTAGACCAGACCAAGCTGTATGCTAGACCAGACCAAGCTGTATGCTAGACCAGACCAAGCTGTATGCTAGACCAGACCAAGCTGTATGCTAGACCAGACCAAGCTGTATGCTAGACCAGACCAAGCTGTATGCTAGACCAGACCAAGCTGTATGCTAGACCAGACCAAGCTGTATGCTAGACCAGACCAAGCTGTATGCTAGATCAGACCAAGCTGTATGCTAGGCCAGACCAAGCTGTATGCTAGACCAGACCAAGCTGTATGCTAGACCAGACCAAGCTGTGTGCTAGACCAGACCAAGCTGTGTGCTAGACCAGACCAAGCTGTGTGCTAGACCAGACCAAGCTGTGTGCTAGACCAGACAAAGCTGTGTGCTAGACCAGACCAGGCTATGTGCTAGGCCAGACCAAGCTATATGCTAGGCCAGACCAAGCTATATGCTAGGCCAGACCAAGCTGTATGCTAGGCCAGACCAAGCTGTATGCTAGACCAGACCAAGCTGTATGCTAGACCAGACCAAGCTGTATGCTAGTCCAGACCAAGCTGTATGCTAGTCCAGACCAAGCTGTATGCTAGACCAGACCAAGCTGTATGCTAGACCAGACCAAAGCTGTATGCTAGACCAGACCAAAGCTGTATGCTAGACCAGACCAAAGCTGTATGCTAGACCAGACCAAAGCTGTATGCTAGACCAGACCAAGCTGTATGCTAGTCCAGACCAAGCTGTATGCTAGTCCAGACCAAGCTGTATGCTAGACCAGACCAAGCTGTATGCTAGTCCAGACCAAGCTGTATGCTAGACCAGACCAAGCTGTATGCTAGACCAGACCAAGCTGTATGCTAGACCAGACCAAAGCTGTATGCTAGACCAGACCAAGCTGTATGCTAGACCAGACCAAGCTGTATGCTAGACCAGACCAAGCTGTATGCTAGGCCAGACCAAGCTGTATGCTAGGCCAGACCAAGCTGTATGCTAGACCAGACCAAGCTGTATGCTAGACCAGACCAAGCTGTATGCTAGACCAGACCAAGCTATGTGCTAGACCAGACCAAGCTGTGTGCTAGACCAGACCAAGCTGTGTGCTAGACCAGACAAAGCTGTGTGCTAGACCAGACCAGGCTATATGCTAGGCCAGACCAAGCTGTATGCTAGGCCAGACCAAGCTGTATGCTAGGCCAGACCAAGCTGTATGCTAGACCAGACCAAGCTGTATGCTAGACCAGACCAAGCTGTATGCTAGACCAGACCAAGCTGTATGCTAGACCAGACCAAGCTGTATGCTAGACCAGACCAAGCTGTATGCTAGACCAGACCAAGCTGTATGCTAGACCAGACCAAGCTGTATGCTAGACCAGACCAAGCTGTATGCTAGACCAGACCAAGCTGTATGCTAGACCAGACCAAGCTGTATGCTAGTCCAGACCAAGCTGTATGCTAGACCAGACCAAGCTGTATGCTAGACCAGACCAAGCTGTATGCTAGACCAGACCAAGCTGTATGCTAGACCAGACCAAAGCTGTATGCTAGACCAGACCAAGCTGTATGCTAGACCAGACCAAGCTGTATGCTAGACCAGACCAAGCTGTATGCTAGACCAGACCAAGCTGTATGCTAGACCAGACCAAGCTGTATGCTAGACCAGACCAAGCTGTATGCTAGACCAGACCAAGCTGTATGCTAGACCAGACCAAGCTGTATGCTAGACCAGACCAAGCTGTATGCTAGACCAGACCAAGCTGTATGCTAGTCCAGACCAAGCTGTATGCTAGTCCAGACCAAGCTGTATGCTAGACCAGACCAAAGCTGTACCATCTGGTGTTCTGATGTGGAGAGACTCTTCTCTGCCTCTTCAGCTTCATGAGGTTGTTGAGGCTCCCCAGAGGATCCACGATAGTCATGTCTCTCTCCTGTAGCAGTGACTCTTCTCTGCCTCTTCAGCTTCATGAGGTTGAGAACATCAAATGCTTAGCAGGACAGGAAAATGGTCCAATTCACACACTAATCAAGAGAACATCCCTGGTAAATCATTACTGCCTCCGATCTGTCGGACTCAAAACAAACACACGTTTCAATTGTAGATTGTCAGAGGGTTGGAGTGTTTTGGCTATCCGTAAATAAAAATTAAAAATAAAAACAAGAAAATGGCACCATCTGGTCTGCTTAATATAAGGAATTTGAAATGATTTATATTTTAAGTACATTTTAGACTTTTACTCAAGTAGTATTTTACTGGGTGATTCACTTTTACTTGAGTAATTTTCTATTGAGGTATCTTTACTTTTACTCAAGTATGACAATTGCATACTTTTCCCCCCACCACTGTGATGCAAATGTTAAAGGGCCGTTCCACAAAATGGATGCCTTTTGCGTCCCTTCGACATTTTAAGTATACATTATACACTGTATATTATATTTTAAAAGCCTGTAATAATAGATTAAGTGCACGTTAATATAGACCACATGGAAAATTAAATAAAATCACATTTTGAAGTTCCAAAAATATCTGTACCAATGGCAGATTGCCCCTTAAACAATTCCTACAGTACTGAACAACATACTAAAGTGTAGAACTTCAGTATAATGCCTTTTTTAAAATACATTATTTCAACAACTGCATAGTGCCCCTGTTTATAAAACAGTACTCACTGGTGGTAATCGGATGTTCGGTCTCGTCTTCTTTTATTGAGAAATCCTCCTCTTTTACTTCAAAATGTTCTTCCTCCTTTTTGATTCTGAAAGCTCCTACCCCTTTTTCCACTTTGACAACCTCGTTCCCATATTCCTCTTTCACTGTAATATCATCCTCTTGTTTCACTGTAATATCATCCTCTTGTTTCACTGTAATATCATCCTCTTTCATTCTTCAAGCTTCTTTGCCTCCTTTCACCAGTTTCTTTCTCCGTCGAGATTAGTGAGTTTATGTTCCGGGAGTTTAGCCTAGTGCAGCATCAATGTAACACATTTGCTAATTTAACAAGCCAATTACGTTTAAATGAACCAGTAGATAGGTAAACAGAATTATGTTCAAAACACTAAAAGTAATATACACAAGATTAGGTCTAAAGAGCTTCAATTTTTAGGTTTGCTAGCAAAGCACCGCGTGGGTAAACCAGGAACCTTTTGTCGCTGTTGAAGAAGTCTCCAGTTCCGTCCACTAGATAATACGTCACGCAAGAAGCATCACCTGAAAAATTCATATCGCCATCTGCTGACTGGAGTGGGTAACGCAAATTGGAAAAATATGAATTACAATGTTCAGTCTGGCAAGCAATGTCATACGAAGTCATTTAAAAAATAACCAGATGTTATGTTTTTACTTCTTACAGCCAATACTTCCCTCCAGGATTGGCCTGCCTATTAGGCAGGATTCTCCATTGATTCTCCAAGATGGCGTAGCAGTCGAACGTCGTGTCGTGTCCCTTGTATATATCGTTTTTAAAATATTTTTTAAACATATTTTTCTTCGCATATCTTTTAAAACATTTTGTTAAACCTACCTGTACATGACCATCTGATCATTTATCACTCCAGTGTTAATCTGCAAAATTGTAATTATTCGCCTACCTCATGCCTTTTGCACTCAATGTATATTGACTCCCTTTTTTTCCTACTGTGTTATTGACTTGTTAATAGTTTACTCCATGTGTAACTCTGTGTTGTCTGCTCACACTGCTATGCTTTATCTTGGCCAGGTCGCAGTTGCAAATGAGAACTTGTTCTCAACTAGCCTACCTGGTTAAACAAAGGTGAAATACATTTTTTTTTAAAGGTGACAGATAGAATAGGGTGCCATACTCCGAGCTAAATTGACCAAGGCTCATCACGAACAACACATAACACTTCATATAATGCTGCCCAAATACAATGAAAACTTCTCTCACCCAGTGGCATATGGGCTATTTAGGTGAGCGTTGGTGTCTCCCATCTCCACAGAGGAACACTAGATCTCTGTCAGAGTGACCATCGGGTCCTCGGTAACCTCCCAGACCAAGGCCCTTCTCCCCTGATTGCTCAGTTTGGCCAGGCGGCCCGCTCTAGGAAGAGCCTTGGTGGTTCCAAACCTCTCCTTTTAAGAACGATGGAGGCCACTGTATTCTTTGGGAACTTCAATGCGGCAGAATTATTATTTTTTTGTCTCCCTTCCCCATATCTGTGTCGGACCTCTACGGACAATTCCTTCCACCTCATCTCAAGGATGATTAATGGAAACAAGATGCACCTGAGCTCAATTTCGATTCTCATAGCAAAGGGTCTGATTACTTATGTAAATATGTTATTTCTGTTTAAATATATATACATTTGTAATCATTTCTAAAAACTTGAACACTTTCCAAAAGCACTGTATGTATAAACATATATTTTCCTTTGTTTTCCACTAACCCTACCACCCCTTCCCTGATTGGAGGAAACTAATGCACAGCAACTATTAGGCTTCTACGTCCAGCTCATACATACTATGTACATTTTAGACACAATGAATTATACAATAGTTATATTTAGTTTGTTTTTAATCCTATCCTTCAGTCACCCTAAACCTCTCCCATCTATCTCTGAAGACCATCCAGTCCTATCCTTCAGTTACCCTAAACCTCTCCCATCTATCTCTGAAGACCATCCAGTCCTATCCTTCAGTTACCCTAAACCTCTCCCATCTATCTCTGAAGACCATCCAGTCCTATCCTTCAGTTACCCTAAACCTCTCCCATCTATCTCTGAAGACCATCCAGTCCTATCCTTCAGTTACCCTAAACCTCTCCCATCTATCTCTGAAGACCATCCAGGCCTATCCTTCAGTTACCCTTTGCCATCTATCTCTGAAGACCATCCAGTCCTATCCTTCAGTTACCCTGTTCTATTTGCCATATATTTGGCCTTTATATTCTCATAGTTGCTGCAGATAGTAAATAAAAAATAAAAAATTAACATGTTTGCTAAAAGTATTATTATATTATTGATCAATTGTCTATGACTTTTCAAATCCCCCAGTAGTGCTGTCTGCAGAGTTAGCTCCAGGTAAATGTTGCCATTCCTTGACATGCGACCAAAAACAAGCTACATATGGACAGAACTAAAACAAATGATCTAATGATTCTGTCTCTTCGCAGCTAAATCTGCAGAGAGGTTCATTGTATCCCCCATATATAGAACATTGTATTGGTTGCAAGAATTTTGTATAATAATTCAAATTGAAAAGTTCCAAGTTTTGAATCTTGCGTCATTCATAATTTTGGCTTTTCATAGCCGATCATTAAGCTTATCTCTACAGGTCAGGGTTCCATAGCCGCAGGTAGAACAGTTGAAACTGGAGCAGCAGCACGGCCAGGTGGACTGGGGACAGTAAAGGGTCATCATGTCAGGTAGTCCTGGGGCTCAGGTCCTCCGAGAGAGAGAAAGAAAGAGAGAACATCTATCATGCTATCGAACATTAAACTGAAACGTTGAAGCGTTTAAAGATAAACTTCTCCTTAAAACTTCTTAAGGCTCGAAACCCCTAGACAACATCCACTGAAATGGCAGAGCATGCAATTCATTTAGGCTAGGAACCCCTAGACAACATCCACTGAAATGGCAGAGCATGAAATTCATTTAGGCTAGGAACCCCTAGACAACATCCGCTGAAATGGCAGAGCATGAAATTCATTTAGGCTCGGAACCCATAGACAACATCCACTGAAATGGCAGAGCATGAAATTCATTTAGGCTAGGAACCCCTAGACAACATCCACTGAAATGGCAGAGCATGAAATTCATTTAGGCTAGGAACCCCTAGACAACATCCGCTGAAATGGCAGAGCATGAACTTCATTTAGGCTAGGAACCCCTAGACAACATCCACTGAAATGGTAGAGCATGCAATTCATTTAGGCTCGGAACCCCTAGACAACATCCGCTGAAATGGCAGAGCATGAAATTCATTTAGGCTCGGAACCCATAGACAACATCCACTGAAATGGCAGAGCATGAAATTAATTTAGGCTAGGAACCCCTAGACAACATCCACTGAAATGGCAGAGCATGAAATTCATTTAGGCTAGGAACCCCTAGACAACATCCGCTGAAATGGCAGAGCATGAAATTCATTTAGGCTAGGAACCCCTAGACAACATCCACTGAAATGGTAGAGCATGCAATTCATTTAGGCTCGGAACCCCTAGACAACATCCGCTGAAATGGCAGAGCATGCAATTCATTTAGGCTAGGAACCCTAGACAACATCCCCTGAAATGGCAGAGCATGGAATTCATTTAGGCTAGGAACCCTTAGACAACATCAGCTGAAATGGCAGAGCATGGAATTCATTTAGGCTAGGAACCCCTAGACATCATCCGCTGAAATGGCAGAGCATGAAATTCATTTAGGCTAGGAACCCCTAGACAACATCCGCTGAAATGGCAGAGCATGGAATTCATTTAGGCTAGGAACCCTTAGACAACATCCCCTGAAATGGCAGAGCATGGAATTCATTTAGGCTAGGAACCCCTAGACAACATCCGCTGAAGTTCAGAGCATGAAATTAATTTAGGCTAGGAACCCTAGACAACATCCGCTGAAATGTTCAGAGCATGAAATTAATTTAGGCTAGGAACCCCTAGACAACATCCACTGAAATGTTCAGAGCATGGAATTCATTTAGGCTCGGAACCCTTAGACAACATCCCCTGAAATGGCAGAGCATGGAATTCATTTAGGCTAGGAACCCCTAGACAACATCCACTGAAATGGCAGAGCATGAAATTCATTTAGGCTAGGAACCCCTAGACAACATCCGCTGAAATGGCAGAGCATGAAATTCATTTAGGCTAGGAACCCCTAGACAACATCCACTGAAATGGTAGAGCATGCAATTCATTTAGGCTCGGAACCCCTAGACAACATCCGCTGAAATGGCAGAGCATGCAATTCATTTAGGCTAGGAACCCCTAGACAACATCCCCTGAAATGGCAGAGCATGGAATTCATTTAGGCTAGGAACCCTTAGACAACATCAGCTGAAATGGCAGAGCATGGAATTCATTTAGGCTAGGAACCCCTAGACATCATCCGCTGAAATGGCAGAGCATGAAATTCATTTAGGCTAGGAACCCCTAGACAACATCCGCTGAAATGGCAGAGCATGGAATTCATTTAGGCTAGGAACCCTTAGACAACATCCCCTGAAATGGCAGAGCATGGAATTCATTTAGGCTAGGAACCCCTAGACAACATCCGCTGAAATGTTCAGAGCATGAAATTAATTTAGGCTAGGAACCCCTAGACAACATCCGCTGAAATGTTCAGAGCATGAAATTCATTTAGGCTAGGAACCCTAGACAACATCCACTGAAATGTTCAGAGCATGGAATTCATTTACGCTCGGAACCCTTAGACAACATCCCCTGAAATGGCAGAGCATGGAATTCATTTAGGCTAGGAACCCCTAGACAACATCCGCTGAAATGTTCAGAGCATGAAATTCATTTAGGCTAGGAACCCCTAGACAACATCCGCTGAAATGTTCAGAGCATGAAATTCATTTAGGCTAGGAACCCCTAGACAACATCCACTGAAATGTTCAGAGCATGGAATTAATTTAGGCTAGGAACCCCTAGACAACATCCACTGAAATGTTCAGAGCATGGAATTAATTTAGGCTAGGAACCCCTAGACAACATCCCCTGAAATGGCAGAGCATGAAATTCATTTAGGCTAGGAACCCTTAGACAACATCAGCTGAAATGGCAGAGTGCGAAATTCAAAAACATTTTTGGGATTATTTAACTTTCATACATTCACAAGTGCAATACACCAAATTAAAGTTTAACTTCTTGTTAATCGTGTCCGATTTCAAAAAGGTTAAAGGTCACTTCAGGATACAGCTGTTACGCTACACTATCCCTAGACAATCCAGCAATGAGAGAAAATGTATAGAATATTTAGGGCTCTATCTAAAAAGTTTTAACCTAATTCCATTTTCTCCGTTTAGTTTTTCCAGATTTCTGACTTGTCCCTGTATGTCTGGTTTTCGCTCTCTAAATCACACTGTTAATACAATAACAACAACATTGGATGTTCTAAGTCCACAACAATACTTAAACCACATCAGGAGAACACTTTTTATGTCTGAGAAAAATCTAAGAAATGTTCATTTTTATGTGTAGATACCCTTTAATTCAAGTGGCACCAGCAAGAGCCTTGCTTGGTAAGTGGTGTCTCTGTAGCACACATGTGATTGCAGAGTCTGCTGAACAAATCACAACTGGATTGATGCAAATAATCATGATATCATTCTGCCAGGTAGGCATAGACTACTTTGTAGCTAACATTTAATTGGCAAGGTTTTTTCACATTTGTTGTGGGCTTTTCCATCAAACAGAAGATGGTTGTCATTAGCATCATCGCTAACAGCTACACATAGTGGATCATTAGCATCATCGCGAACAGCTACACATAGTGTTAGACTGCACTCAGACAGGGGCATTTCCTAGCTGTTTAATCTGGCTTTTCCATCAACCAGAAGATGGTTGCCATTAGCATCATCGCTAACAGCTACACATAGTGGATCATTAGCATCATCGCTAACAGCTACACATAGTGGTAGACTGCACTCAGAGAGGGGCATTTCCTGGCTGTTTAATCTGGCTTTTCCATCAACCAGAAGATGGTTGTCATTAGCATCATCGCTAACAGCTACACATAGTGGTAGACTGCACTCAGACAGGGGCATTTCCTGGCTGTTTAATCTGGCTTTTCCATCAACCAGAAGATGGTTGTCATTAGCATCATCGCTAACAGCTACACATAGTGGTAGACTGCACTCAGACAGGGGCATTTCCTGGCTGTTTAATCTGGCTTTTCCATCAACCAGAAGATGGTTGCCATTAGCATCATCGCTAACAGCTACACATAGTGGTAGACTGCACTCAGACAGGGGCATTTCCTGGCTGTTTAATCTGGCTTTTCCATCAACCAGAAGATGGTTGTCATTAGAATCATCGCTAACAGCTACACATAGTGGTAGACTGCACTCAGACAGGGGCATTTCCTGGCTGTTTAATCTGGCTTTTCCATCAACCAGAAGATGGTTGCCATTAGCATCATCGCTAACAGCTACACATAGTGGTAGACTGCACTCAGACAGGGGCATTTCCTGGCTGTTTATTCTGTCTTTTCCATCAACAAGAAGATGGTTGCATTAGCATCATCGCTAACAACTACACATAGTGGATCATTAGCATCATCGCTAACAGCTACACATAGTGGTAGACTGCACTCAGACAGGGGCATTTCCTGGCTGTTTAATCTGGCTTTTCCATCAACCAGAAGATGGTTGTCATTAGCATCATCGCTAACAGCTACACATAGTGGTAGACTGCACTCAGACAGGGGCATTTCCTGGCTGTTTAATCTGGCTTTTCCATCAACCAGAAGATGGTTGCCATTAGCATCATCGTTAACAGCTACACATAGTGGATCATTAGCATCATCGCTAACAGCTGCACATAGTGGATCATTAGCATCATCGCTAACAGCTGCACATAGTGGATCATTAGCATCATCGCTAACAGCTACACATAGTGGTAGACTGCACTCAGACAGGGGCATTTCCTGGCTGTTTAATCTGGCTTTTCCATCAACCAGAAGATGGTTGCCATTAGCATCATCGCTAACAGCTACACATAGTGGATCATTAGCATCATCGCTAACAGCTACACATAGTGGTAGACTGCACTCAGACAGGGGCATTTCCTGGCTGTTTAATCTGGCTTTTCCATCAACCAGAAGAATTAGCATCATGCTAACAGCTACACATAGTGGATCATTAGCATCATCGCTAACAGCTACACATAGTGGTAGACTGCACTCAGACAGGGGCATTTCCTGGCTGTTTAATCTGGCTTTTCCATCAACCAGAAGATGGTTGCCATTAGCATCATCGCTAACAGCTACACATAGTGGATCATTAGCATCATCGCTAACAGCTACACATAGTGGTAGACTGCACTCAGACAGGGGCATTTCCTGGCTGTTTAATCTGTCTTTTCCATCAACCAGAAGATGGTTGCCATTAGCATCATCGCTAACAGCTACACATAGTGGATCATTAGCATCATCGCTAACAGCTACACATAGTGGTAGACTGCACTCAGACAGGGGCATTTCCTGGCTGTTTAATCTGGCTTTTCCATCAACCAGAAGATGGTTGCCATTAGCATCATCGCTAACAGCTACACATAGTGGATCATTAGCATCATCGCTAACAGCTACACATAGTGGTAGACTGCACTCAGACAGGGGCATTTCCTGGCTGTTTAATCTGGCTTTTCCATCAACCAGAAGATGGTTGCCATTAGCATCATCGCTAACAGCTACACATAGTGGATCATTAGCATCATCGCTAACAGCTACACATAGTGGTAGACTGCACTCAGACAGGGGCATTTCCTGGCTGTTTAATCTGGCTTTTCCATCAACCAGAAGATGGTTGCCATTAGCATCATCGCTAACAGCTACACATAGTGGTAGACTGCACTCAGACAGGGGCATTTCCTGGCTGTTTAATCTGGCTTTTCCATCAACCAGAAGATGGTTGCCATTAGCTAACATACACATAGTGGATCATTAGCATCATCGCTAACAGCTACACATAGTGGTAGACTGCACTCAGACAGGGGCATTTCCTGGCTGTTTAATCTGTCTTTTCCATCAACCAGAAGATGGTTGCCATTAGCATCATCGCTAACAGCTACACATAGTGGATCATTAGCATCATCGCTAACAGCTACACATAGTGGTAGACTGCACTCAGACAGGGGCATTTCCTGGCTGTTTAATCTGGCTTTTCCATCAACCAGAAGAGATGGTTAACAGCTACACATAGTGGATCATTAGCATCATCGCTAACAGCTGCACATAGTGGTAGACTGCACTCAGACAGGGGCATTTCCTGGCTGTTTAATCTGGCTTTTCCATCAACCAGAAGATGGTTGCCATTAGCATCATCGCTAACAGCTACACATAGTGGATCATTAGCATCATCGCTAACAGCTACACATAGTGGTAGACTGCACTCAGACAGGGGCATTTCCTGGCTGTTTAATCTGGCTTTTCCATCAACCAGAAGATGGTTGCCATTAGCATCATCGCTAACAGCTACACATAGTGGTAGACTGCACTCAGACAGGGGCATTTCCTGGCTGTTTAATCTGGCTTTTCCATCAACCAGAAGATGGTTGTCATTAGCATCATCGCTAACAGCTACACATAGTGGTAGACTGCACTCAGACAGGGGCATTTCCTGGCTGTTTAATCTGGCTTTTCCATCAACCAGAAGATGGTTGCCATTAGCATCATCGCTAACAGCTACACATAGTGGTAGACTGCACTCAGACAGGGGCATTTCCTGGCTGTTTAATCTGGCTTTTCCATCAACCAGAAGATGGTTGTCATTAGCATCATCACTAACAGCTACACATAGTGGTAGACTGCACTCAGACAGGGGCATTTCCTGGCTGTTTAATCTGGCTTTTCCATCAACCAGAAGATGGTTGCCATTAGCATCATGCTAACAGCTACACATAGTGGATCATTAGCATCATCGCTAACAGCTACACATAGTGGTAGACTGCACTCAGACAGGGGCATTTCCTGGCTGTTTAATCTGGCTTTTCCATCAACCAGAAGATGGTTGTCATTAGCATCATCGCTAACAGCTACACATAGTGGTAGACTGCACTCAGACAGGGGCATTTCCTGGCTGTTTAATCTGGCTTTTCCATCAACCAGAAGATGGTTGCCATTAGCATCATCGCTAACAGCTACACATAGTGGATCATTAGCATCATCGCTAACAGCTGCACATAGTGGTAGACTGCACTCAGACAGGGGCATTTCCTGGCTGTTTAATCTGGCTTTTCCATCAACCAGAAGATGGTTGTCATTAGCATCATCGCTAACAGCTACACATAGTGGTAGACTGCACTCAGACAGGGGCATTTCCTGGCTGTTTAATCTGGCTTTTCCATCAACCAGAAGATGGTTGTCATTAGCATCATCGCTAACAGCTACACATAGTGGATCATTAGCATCATCGCTAACAGCTGCACATAGTGGATCATTAGCATCATCGCTAACAGCTACACATAGTGGATCATTAGCATCAGCTAACAGCTACACATAGTGGTAGACTGCACTCAGACAGGGGCATTTCCTGGCTGTTTAATCTGGCTTTTCCATCAACCAGAAGATGGTTGCATCATCGCTAACAGCTACACATAGTGGATCATTAGCATCATCGCTAACAGCTACACATAGTGGTAGACTGCACTCAGACAGGGGCATTTCCTGGCTGTTTAATCTGGCTTTTCCATCAACCAGAAGATGGTTGCCATTAGCATCATCGCTAACAGCTACACATAGTGGATCATTAGCATCATCGCTAACAGCTACACATAGTGGTAGACTGCACTCAGACAGGGGCATTTCCTGGCTGTTTAATCTGTCTTTTCCATCAACCAGAAGATGGTTGCCATTAGCATCATCGCTAACAGCTACACATAGTGGATCATTAGCATCATCGCTAACAGCTACACATAGTGGTAGACTGCACTCAGACAGGGGCATTTCCTGGCTGTTTAATCTGGCTTTTCCATCAACCTGAAGATGGTTGCCATTAGCATCATCGCTAACAGCTACACATAGTGGATCATTAGCATCATCGCTAACAGCTGCACATAGTGGTAGACTGCACTCAGACAGGGGCATTTCCTGGCTGTTTAATCTGGCTTTTCCATCAACCAGAAGATGGTTGCCATTAGCATCATCGCTAACAGCTACACATAGTGGATCATTAGCATCATCGCTAACAGCTACACATAGTGGTAGACTGCACTCAGACAGGGGCATTTCCTGGCTGTTTAATCTGGCTTTTCCATCAACCAGAAGATGGTTGCCATTAGCATCATCGCTAACAGCTACACATAGTGGTAGACTGCACTCAGACAGGGGCATTTCCTGGCTGTTTAATCTGGCTTTTCCATCAACCAGAAGATGGTTGCCATTAGCATCATCGCTAACAGCTACACATAGTGGATCATTAGCATCATCGCTAACAGCTACACATAGTGGTAGACTGCACTCAGACAGGGGCATTTCCTGGCTGTTTAATCTGGCTTTTCCATCAACCAGAAGATGGTTGCCATTAGCATCATCGTTAACAGCTACACATAGTGGATCATTAGCATCATCGCTAACAGCTACACATAGTGGTAGACTGCACTCAGACAGGGGCATTTCCTGGCTGTTTAATCTGGCTTTTCCATCAACCAGAAGATGGTTGCCATTAGCATCATCGCTAACAGCTACACATAGTGGATCATTAGCATCATCGCTAACAGCTACACATAGTGGTAGACTGCACTCAGACAGGGGCATTTCCTGGCTGTTTAATCTGGCTTTTCCATCAACCAGAAGATGGTTGCCATTAGCATCATTAACAGCTACACATAGTGGATCATTAGCATCATCGCTAACAGCTACACATAGTGGTAGACTGCACTCAGACAGGGGCATTTCCTGGCTGTTTAATCTGGCTTTTCCATCAACCAGAAGATGGTTGCCATTAGCATCATCGCTAACAGCTACACATAGTGGTAGACTGCACTCAGACAGGGGCATTTCCTGGCTGTTTAATCTGGCTTTTCCATCAACCAGAAGATGGTTGACATTAGCATCATCGCTAACAGCTACACATAGTGGTAGACTGCACTCAGACAGGGGCATTTCCTGGCTGTTTAATCTGGCTTTTCCATCAACCAGAAGATGGTTGCCATTAGCATCATCGCTAACAGCTACACATAGTGGTAGACTGCACTCAGACAGGGGCATTTCCTGGCTGTTTAATCTGGCTTTTCCATCAACCAGAAGATGGTTGTCATTAGAATCATCGCTAACAGCTACACATAGTGGTAGACTGCACTCAGACAGGGGCATTTCCTGGCTGTTTAATCTGGCTTTTCCATCAACCAGAAGATGGTTGCCATTAGCATCATCGCTAACAGCTACACATAGTGGATCATTAGCATCATCGCTAACAGCTACACATAGTGGTAGACTGCACTCAGACAGGGGCATTTCCTGGCTGTTTAATCTGGCTTTTCCATCAACCAGAAGATGGTTGTCATTAGCATCATCGCTAACAGCTACACATAGTGGTAGACTGCACTCAGACAGGGGCATTTCCTGGCTGTTTAATCTGGCTTTTCCATCAACCAGAAGATGGTTGCCATTAGCATCATCGCTAACAGCTACACATAGTGGATCATTAGCATCATCGCTAACAGCTGCACATAGTGGTAGACTGCACTCAGACAGGGGCATTTCCTGGCTGTTTAATCTGGCTTTTCCATCAACCAGAAGATGATTGCCATTAGCATCATCGCTAACAGCTACACATAGTGGTAGACTGCACTCAGACAGGGGCATTTCCTGGCTGTTTAATCTGGCTTTTCCATCAACCAGAAGATGGTTGCCATTAGCATCATCGTTAACAGCTACACATAGTGGATCATTAGCATCATCGCTAACAGCTGCACATAGTGGATCATCAGCATCATCGCTAACAGCTACAGATGGTGGATCATTAGCATCATCGCTAACAGCTACACATAGTGGTAGACTGCACTCAGACAGGGGCATTTCCTGGCTGTTTAATCTGGCTTTTCCATCAACCAGAAGATGGTTGCCATTAGCATCATCGCTAACAGCTACACATAGTGGATCATTAGCATCATCGCTAACAGCTACACATAGTGGTAGACTGCACTCAGACAGGGGCATTTCCTGGCTGTTTAATCTGTCTTTTCCATCAACCAGAAGATGGTTGCCATTAGCATCATCGCTAACAGCTACACATAGTGGATCATTAGCATCATCGCTAACAGCTACACATAGTGGTAGACTGCACTCAGACAGGGGCATTTCCTGGCTGTTTAATCTGGCTTTTCCATCAACCAGAAGATGGTTGACATTAGCATCATCGCTAACAGCTACACATAGTGGTAGACTGCACTCAGACAGGGGCATTTCCTGGCTGTTTAATCTGGCTTTTCCATCAACCAGAAGATGGTTGCCATTAGCATCATCGCTAACAGCTACACATAGTGGATCATTAGCATCATCGCTAACAGCTGCACATAGTGGTAGACTGCACTCAGACAGGGGCATTTCCTGGCTGTTTAATCTGGCTTTTCCATCAACCAGAAGATGGTTGCCATTAGCATCATCGCTAACAGCTACACATAGTGGTAGACTGCACTCAGACAGGGGCATTTCCTGGCTGTTTAATCTGGCTTTTCCATCAACCAGAAGATGGTTGACATTAGCATCATCGCTAACAGCTACACATAGTGGTAGACTGCACTCAGACAGGGGCATTTCCTGGCTGTTTAATCTGGCTTTTCCATCAACCAGAAGATGGTTGCCATTAGCATCATCGCTAACAGCTACACATAGTGGTAGACTGCACTCAGACAGGGGCATTTCCTGGCTGTTTAATCTGGCTTTTCCATCAACCAGAAGATGGTTGTCATTAGCATCATCACTAACAGCTACACATAGTGGTAGACTGCACTCAGACAGGGGCATTTCCTGGCTGTTTAATCTGTCTTTTCCATCAACCAGAAGATGGTTGCCATTAGCATCATCGCTAACAGCTACACATAGTGGATCATTAGCATCATCGCTAACAGCTACACATAGTGGTAGACTGCACTCAGACAGGGGCATTTCCTGGCTGTTTAATCTGGCTTTTCCATCAACCAGAAGATGGTTGTCATTAGCATCATCGCTAACAGCTACACATAGTGGTAGACTGCACTCAGACAGGGGCATTTCCTGGCTGTTTAATCTGGCTTTTCCATCAACCAGAAGATGGTTGCCATTAGCATCATCGTTAACAGCTACACATAGTGGATCATTAGCATCATCGCTAACAGCTGCACATAGTGGATCATTAGCATCATCGCTAACAGCTACACATAGTGGATCATTAGCATCATCGCTAACAGCTACACATAGTGGGAGACTGCACTCAGACAGGGGCATTTCCTGGCTGTTTAATCTGGCTTTTCCATCAACCAGAAGATGGTTGACATTAGCATCATCGCTAACAGCTGCACATAGTGGATCATTAGCATCATCGCTAACAGCTACACATAGTGGTAGACTGCACTCAGACAGGGGCATTTCCTGGCTGTTTAATCTGGCTTTTCCATCAACCAGAAGATGGTTGCCATTAGCATCATCGCTAACAGCTACACATAGTGGATCATTAGCATCACTAACAGCACATAGTGGTAGACTGCACTCAGACAGGGGCATTTCCTGGCTGTTTAATCTGGCTTTTCCATCAACCAGAAGATGGTTGTCATTAGCATCATCGCTAACAGCTACACATAGTGGTAGACTGCACTCAGACAGGGGCATTTCCTGGCTGTTTAATCTGGCTTTTCCATCAACCAGAAGATGGTTGCCATTAGCATCATCGCTAACAGCTACACATAGTGGTAGACTGCACTCAGACAGGGGCATTTCCTGGCTGTTTAATCTGGCTTTTCCATCAACCAGAAGATGGTTGACATTAGCATCATCGCTAACAGCTACACATAGTGGTAGACTGCACTCAGACAGGGGCATTTCCTGGCTGTTTAATCTGGCTTTTCCATCAACCAGAAGATGGTTGCCATTAGCATCATCGCTAACAGCTACACATAGTGGTAGACTGCACTCAGACAGGGGCATTTCCTGGCTGTTTAATCTGGCTTTTCCATCAACCAGAAGATGGTTGTCATTAGCATCATCACTAACAGCTACACATAGTGGTAGACTGCACTCAGACAGGGGCATTTCCTGGCTGTTTAATCTGTCTTTTCCATCAACCAGAAGATGGTTGCCATTAGCATCATCGCTAACAGCTACACATAGTGGATCATTAGCATCATCGCTAACAGCTACACATAGTGGTAGACTGCACTCAGACAGGGGCATTTCCTGGCTGTTTAATCTGGCTTTTCCATCAACCAGAAGATGGTTGTCATTAGCATCATCGCTAACAGCTACACATAGTGGTAGACTGCACTCAGACAGGGGCATTTCCTGGCTGTTTAATCTGGCTTTTCCATCAACCAGAAGATGGTTGCCATTAGCATCATCGCTAACAGCTACACATAGTGGTAGACTGCACTCAGACAGGGGCATTTCCTGGCTGTTTAATCTGGCTTTTCCATCAACCAGAAGATGGTTGACATTAGCATCATCGCTAACAGCTACACATAGTGGTAGACTGCACTCAGACAGGGGCATTTCCTGGCTGTTTAATCTGGCTTTTCCATCAACCAGAAGATGGTTGCCATTAGCATCATCGCTAACAGCTACACATAGTGGTAGACTGCACTCAGACAGGGGCATTTCCTGGCTGTTTAATCTGGCTTTTCCATCAACCAGAAGATGGTTGTCATTAGCATCATCGCTAACAGCTACACATAGTGGTAGACTGCACTCAGACAGGGGCATTTCCTGGCTGTTTAATCTGTCTTTTCCATCAACCAGAAGATGGTTGCCATTAGCATCATCGCTAACAGCTACACATAGTGGATCATTAGCATCATCGCTAACAGCTACACATAGTGGTAGACTGCACTCAGACAGGGGCATTTCCTGGCTGTTTAATCTGGCTTTTCCATCAACCAGAAGATGGTTGTCATTAGCATCATCGCTAACAGCTACACATAGTGGTAGACTGCACTCAGACAGGGGCATTTCCTGGCTGTTTAATCTGGCTTTTCCATCAACCAGAAGATGGTTGACATTAGCATCATCGCTAACAGCTACACATAGTGGTAGACTGCACTCAGACAGGGGCATTTCCTGGCTGTTTAATCTGGCTTTTCCATCAACCAGAAGATGGTTGCCATTAGCATCATCGCTAACAGCTACACATAGTGGTAGACTGCACTCAGACAGGGGCATTTCCTGGCTGTTTAATCTGGCTTTTCCATCAACCAGAAGATGGTTGACATTAGCATCATCGCTAACAGCTACACATAGTGGTAGACTGCACTCAGACAGGGGCATTTCCTGGCTGTTTAATCTGGCTTTTCCATCAACCAGAAGATGGTTGCCATTAGCATCATCGCTAACAGCTACACATAGTGGTAGACTGCACTCAGACAGGGGCATTTCCTGGCTGTTTAATCTGGCTTTTCCATCAACCAGAAGATGGTTGTCATTAGAATCATCGCTAACAGCTACACATAGTGGTAGACTGCACTCAGACAGGGGCATTTCCTGGCTGTTTAATCTGGCTTTTCCATCAACCAGAAGATGGTTGCCATTAGCATCATCGCTAACAGCTACACATAGTGGATCATTAGCATCATCGCTAACAGCTACACATAGTGGTAGACTGCACTCAGACAGGGGCATTTCCTGGCTGTTTAATCTGGCTTTTCCATCAACCAGAAGATGGTTGTCATTAGCATCATCGCTAACAGCTACACATAGTGGTAGACTGCACTCAGACAGGGGCATTTCCTGGCTGTTTAATCTGGCTTTTCCATCAACCAGAAGATGGTTGCCATTAGCATCATCGCTAACAGCTACACATAGTGGTAGACTGCACTCAGACAGGGGCATTTCCTGGCTGTTTAATCTGGCTTTTCCATCAACCAGAAGATGGTTGACATTAGCATCATCGCTAACAGCTACACATAGTGGTAGACTGCACTCAGACAGGGGCATTTCCTGGCTGTTTAATCTGGCTTTTCCATCAACCAGAAGATGGTTGTCATTAGCATCATCGCTAACAGCTACACATAGTGGTAGACTGCACTCAGACAGGGGCATTTCCTGGCTGTTTAATCTGGCTTTTCCATCAACCAGAAGATGGTTGTCATTAGCATCATCGCTAACAGCTACACATAGTGGTAGACTGCACTCAGACAGGGGCATTTCCTGGCTGTTTAATCTGGCTTTTCCATCAACCAGAAGATGGTTGTCATTAGCATCATCGCTAACAGCTGCACATAGTGGATCATTAGCATCATCGCTAACAGCTACACATAGTGGTAGACTGCACTCAGACAGGGGCATTTCCTGGCTGTTTAATCTGGCTTTTCCATCAACCAGAAGATGGTTGACATTAGCATCATCGCTAACAGCTACACATAGTGGTAGACTGCACTCAGACAGGGGCATTTCCTGGCTGTTTAATCTGGCTTTTCCATCAACCAGAAGATGGTTGTCATTAGCATCATCGCTAACAGCTACACATAGTGGTAGACTGCACTCAGACAGGGGCATTTCCTGGCTGTTTAATCTGGCTTTTCCATCAACCAGAAGATGGTTGCCATTAGCATCATCGCTAACAGCTACACATAGTGGATCATTAGCATCATCGCTAACAGCTACACATAGTGGTAGACTGCACTCAGACAGGGGCATTTCCTGGCTGTTTAATCTGGCTTTTCCATCAACCAGAAGATGGTTGTCATTAGCATCATCGCTAACAGCTACACATAGTGGTAGACTGCACTCAGACAGGGGCATTTCCTGGCTGTTTAATCTGGCTTTTCCATCAACCAGAAGATGGTTGCCATTAGCATCATCGCTAACAGCTACACATAGTGGATCATTAGCATCATCGCTAACAGCTACACATAGTGGTAGACTGCACTCAGACAGGGGCATTTCCTGGCTGTTTAATCTGGCTTTTCCATCAACCAGAAGATGGTTGTCATTAGCATCATCGCTAACAGCTACACATAGTGGTAGACTGCACTCAGACAGGGGCATTTCCTGGCTGTTTAATCTGGCTTTTCCATCAACCAGAAGATGGTTGCCATTAGCATCATCGTTAACAGCTACACATAGTGGATCATTAGCATCATCGCTAACAGCTGCACATAGTGGATCATTAGCATCATCGGCTAACAGCTACACATAGTGGTAGACTGCACTCAGACAGGGGCATTTCCTGGCTGTTTAATCTGGCTTTTCCATCAACCAGAAGATGGTTGTCATTAGCATCATCGCTAACAGCTACACATAGTGGTAGACTGCACTCAGACAGGGGCATTTCCTGGCTGTTTAATCTGGCTTTTCCATCAACCAGAAGATGGCTGACATTAGCAACCATTAGCATTAGCATCATCGCTAACAGCTACACATAGTGGATCATTAGCATCATCGCTAACAGCTGCACATAGTGGTAGACTGCACTCAGACAGGGGCATTTCCTGGCTGTTTAATCTGGCTTTTCCATCAACCAGAAGATGGTTGTCATTAGCATCATCGCTAACAGCTGCACATAGTGGTAGACTGCACTCAGACAGGGGCATTTCCTGGCTGTTTAATCTGGCTTTTCCATCAACCAGAAGATGGTTGCCATTAGCATCATCGCTAACAGCTACACATAGTGGATCATTAGCATCATCGCTAACAGCTGCACATAGTGGTAGACTGCACTCAGACAGGGGCATTTCCTGGCTGTTTAATCTGGCTTTTCCATCAACCAGAAGATGGTTGCCATTAGCATCATCGCTAACAGCTACACATAGTGGTAGACTGCACTCAGACAGGGGCATTTCCTGGCTGTTTAATCTGGCTTTTCCATCAACCAGAAGATGGTTGACATTAGCATCATCGCTAACAGCTACACATAGTGGTAGACTGCACTCAGACAGGGGCATTTCCTGGCTGTTTAATCTGGCTTTTCCATCAACCAGAAGATGGTTGACATTAGCATCATCGCTAACAGCTACACATTTTGGTAGACTGCACTCAGACAGGGGCATTTCCTGGCTGTTTAATCTGGCTTTTCCATCAACCAGAAGATGGTTGACATTAGCATCATCGCTAACAGCTACACATAGTGGTAGACTGCACTCAGACAGGGGCATTTCCTGGCTGTTTAATCTGGCTTTTCCATCAACCAGAAGATGGTTGACATTAGCATCATCGTTAACAGCTACACATAGTGGTAGACTGCACTCAGACAGGGGCATTTCCTGGCTGTTTAATCTGGCTTTTCCATCAACCAGAAGATGGTTGCCATTAGCATCATCGCTAACAGCTACACATAGTGGATCATTAGCATCATCGCTAACAGCTACACATAGTGGTAGACTGCACTCAGACAGGGGCATTTCCTGGCTGTTTAATCTGGCTTTTCCATCAACCAGAAGATGGTTGCCATTAGAATCATCACTAACAGCTACACATAGTGGTAGACTGCACTCAGACAGGGGCATTTCCTGGCTGTTTAATCTGTCTTTTCCATCAACCAGAAGATGGTTGCAATTAGCATCATCGCTAACAGCTACACATAGTGGATCATTAGCATCATTGCTAACAGCTACACATAGTGGTAGACTGCACTCAGACAGGGGCATTTCCTGGCTGTTTAATCTGGCTTTTCCATCAACCAGAAGATGGTTGTCATTAGCATCATCGCTAACAGCTACACATAGTGGTAGACTGCACTCAGACAGGGGCATTTCCTGGCTGTTTAATCTGGCTTTTCCATCAACCAGAAGATGGTTGCCATTAGCATCATCGTTAACAGCTACACATAGTGGATCATTAGCATCATCGCTAACAGCTGCACATAGTGGATCATTAGCATCATCGCTAACAGCTACACATAGTGGTAGACTGCACTCAGACAGGGGCATTTCCTGGCTGTTTAATCTGGCTTTTCCATCAACCAGAAGATGGTTGTCATTAGCATCATCGCTAACAGCTACACATAGTGGTAGACTGCACTCAGACAGGGGCATTTCCTGGCTGTTTAATCTGGCTTTTCCATCAACCTGAAGATGGTTGCCATTAGCATCATCGCTAACAGCTACACATAGTGGATCATTAGCATCATCGCTAACAGCTGCACATAGTGGTAGACTGCACTCAGACAGGGGCATTTCCTGGCTGTTTAATCTGGCTTTTCCATCAACCAGAAGATGGTTGCCATTAGCATCATCGCTAACAGCTACACATAGTGGTAGACTGCACTCAGACAGGGGCATTTCCTGGCTGTTTAATCTGGCTTTTCCATCAACCAGAAGATGGTTGCCATTAGCATCATCGCTAACAGCTACACATAGTGGATCATTAGCATCATCGCTAACAGCTGCACATAGTGGTAGACTGCACTCAGACAGGGGCATTTCCTGGCTGTTTAATCAGGCTTTTCCATCAACCAGAAGATGGTTGTCATTAGCATCATCGCTAACAGCTACACATAGTGGTAGACTGCACTCAGACAGGGGCATTTCCTGGCTGTTTAATCTGGCTTTTCCATCAACCAGAAGATGGTTGTCATTAGCATCATCGCTAACAGCTACACATAGTGGTAGACTGCACTCAGACAGGGGCATTTCCTGGCTGTTTAATCTGGCTTTTCCATCAACCTGAAGATGGTTGCCATTAGCATCATCGCTAACAGCTGCACATAGTGGTAGACTGCACTCAGACAGGGGCATTTCCTGGCTGTTTAATCTGGCTTTTCCATCAACCAGAAGATGGTTGTCATTAGCATCATCGCTAACAGCTACACATAGTGGTAGACTGCACTCAGACAGGGGCATTTCCTGGCTGTTTAATCTGGCTTTTCCATCAACCAGAAGATGGTTGCCATTAGCATCATAACAGCTACACATAGTGGATCATTAGCATCACTAACAGCTGCACATAGTGGTAGACTGCACTCAGACAGGGGCATTTCCTGGCTGTTTAATCTGGCTTTTCCATCAACCAGAAGATGGTTGCCATTAGCATCATCAGCTAACAGCTGCACATAGTGGTAGACTGCACTCAGACAGGGGCATTTCCTGGCTGTTTAATCTGCTTTTCCATCAACCAGAAGATGGTTGCCATTAGCATCATAACAGCTACACATAGTGGATCATTAGCATCATCGCTAACAGCTGCACATAGTGGTAGACTGCACTCAGACAGGGGCATTTCCTGGCTGTTTAATCTGGCTTTTCCATCAACCAGAAGATGGTTGCCATTAGCATCATCGCTAACAGCTGCACATAGTGGTAGACTGCACTCAGACAGGGGCATTTCCTGGCTGTTTAATCTGGCTTTTCCATCAACCAGAAGATGGTTGACATTAGCATCATCGCTAACAGCTACACATAGTGGTAGACTGCACTCAGACAGGGGCATTTCCTGGCTGTTTTTAATCTGGCTTTTCCATCAACCAGAAGATGGTTGTCATTAGCATCATCGCTAACAGCTACACATAGTGGTAGACTGCACTCAGACAGGGGCATTTCCTGGCTGTTTAATCTGGCTTTTCCATCAACCAGAAGATGGTTGACATTAGCATCATCGCTAACAGCTACAAATAGTGGTAGACTGCACTCAGACAGGGGCATTTCCTGGCTGTTTAATCTGGCTTTTCCATCAACCAGAAGATGGTTGTCATTAGCATCATCGCTAACAGCTACACATAGTGGATCATTAGCATCATCGCTAACAGCTACACATAGTGGTAGACTGCACTCAGACAGGGGCATTTCCTAGCTGTTTAATCTGGCTTTTCCATCAACCAGAAGATGGTTGTCATTAGCATCATCGCTAACAGCTACACATAGTGGTAGACTGCACTCAGACAGGGGCATTTCCTGGCTGTTTAATCTGGCTTTTCCATCAACCAGAAGATGGTTGTCATTAGCATCATCGCTAACAGCTACACATAGTGGATCATTAGCATCATCGCTAACAGCTACACATAGTGGTAGACTGCACTCAGACAGGGGCATTTCCTGGCTGTTTAATCTGGCTTTTCCATCAACCAGAAGATGGTTGTCATTAGCATCATCGCTAACAGCTACACATAGTGGTAGACTGCACTCAGACAGGGGCATTTCCTGGCTGTTTAATCTGGCTTTTCCATCAACCAGAAGATGGTTGCCATTAGCATCATCGTTAACAGCTACACATAGTGGATCATTAGCATCATCGCTAACAGCTGCACATAGTGGATCATTAGCATCATCGCTAACAGCTACACATAGTGGGAGACTGCACTCAGACAGGGGCATTTCCTGGCTGTTTAATCTGGCTTTTCCATCAACCAGAAGATGGTTGTCATTAGCATCATCGCTAACAGCTACACATAGTGGTAGACTGCACTCAGACAGGGGCATTTCCTGGCTGTTTAATCTGGCTTTTCCATCAACCAGAAGATAGCAACCAATGGTAGCCATTAGCATCATCGCTAACAGCTACACATAGTGGATCATTAGCATCATCGCTAACAGCTGCACATAGTGGTAGACTGCACTCAGACAGGGGCATTTCCTGGCTGTTTAATCTGGCTTTTCCATCAACCAGAAGATGGTTGCCATTAGCATCATCGCTAACAGCTGCACATAGTGGTAGACTGCACTCAGACAGGGGCATTTCCTGGCTGTTTAATCTGGCTTTTCCATCAACCAGAAGATGGTTGCCATTAGCATCATCGCTAACAGCTACACATAGTGGATCATTAGCATCATCGCTAACAGCTGCACATAGTGGTAGACTGCACTCAGACAGGGGCATTTCCTGGCTGTTTAATCTGGCTTTTCCATCAACCAGAAGATGGTTGCCATTAGCATCATCGCTAACAGCTACACATAGTGGTAGACTGCACTCAGACAGGGGCATTTCCTGGCTGTTTAATCTGGCTTTTCCATCAACCAGAAGATGGTTGACATTAGCATCATCGCTAACAGCTACAAATAGTGGTAGACTGCACTCAGACAGGGGCATTTCCTGGCTGTTTAATCTGGCTTTTCCATCAACCAGAAGATGGTTGACATTAGCATCATCGCTAACAGCTACACATAGTGGTAGACTGCACTCAGACAGGGGCATTTCCTGGCTGTTTAATCTGGCTTTTCCATCAACCAGAAGATGGTTGCCATTAGCATCATCGCTAACAGCTGCACATAGTGGATCATTAGCATCATCGCTAACAGCTACACATAGTGGTAGACTGCACTCAGACAGGGGCATTTCCTGGCTGTTTAATCTGGCTTTTCCATCAACCAGAAGATGGTTGTCATTAGCATCATCGCTAACAGCTACACATAGTGGTAGACTGCACTCAGACAGGGGCATTTCCTGGCTGTTTAATCTGGCTTTTCCATCAACCAGAAGATGGTTGCCATTAGCATCATCGTTAACAGCTACACATAGTGGATCATTAGCATCATCGCTAACAGCTGCACATAGTGGATCATTAGCATCATCGCTAACAGCTACACATAGTGGTAGACTGCACTCAGACAGGGGCATTTCCTGGCTGTTTAATCTGGCTTTTCCATCAACCAGAAGATGGTTGACATTAGCATCATCGCTAACAGCTACACATAGTGGTAGACTGCACTCAGACAGGGGCATTTCCTGGCTGTTTAATCTGGCTTTTCCATCAACCAGAAGATGGTTGCCATTAGCATCATCGTTAACAGCTACACATAGTGGATCATTAGCATCATCGCTAACAGCTGCACATAGTGGATCATTAGCATCATCGCTAACAGCTACACATAGTGGTAGACTGCACTCAGACAGGGGCATTTCCTGGCTGTTTAATCTGGCTTTTCCATCAACCAGAAGATGGTTGTCATTAGCATCATCGCTAACAGCTACACATAGTGGTAGACTGCACTCAGACAGGGGCATTTCCTGGCTGTTTAATCTGGCTTTTCCATCAACCAGAAGATGGTTGACATTAGCATCATCGCTAACAGCTACACATAGTGGTAGACTGCACTCAGACAGGGGCATTTCCTGGCTGTTTAATCTGGCTTTTCCATCAACCAGAAGATGGTTGCCATTAGCATCATCGCTAACAGCTGCACATAGTGGATCATTAGCATCATCGCTAACAGCTACACATAGTGGTAGACTGCACTCAGACAGGGGCATTTCCTGGCTGTTTAATCTGGCTTTTCCATCAACCAGAAGATGGTTGCCATTAGCATCATCGCTAACAGCTACACATAGTGGTAGACTGCACTCAGACAGGGGCATTTCCTGGCTGTTTAATCTGGCTTTTCCATCAACCAGAAGATGGTTGTCATTAGCATCATCGCTAACAGCTACACATAGTGGTAGACTGCACTCAGACAGGGGCATTTCCTGGCTGTTTAATCTGGCTTTTCCATCAACCAGAAGATGGTTGCCATTAGCATCATCGCTAACAGCTACACATAGTGGTAGACTGCACTCAGACAGGGGCATTTCCTGGCTGTTTAATCTGGCTTTTCCATCAACCAGAAGATGGTTGTCATTAGCATCATCGCTAACAGCTACACATAGTGGTAGACTGCACTCAGACAGGGGCATTTCCTGGCTGTTTAATCTGGCTTTTCCATCAACCAGAAGATGGTTGCCATTAGCATCATCGTTAACAGCTACACATAGTGGATCATTAGCATCATCGCTAACATGCACATAGTGGATCATTAGCATCATCGCTAACAGCTACACATAGTGGTAGACTGCACTCAGACAGGGGCATTTCCTGGCTGTTTAATCTGGCTTTTCCATCAACCAGAAGATGGTTGCCATTAGCATCATCGCTAACAGCTACACATAGTGGTAGACTGCACTCAGACAGGGGCATTTCCTGGCTGTTTAATCTGGCTTTTCCATCAACCAGAAGATGGTTGCCATTAGCATCATCGCTAACAGCTACACATAGTGGTAGACTGCACTCAGACAGGGGCATTTCCTGGCTGTTTAATCTGGCTTTTCCATCAACCAGAAGATGGTTGTCATTAGCATCATCGCTAACAGCTACACATAGTGGTAGACTGCACTCAGACAGGGGCATTTCCTGGCTGTTTAATCTGGCTTTTCCATCAACCAGAAGATGGTTGCCATTAGCATCATCGTTAACAGCTACACATAGTGGATCATTAGCATCATCGCTAACAGCTGCACATAGTGGATCATTAGCATCATCGCTAACAGCTACACATAGTGGTAGACTGCACTCAGACAGGGGCATTTCCTGGCTGTTTAATCTGGCTTTTCCATCAACCAGAAGATGGTTGACATTAGCATCATCGCTAACAGCTACACATAGTGGTAGACTGCACTCAGACAGGGGCATTTCCTGGCTGTTTAATCTGGCTTTTCCATCAACCAGAAGATGGTTGTCATTAGCATCATCGCTAACAGCTACACATAGTGGATCATTAGCATCATCGCTAACAGCTACACATAGTGGTAGACTGCACTCAGACAGGGGCATTTCCTGGCTGTTTAATCTGGCTTTTCCATCAACCAGAAGATGGTTGTCATTAGCATCATCACTAACAGCTACACATAGTGGTAGACTGCACTCAGACAGGGGCATTTCCTGGCTGTTTAATCTGGCTTTTCCATCAACCAGAAGATGGTTGTCATTAGCATCATCGCTAACAGCTACACATAGTGGTAGACTGCACTCAAACAGGGGCATTTCCTGGCTGTTTAATCTGGCTTTTCCATCAACCAGAAGATGGTTGTCATTAGCATCATCGCTAACAGCTACACATAGTGGTAGACTGCACTCAGACAGGGGCATTTCCTGGCTGTTTAATCTGGCTTTTCCATCAACCAGAAGATGGTTGCCATTAGCATCATCGCTAACAGCTACACATAGTGGATCATTAGCATCATCGCTAACAGCTGCACATAGTGGATCATTAGCATCATCGCTAACAGCTACACATAGTGGATCATTAGCATCATCGCTAACAGCTACACATAGTGGTAGACTGCACTCAGACAGGGGCATTTCCTGGCTGTTTAATCTGGCTTTTCCATCAACCAGAAGATGGTTGTCATTAGCATCATCGCTAACAGCTACACATAGTGGTAGACTGCACTCAGACAGGGGCATTTCCTGGCTGTTTAATCTGGCTTTTCCATCAACCAGAAGATGGTTGTCATTAGCATCATCGCTAACAGCTACACATAGTGGTAGACTGCACTCAGACAGGGGCATTTCCTGGCTGTTTAATCTGGCTTTTCCATCAACCAGAAGATGGTTTCCATTAGCATCATCGCTAACAGCTACACATAGTGGTAGACTGCACTCAGACAGGGGCATTTCCTGGCTGTTTAATCTGGCTTTTCCATCAACCAGAAGATGGTTGTCATTAGCATCATCGCTAACAGCTACACATAGTGGTAGACTGCACTCAGACAGGGGCATTTCCTGGCTGTTTAATCTGGCTTTTCCATCAACCAGAAGATGGTTGACATTAGCATCATCGCTAACAGCTACACATAGTGGGAGACTGTACTCAGACAGGGGCATTTCCTAGCTGTTTAATCTGTCTTTTCCATCAACCAGAAGATGGTTGCCATTAGCATCATCGCTAACAGCTACACATAGTGGTAGACTGCACTCAGACAGGGGCATTTCCTGGCTGTTTAATCTGGCTTTTCCATCAACCAGAAGATGGTTGCCATTAGCATCATCGTTAACAGCTACACATAGTGGATCATTAGCATCATCGCTAACAGCTGCACATAGTGGATCATTAGCATCATCGCTAACAGCTACACATAGTGGTAGACTGCACTCAGACAGGGGCATTTCCTGGCTGTTTAATCTGGCTTTTCCATCAACCAGAAGATGGTTGACATTAGCATCATCGCTAACAGCTACACATAGTGGTAGACTGCACTCAGACAGGGGCATTTCCTGGCTGTTTAATCTGGCTTTTCCATCAACCAGAAGATGGTTGCCATTAGCATCATCGCTAACAGCTACACATAGTGGTAGACTGCACTCAGACAGGGGCATTTCCTGGCTGTTTAATCTGGCTTTTCCATCAACCAGAAGATGGTTGTCATTAGCATCATCGCTAACAGCTACACATAGTGGTAGACTGCACTCAGACAGGGGCATTTCCTGGCTGTTTAATCTGGCTTTTCCATCAACCAGAAGATGGTTGCCATTAGCATCATCGTTAACAGCTACACATAGTGGATCATTAGCATCATCGCTAACAGCTGCACATAGTGGATCATGAGCATCATCGCTAACAGCTACACATAGTGGTAGACTGCACTCAGACAGGGGCATTTCCTGGCTGTTTAATCTGGCTTTTCCATCAACCAGAAGATGGTTGCCATTAGCATCATCGCTAACAGCTACACATAGTGGTAGACTGCACTCAGACAGGGGCATTTCCTGGCTGTTTAATCTGGCTTTTCCATCAACCAGAAGATGGTTGTCATTAGAATCATCGCTAACAGCTACACATAGTGGATCATTAGCATCATCGCTAACAGCTACACATAGTGGTAGACTGCACTCAGACAGGGGCATTTCCTGGCTGTTTAATCTGGCTTTTCCATCAACCAGAAGATGGTTGTCATTAGCATCATCGCTAACAGCTACACATAGTGGTAGACTGCACTCAGACAGGGGCATTTCCTGGCTGTTTAATCTGGCTTTTCCATCAACCAGAAGATGGTTGTCATTAGCATCATCGCTAACAGCTACACATAGTGGTAGACTGCACTCAAACAGGGGCATTTCCTGGCTGTTTAATCTGGCTTTTCCATCAACCAGAAGATGGTTGCCATTAGCATCATCGTTAACAGCTACACATAGTGTAGATCATTAGCATCATCGCTGTTTAACAGCTGCACATAGTGGATCATTAGCATCATCGCTAACAGCTACACATAGTGGATCATTAGAATCATCGCTAACAGCTACACATAGTGGTAGACTGCACTCAGACAGGGGCATTTCCTGGCTGTTTAATCTGGCTTTTCCATCAACCAGAAGATGGTTGTCATTAGCATAATCACTAACAGCTACACATAGTGGTAGACTGCACTCAGACAGGGGCATTTCCTGGCTGTTTAATCTGGCTTTTCCATCAACCAGAAGATGGTTGTCATTAGCATCATCGCTAACAGCTACACATAGTGGTAGACTGCACTCAGACAGGGGCATTTCCTGGCTGTTTAATCTGGCTTTTCCATCAACCAGAAGATGGTTGTCATTAGCATCATCGCTAACAGCTACACATAGTGGTAGACTGCACTCAGACAGGGGCATTTCCTGGCTGTTTAATCTGGCTTTTCCATCAACCAGAAGATGGTTGTCATTAGCATCATCGCTAACAGCTACACATAGTGGTAGACTGCACTCAGACAGGGGCATTTCCTGGCTGTTTAATCTGGCTTTTCCATCAACCAGAAGATGGTTGCCATTAGCATCATCGCTAACAGCTACACATAGTGGTAGACTGCACTCAGACAGGGGCATTTCCTGGCTGTTTAATCTGGCTTTTCCATCAACCAGAAGATGGTTGTCATTAGCATCATCGCTAACAGCTACACATAGTGGTAGACTGCACTCAGACAGGGGCATTTCCTGGCTGTTTAATCTGGCTTTTCCATCAACCAGAAGATGGTTGCCATTAGCATCATCGTTAACAGCTACACATAGTGGATCATTAGCATCATCGCTAACAGCTGCACATAGTGGATCATTAGCATCATCGCTAACAGCTACACATAGTGGTAGACTGCACTCAGACAGGGGCATTTCCTGGCTGTTTAATCTGGCTTTTCCATCAACCAGAAGATGGTTGCCATTAGCATCATCGCTAACAGCTACACATAGTGGTAGACTGCACTCAGACAGGGGCATTTCCTGGCTGTTTAATCTGGCTTTTCCATCAACCAGAAGATGGTTGCCATTAGCATCATCGCTAACAGCTACACATAGTGGTAGACTGCACTCAGACAGGGGCATTTCCTGGCTGTTTAATCTGGCTTTTCCATCAACCAGAAGATGGTTGTCATTAGCATCATCGCTAACAGCTACACATAGTGGTAGACTGCACTCAGACAGGGGCATTTCCTGGCTGTTTAATCTGGCTTTTCCATCAACCAGAAGATGGTTGCCATTAGCATCATCGTTAACAGCTACACATAGTGGATCATTAGCATCATCGCTAACAGCTGCACATAGTGGATCATGAGCATCATCGCTAACAGCTACACATAGTGGTAGACTGCACTCAGACAGGGGCATTTCCTGGCTGTTTAATCTGGCTTTTCCATCAACCAGAAGATGGTTGCCATTAGCATCATCGCTAACAGCTACACATAGTGGTAGACTGCACTCAGACAGGGGCATTTCCTGGCTGTTTAATCTGGCTTTTCCATCAACCAGAAGATGGTTGTCATTAGAATCATCGCTAACAGCTACACATAGTGGATCATTAGCATCATCGCTAACAGCTACACATAGTGGTAGACTGCACTCAGACAGGGGCATTTCCTGGCTGTTTAATCTGGCTTTTCCATCAACCAGAAGATGGTTGTCATTAGCATCATCACTAACAGCTACACATAGTGGTAGACTGCACTCAGACAGGGGCATTTCCTGGCTGTTTAATCTGGCTTTTCCATCAACCAGAAGATGGTTGTCATTAGCATCATCGCTAACAGCTACACATAGTGGTAGACTGCACTCAAACAGGGGCATTTCCTGGCTGTTTAATCTGGCTTTTCCATCAACCAGAAGATGGTTGTCATTAGCATCATCGCTAACAGCTACACATAGTGGTAGACTGCACTCAGACAGGGGCATTTCCTGGCTGTTTAATCTGGCTTTTCCATCAACCAGAAGATGGTTGTCATTAGCATCATCGCTAACAGCTGCACATAGTGGATCATTAGCATCATCGCTAACAGCTACACATAGTGGATCATTAGCATGGCTAACAGCTACACATAGTGGATCATTAGAATCATCGCTAACAGCTACACATAGTGGTAGACTGCACTCAGACAGGGGCATTTCCTGGCTGTTTAATCTGGCTTTTCCATCAACCAGAAGATGGTTGTCATTAGCATAATCACTAACAGCTACACATAGTGGTAGACTGCACTCAGACAGGGGCATTTCCTGGCTGTTTAATCTGGCTTTTCCATCAACCAGAAGATGGTTGTCATTAGCATCATCGCTAACAGCTACACATAGTGGTAGACTGCACTCAAACAGGGGCATTTCCTGGCTGTTTAATCTGGCTTTTCCATCAACCAGAAGATGGTTGTCATTAGCATCATCGCTAACAGCTACACATAGTGGTAGACTGCACTCAGACAGGGGCATTTCCTGGCTGTTTAATCTGGCTTTTCCATCAACCAGAAGATGGTTGCCATTAGCATCATCGTTAACAGCTACACATAGTGGATCATTAGCATCATCGCTAACAGCTGCACATAGTGGATCATTAGCATCATCGCTAACAGCTACACATAGTGGATCATTAGCATCATCGCTAACAGCTACACATAGTGGTAGACTGCACTCAGACAGGGGCATTTCCTGGCTGTTTAATCTGGTTTTTCCATCAACCAGAAGATGGTTGTCATTAGCATCATCGCTAACAGCTACACATAGTGGTAGACTGCACTCAGACAGGGGCATTTCCTGGCTGTTTAATCTGGCTTTTCCATCAACCAGAAGATGGTTGCCATTAGCATCATCGTTAACAGCTACACATAGTGGATCATTAGCATCATCGCTAACAGCTACACATAGTGGTAGACTGCACTCAGACAGGGGCATTTCCTGGCTGTTTAATCTGGCTTTTCCATCAACCAGAAGATGGTTGTCATTAGCATCATCGCTAACAGCTACACATAGTGGTAGACTGCACTCAGACAGGGGCATTTCCTGGCTGTTTAATCTGGCTTTTCCATCAACCAGAAGATGGTTGCCATTAGCATCATCGTTAACAGCTACACATAGTGGATCATTAGCATCATCGCTAACAGCTGCACATAGTGGATCATTAGCATCATCGCTAACAGCTACACATAGTGGATCATTAGCATCATCGCTAACAGCTACACATAGTGGGAGACTGCACTCAGACAGGGGCATTTCCTGGCTGTTTAATCTGGCTTTTCCATCAACCAGAAGATGGTTGACATTAGCATCATCGCTAACAGCTACACATAGTGGTAGACTGCACTCAGACAGGGGCATTTCCTGGCTGTTTAATCTGGCTTTTCCATCAACCAGAAGATGGTTGTCATTAGCATCATCGCTAACAGCTACACATAGTGGTAGACTGCACTCAAACAGGGGCATTTCCTGGCTGTTTAATCTGGCTTTTCCATCAACCAGAAGATGGTTGTCATTAGCATCATCGCTAACAGCTACACATAGTGGTAGACTGCACTCAGACAGGGGCATTTCCTGGCTGTTTAATCTGGCTTTTCCATCAACCAGAAGATGGTTGCCATTAGCATCATCGTTAACAGCTACACATAGTGGATCATTAGCATCATCGCTAACAGCTGCACATAGTGGATCATTAGCATCATCGCTAACAGCTACACATAGTGGATCATTAGCATCATCGCTAACAGCTACACATAGTGGTAGACTGCACTCAGACAGGGGCATTTCCTGGCTGTTTAATCTGGCTTTTCCATCAACCAGAAGATGGTTGTCATTAGCATCATCGCTAACAGCTACACATAGTGGTAGACTGCACTCAGACAGGGGCATTTCCTGGCTGTTTAATCTGGCTTTTCCATCAACCAGAAGATGGTTGCCATTAGTTAACAGCTACACATAGTGGATCATTAGCATCATCGCTAACAGCTACACATAGTGGTAGACTGCACTCAGACAGGGGCATTTCCTGGCTGTTTAATCTGGCTTTTCCATCAACCAGAAGATGGTTGCCATTAGCATCATCGCTAACAGCTACACATAGTGGTAGACTGCACTCAGACAGGGGCATTTCCTGGCTGTTTAATCTGGCTTTTCCATCAACCAGAAGATGGTTGTCATTAGAATCATCGCTAACAGCTACACATAGTGGATCATTAGCATCATCGCTAACAGCTACACATAGTGGTAGACTGCACTCAGACAGGGGCATTTCCTGGCTGTTTAATCTGGCTTTTCCATCAACCAGAAGATGGTTGTCATTAGCATCATCACTAACAGCTACACATAGTGGTAGACTGCACTCAGACAGGGGCATTTCCTGGCTATTTAATCTGGCTTTTCCATCAACCAGAAGATGGTTGTCATTAGCATCATCGCTAACAGCTACACATAGTGGTAGACTGCACTCAAACAGGGGCATTTCCTGGCTGTTTAATCTGGCTTTTCCATCAACCAGAAGATGGTTGTCATTAGCATCATCGCTAACAGCTACACATAGTGGTAGACTGCACTCAGACAGGGGCATTTCCTGGCTGTTTAATCTGGCTTTTCCATCAACCAGAAGATGGTTGTCATTAGCATCATCACTAACAGCTACACATAGTGGCAGACTGCACTCAGACAGGGGCATTTCCTGGCTGTTTAATCTTCAAAAAGTTTAAGGAAATACAAATCACATAGGCAAATTTAACGACAATTTTGAGGCAGAGAGTTCAGAATAACTATAACAAAAAATGAATACAAATTATACCAGGGCACTTTAGAGACTGGAAGGGCAAAGGGGCATGTGCTCTACACAGGTAGAGTCCTATCTGTCCATGTCACTTTAGAGACTGGAAGGGTAAAGGGGCATGTGCTCTACACAGGTAGAGCCGTATCTGTCCATGTTACCTTTTGCAATGTGGGCACTGCTTCATGTTATGTATGCAACTGGGTGAGAAGTTTTCCTTGATTTTTGGGCACCATTTTCCTTGATTTTGGGCACCATTATGTGAGGTGTTATTATGTGTTTTTTATTTATTTTTCCCAAACTGCGTTACCCACTGCAGTCAGCAGATGGCGATATGAGTATTTCAGGTGATGCTTCTTGCGTGACGTACAATCTAGTGGACGGAACTGGAGGCTTCTTCAACAGCGACAAAAGGCTTCTTATTCAACCAACGTTGTGGTTTGCTAGCGAACATTAAACCGAAACATTGAAGCGTTTAAGACAAATCTTGTGTATATTACTCTTAGTGTTTTAAACACAATTCTGTGTACATATCTACTCGTTCATTGAAACGTAGATTGCTTGTTAAATTAGCTAATGTGGTAAATTGATATTGCATTAGGCTAATCGCACGGAACATGAGCTCACTAATCTCGACGGAGAAAGAAGCTCTGGTGAAAGGAGAGGAAGAAGCTTTCAGGATGAAAAGGGAGGAAGAGGAGTCTATCACATTGAAAGAAGAGGATGATATTACAGTGAAAGAGGAATATGGGAACGAGGTTGTGGAAGAGGACGAGGTAGAAGCTTTCAGAATCAAAAAGGAGGAAGATGCCGTAATTTTGAAAGAAGAGGAAGAACATTTTGGAGTAAAAGAGGAAGAGGAGGCTATCTCAATTAAAGTGGAGGAGGAAGACGTTTTGGGAGTGAAAAAGGATGAGGCTGAAGATTCGAGTAAGACCAGTGAGCACTGACTTAAAAATGGGCACTAAATATGCATTTCTTGAACTAATGTGGGGTTTGAAAGGGGCATTCTACTGAAGTTCTACACTTTAAAATGTTGTTCAGTACTCAATACATTGTTAAAGGTGCTATCCGTCATTGGTACATATATTTTTCTGACTTTTCTATTAGATTTATTGAAATATCCATGTAGTCCACATTTAAAGTGCACTTCATCTAACAGGCTTTTCAGAATTCAACATTGGTGCATAATTTCTACTTAAATTGTCAAAGGGATGTAAAAGACACCCTTTTCGTGGAAAGACCCTTTTTACATTTGCAACAGAAACAATATTTTAGGAAATCACAATGAAAGTTGCCATTAGGCCCTTTTCTTATACATATTCATGCCTCTTGTAAGACTGATTGCAGTAGATGGTCATAAGTTTACCATCTGTTTGATGTTCTCGTTCACACAGGAGAGAGACATGGCTATCGTGGATCCTCTGGGAAGCCTCAACAACATCCTGATGCTGACGAGGCAGAGAAGAGTCTCTCCACATCAGAACACCAGATGGTACAGCTTGGTCTGGTCTAGCATACAGCTTGGTCTGGCCTAGCATACAGCTTGGTCTGGCCTAGCATACAGCTTGGTCTGGCCTAGCATACAGCTTGGTCTGGCCTAGCATACAGCTTGGTCTGGCCTAGCATACAGCTTGGTCTGGCCTAGCATACAGCTTGGTCTGGCCTAGCATACAGCTTGGTCTGGCCTAGCATACAGCTTGGTCTGGCCTAGCATACAGCTTGGTCTGGCCTAGCATACAGCTTGGTCTGGCCTAGCATACAGCTTGGTCTGGCCTAGCATACAGCTTGGTCTGGTCTAGCATACAGCTTGGTCTGGCCTAGCATACAGCTTGGTCTGGCCTAGCATACAGCTTGGTCTGGCCTAGCATACAGCTTGGTCTGGTCTAGCATACAGCTTGGTCAGTCTAGCATACTTGGTCTGGTCTAGCATACAGCTTGGTCTGGTCTAGCATACAGCTTGGTCTGGTCTAGCATACAGCTTGGTCTGGCCTAGCATACAGCTTGGTCTGGCCTAGCATACAGCTTGGTCTGGCCTAGCATACAGCTTGGTCTGGCCTAGCATACAGCTTGGTCTGGCCTAGCATACAGCTTGGTCTGGCCTAGCATACAGCTTGGTCTGGCCTAGCATACAGCTTGGTCTGGCCTAGCATACAGCTTGGTCTGGCCTAGCATACAGCTTGGTCTGGCCTAGCATACAGCTTGGTCTGGCCTAGCATACAGCTTGGTCTGGTCTAGCATACAGCTTGGTCTGGTCTAGCATACAGCTTGGTCTGGTCTAGCATACAGCTTGGTCTGGTCTAGCATACAGCTTGGTCTGGTCTAGCATACAGCTTGGTCTGGTCTAGCATACAGCTTGGTCTGGTCTAGCATACAGCTTGGTCTGGTCTAGCATACAGCTTGGTCTGGTCTAGCATACAGCTTGGTCTGGCCTAGCATACAGCTTGGTCTGGCCTAGCATACAGCTTGGTCTGGCCTAGCATACAGCTTGGTCTGGCCTAGCATACAGCTTGGTCTGGCCTAGCATACAGCTTGGTATGGACTAGCATACAGCTTGGTATGGACTAGCATACAGCTTGGTCTGGACTAGCATACAGCTTGGTCTGGTCTAGCATACAGCTTGGTCTGGTCTAGCATACAGCTTGCTCTGGTCTAGCATACAGCTTGCTCTGGTCTAGCATACAGCTTGGTCTGGCCTAGCATACAGCTTGCTCTATCTGGGCTGGGTTTCTGTAAAGCACTTTATGTCAACAGTGACATCAGCATCCATAATGATATGTGTCTCTGTCCCCTCTTTATGGTTACCAGGACAACGCTAGCCGTTTGGTACAGCTTTTTAAAATGTATTTATTTTTATTTCACCTTTATTTAACCAGGTAGGCTAGTTGAGAACACCTTTATTTAACCAGGTAGGCCAGTTGAGAACACCTTTATTTAACCAGGTAGGCCAGTTGAGAACACCTTTATTTAACCAGGTAGGCCAGTTGAGAACACCTTTATTTAACCAGGTAGGCCAGTTGAGAACACCTTTATTTAACCAGGTAGGCCAGTTGAGGACACCTTTATTTAACCAGGTAGGCCAGTTGAGAACACCTTTATTTAACCAGGTAGGCCAGTTGAGAACACCTGTATTTAACCAGGTAGGCCAGTTGAGAACACCTGTATTTAACCAGGTAGGCCAGTTGAGAACACCTTTATTTAACCAGGTAGGCTAGTTGAGAACACCTTTATTTAACCAGGTAGGCCAGTTGAGAACACCTTTATTTAACCAGGTAGGCCAGTTGAGAACACCTGTATTTAACCAGGTAGGCCAGTTGAGAACACCTGTATTTAACCAGGTAGGCTAGTTGAGAACACCTTTATTTAACCAGGTAGGCCAGTTGAGAACACCTTTATTTAACCAGGTAGGCCAGTTGAGAACACCTTTATTTAACCAGGTAGGCCAGTTGAGAACACCTTTATTTAACCAGGTAGGCCAGTTGAGAACACCTTTATTTAACCAGGTAGGCCAGTTGAGAACACCTTTATTTAACCAGGTAGGCCAGTTGAGAACACCTGTATTTAACCAGGTAGGCCAGTTGAGAACACCTTTATTTAACCAGGTAGGCCAGTTGAGAACACCTTTATTTAACCAGGTAGGCCAGTTGAGAACACCTGTATTTAACCAGGTAGGCCAGTTGAGAACACCTTTATTTAACCAGGTAGGCCAGTTGAGAACACCTGTATTTAACCAGGTAGGCCAGTTGAGAACACCTGTATTTAACCAGGTAGGCCAGTTGAGAACACCTGTATTTAACCAGGTAGGCCAGTTGAGAACACCTGTATTTAACCAGGTAGGCCAGTTGAGAACACCTTTATTTAACCAGGTAGGCCAGTTGAGAACACCTGTATTTAACCAGGGTAGGCCAGTTGAGAACACCTTTATTTAACCAGGTAGGCTAGTTGAGAACACCTGTATTTAACCAGGTAGGCCAGTTGAGAACACCTGTATTTAACCAGGTAGGCCAGTTGAGAACACCTTTATTTAACCAGGTAGGCTAGTTGAGAACACCTTTATTTAACCAGGTAGGCCAGTTGAGAACACCTTTATTTAACCAGGTAGGCCAGTTGAGAACACCTGTATTTAACCAGGTAGGCCAGTTGAGAACACCTTTATTTAACCAGGTAGGCCAGTTGAGAACACCTTTATTTAACCAGGTAGGCTAGTTGAGAACACCTTTATTTAACCAGGTAGGCCAGTTGAGAACACCTTTATTTAACCAGGTAGGCCAGTTGAGAACACCTTTATTTAACCAGGTAGGCCAGTTGAGAACACCTTTATTTAACCAGGTAGGCCAGTTGAGAACACCTGTATTTAACCAGGTAGGCTAGTTGAGAACACCTTTATTTAACCAGGTAGGCCAGTTGAGAACACCTGTATTTAACCAGGTAGGCTAGTTGAGAACACCTTTATTTAACCAGGTAGGCCAGTTGAGAACACCTTTATTTAACCAGGTAGGCCAGTTGAGAACACCTTTATTTAACCAGGTAGGCCAGTTGAGAACACCTGTATTTAACCAGGGTAGGCCAGTTGAGAACACCTTTATTTAACCAGGTAGGCTAGTTGAGAACACCTGTATTTAACCAGGTAGGCCAGTTGAGAACACCTGTATTTAACCAGGTAGGCCAGTTGAGAACACCTTTATTTAACCAGGTAGGCTAGTTGAGAACACCTTTATTTAACCAGGTAGGCCAGTTGAGAACACCTTTATTTAACCAGGTAGGCCAGTTGAGAACACCTTTATTTAACCAGGTAGGCCAGTTGAGAACACCTTTATTTAACCAGGTAGGCCAGTTGAGAACACCTTTATTTAACCAGGTAGGCTAGTTGAGAACACCTTTATTTAACCAGGTAGGCCAGTTGAGAACACCTTTATTTAACCAGGTAGGCCAGTTGAGAACACCTTTATTTAACCAGGTAGGCCAGTTGAGAACACCTTTATTTAACCAGGTAGGCCAGTTGAGAACACCTTTATTTAACCAGGTAGGCCAGTTGAGAACACCTTTATTTAACCAGGTAGGCCAGTTGAGAACACCTGTATTTAACCAGGTAGGCCAGTTGAGAACACCTGTATTTAACCAGGTAGGCCAGTTGAGAACACCTTTATTTAACCAGGTAGGCCAGTTGAGAACACCTTTATTTAACCAGGTAGGCCAGTTGAGAACACCTTTATTTAACCAGGTAGGCCAGTTGAGAACACCTTTATTTAACCAGGTAGGCCAGTTGAGAACACCTTTATTTAACCAGGTAGGCCAGTTGAGAACACCTTTATTTAACCAGGTAGGCCAGTTGAGAACACCTTTATTTAACCAGGTAGGCCAGTTGAGAACACCTTTATTTAACCAGGTAGGCCAGTTGAGAACACCTTTATTTAACCAGGTAGGCCAGTTGAGAACACCTTTATTTAACCAGGTAGGCCAGTTGAGAACACCTTTATTTAACCAGGTAGGCCAGTTGAGAACACCTTTATTTAACCAGGTAGGCCAGTTGAGAACACCTTTATTTAACCAGGTAGGCCAGTTGAGAACACCTTTATTTAACCAGGTAGGCCAGTTGAGAACACCTTTATTTAACCAGGTAGGCCAGTTGAGAACACCTTTATTTAACCAGGTAGGCCAGTTGAGAACACCTTTATTTAACCAGGTAGGCCAGTTGAGAACACCTGTATTTAACCAGGTAGGCCAGTTGAGAACACCTTTATTTAACCAGGTAGGCCAGTTGAGAACACCTTTATTTAACCAGGTAGGCCAGTTGAGAACACCTTTATTTAACCAGGTAGGCCAGTTGAGAACACCTTTATTTAACCAGGTAGGCCAGTTGAGAACACCTTTATTTAACCAGGTAGGCCAGTTGAGAACACCTTTATTTAACCAGGTAGGCCAGTTGAGAACACCTTTATTTAACCAGGTAGGCCAGTTGAGAACACCTTTATTTAACCAGGTAGGCCAGTTGAGAACACCTGTATTTAACCAGGTAGGCCAGTTGAGAACACCTTTATTTAACCAGGTAGGCCAGTTGAGAACACCTTTATTTAACCAGGTAGGCTAGTTGAGAACACCTTTATTTAACCAGGTAGGCCAGTTGAGAACACCTTTATTTAACCAGGTAGGCCAGTTGAGAACACCTTTATTTAACCAGGTAGGCCAGTTGAGAACACCTTTATTTAACCAGGTAGGCCAGTTGAGAACACCTGTATTTAACCAGGTAGGCCAGTTGAGAACACCTTTATTTAACCAGGTAGGCCAGTTGAGAACACCTGTATTTAACCAGGTAGGCCAGTTGAGAACACCTGTATTTAACCAGGTAGGCCAGTTGAGAACACCTTTATTTAACCAGGTAGGCCAGTTGAGAACACCTTTATTTAACCAGGTAGGCCAGTTGAGAACACCTTTATTTAACCAGGTAGGCCAGTTGAGAACACCTGTATTTAACCAGGTAGGCCAGTTGAGAACACCTTTATTTAACCAGGTAGGCCAGTTGAGAACACCTTTATTTAACCAGGTAGGCCAGTTGAGAACACCTTTATTTAACCAGGTAGGCCAGTTGAGAACACCTTTATTTAACCAGGTAGGCCAGTTGAGAACACCTTTATTTAACCAGGTAGGCCAGTTGAGAACACCTTTATTTAACCAGGTAGGCCAGTTGAGAACACCTGTATTTAACCAGGTAGGCCAGTTGAGAACACCTTTATTTAACCAGGTAGGCCAGTTGAGAACACCTTTATTTAACCAGGTAGGCCAGTTGAGAACACCTTTATTTAACCAGGTAGGCCAGTTGAGAACACCTTTATTTAACCAGGTAGGCCAGTTGAGAACACCTTTATTTAACCAGGTAGGCCAGTTGAGAACACCTTTATTTAACCAGGTAGGCCAGTTGAGAACACCTTTATTTAACCAGGTAGGCCAGTTGAGAACACCTTTATTTAACCAGGTAGGCCAGTTGAGAACACCTTTATTTAACCAGGTAGGCCAGTTGAGAACACCTTTATTTAACCAGGTAGGCCAGTTGAGAACACCTTTATTTAACCAGGTAGGCCAGTTGAGAACACCTTTATTTAACCAGGTAGGCCAGTTGAGAACACCTTTATTTAACCAGGTAGGCCAGTTGAGAACACCTTTATTTAACCAGGTAGGCCAGTTGAGAACACCTTTATTTAACCAGGTAGGCCAGTTGAGAACACCTTTATTTAACCAGGTAGGCCAGTTGAGAACACCTTTATTTAACCAGGTAGGCCAGTTGAGAACACCTTTATTTAACCAGGTAGGCCAGTTGAGAACACCTTTATTTAACCAGGTAGGCCAGTTGAGAACACCTTTATTTAACCAGGTAGGCCAGTTGAGAACACCTTTATTTAACCAGGTAGGCCAGTTGAGAACACCTTTATTTAACCAGGTAGGCCAGTTGAGAACACCTTTATTTAACCAGGTAGGCCAGTTGAGAACACCTTTATTTAACCAGGTAGGCCAGTTGAGAACACCTTTATTTAACCAGGTAGGCCAGTTGAGAACACCTTTATTTAAAGTTGAGAACACCTTTATTTAACCAGGTAGGCCAGTTGAGAACACCTTTATTTAACCAGGTAGGCCAGTTGAGAACACCTTTATTTAACCAGGTAGGCCAGTTGAGAACACCTTTATTTAACCAGGTAGGCCAGTTGAGAACACCTTTATTTAACCAGGTAGGCCAGTTGAGAACACCTTTATTTAACCAGGTAGGCCAGTTGAGAACACCTTTATTTAACCAGGTAGGCCAGTTGAGAACACCTTTATTTAACCAGGTAGGCTAGTTGAGAACAAGTTCTCATTTGCAACTGCGACCTGGCCAAGATAAAGCATAGCAGTGTGAACAGACAACACAGAGTTACACATGGAGTAAACAACAACATAGTCAATAATACAGTAGAACCAAAGAAAACAAAAAGTGTTCCCTTTATCTTTTTGAGCATATATATGTATATATGTATATTGTTATGTTATATGGTTTAAGACAGACTGATATGATTGTATATATGGTGCATATACACTGCTGATCAAGTCGCTCTGGATAAGAGCGTCTGCTAAATGACTTAAATGTAAATGTAAATGATCAAAAGTTTTAGAACACCTACTCATTCCAGGGTTTTTCTTTATTTGTACTGTTTTCTACATTGTAGAATAATAGTGAAGACATCAAAACTAGGCAATAACACATATGGAATCATGTAGTAACCAAAAAAGTGTTAAACAAACCAAAATGTATTGTATATTTGAGAATCTTCAGTGTTCAGTTTAGTATCGAGGCACAGCTGGGGGCAGAGGAAGGTCTTTGTGTTGTTTAAGTGTTCCCTTTATCTTTTAGGTAGGATGTGAGTACATTGGAGGTAAACCTAGGCATTGAGTAATGATGAGAGAGATATAGTCTCTAGAGATGTTTAAACCAGGTGATGTTATCTCATATGTAGGAGGTGGAACAACATGGTTGGTTAAGGCATATTGAGCAGGGCTAGAGGCTCTACAGTGAAATAAGACAGTAATCACTAGCCAGGACAGTAATGGACAAGGCATATTGAGCAGGGCTAGAGGCTCTACAGTGAAATAAGACAGTAATCACTAACCAGGACAGTAATGGACAAGGCATATTGATATTAGAGAGGCATGCGTAGCCTAGTGAACATATGGGTCCAGTGAGTGGTTGGGCTGGCTGGGGACACGGCGATTCAGACAGTTAGCAGGCTAACAAGCTAACAGTTAGTAGGCCGGAGCTAAACAAACTAGCAGCTAGTAGACCAGGGCAAGCTAGCAGTTAGCAAGGGCTAGCAGTTAGCAGGCCGGGCAGGCAAGCTAGCAGTTAGCAAACCTGGTTAGCAAGCAAGCAGTTAGCTAGGGCTAGCAATTAGCAGACTGGGCAGGCAAGCTAGCAGTTAGCAGACCTGGTTAGCAAGCAAGCAGTTAGCAAGGGTTAGCAGACCGGGCAGGCAAGCTAGCAGTTAGCAGACCTGGTTAGCAAGCAAGCAGTTAGCAAGGGCTAGCAGTTAGCAGACCTGGTTAGCAAGCAAGCCGTTAGCAAGGGCTAGCAGTTAGCAGACCGGGCAGGCAAGTTAGCAGACCAGGGCCCGGCAGTTTAGCAATTAGCAAACCAGGTTAGCAAGCAAGCAGATAGCAGGGGCTAGAAAGTTAGCCTGGGGGACGTCGCGATGGGGGTAAGTCTTTTTTGCCTCTTTGTGCGGTGACGTCGATAGACCAGCTTGGTTTGGTCTAGCATACAGATTGCTCTATCAGGGGCTGGATTTATGTAAGGCACTTTACAGTGACATCAGCATCCATAATGATATGTGTCTGTGTCCCCTCTTTATGGTTACCAGGACAACGCTAGCCCTTCCTCCCTCCCGGAGTCCCCGTGTCGTGCCTCTCCCGGTAGCACCTTACTGCTGGGTATGAAGAGGTTGTCTGTGCTGCTGGTGGACTGCAGGAAAACAACGGGGCTGAGTGGAACTGTGAGAGGAGGAGAAGAGAAGAAAGGATCAGATTTGACACATCAAAGTAAGTAGTTTAGTTTGAACAAATACAATAGATCTGCCCACTGGTATCTGTTACCAGGACAACCAGCAGAGTTCTGTTAGTTGACAGGAAGGTGGACTGGTATCTGTTACCAGGACAACCAGCAGAGTTCTGTTAGTTGACAGGAAGGTGGACTGGTATCTGTTACCAGGACAACCAGCAGAGTTATGTTAGTTGACAGGAAGATAGACTGGTGTATATGGATGTTATGAATATCATAACACTGAAAAAGGATTCTGCCAATGAAAAGAGAGAAACCAATAGACCATATAAAACCTTGAAAGTTAGCTTTGGAGAGAAAGTTTCAAGATGATCTGATGTAAGGTGCTTGTTTTACAAAAACTTTTCCATAAAACATTATGGATGTTACATTGCCTGTCCCAGTCAACGCCCCTATCTTTACAAGACTGTAGAACAGGCAAACTAAACTCAAGACTTTGGTAATTAATTAACTAGTACTGAAGAAAAGCTGTGATCAGGCTGCCTACTCAAGCAAAAGCTTCAAACTGTAACCAGTGCCTGCAACCTGGTTATCCATCAACCTACCAGGGTAGTGACAAACAGTAGAGGAATGAAATCATCAACATGGTTTGATCATATCTTTACTAATGCTGCAGAAATGGGTATCCAGATCCATCAGATGTAGTGATCACAATATAGTAGCCATGTCTAGGAAAACCACCGTTCCAACGGCTGGGACTAATATTGTGTATAAGAGGTCATACAATTTTATGTAGTGATTCCTATGTTATTGATGTAAATAATATTTGTTGGTCCGTGGTGTGTAATGATGAGCAACCAGACGCTGCCCTTGACACATTTGAAACTGCTTATCCCAGTTACTAATAAGCAGCACCCATTAAGAAAATGACTGTAAAAACTGTTAAATCCACGTGGATTGATGAGGAATTTAAAAATGGTATGATGAAGAGGGAGGCAAAAGAGATGGCAAATAGGTCTGGCTGAATAACTGATTGGCAAACCTATTGCATATTGAGAAATCATTTGACTAAACTGAATATAAAGAGTAACGACACTATGAAACAAAGATAAATTACATGAAGAAGGATTGTAAAAAGCTTCAATGAAATTTTGGGTAAATAAAATCAACAATGACAAGTCACTGGTGTCTGACAACGTGATGGAAAATTGAGGATAATAGCAGCCAATATTGCCATTCCTATTTGCCTTGTCTTTAATTTAAGCCTACTAGAAAGTGTGTTCCCTCAGGCCCGGAGGGGAAGCTGAAGTCATTCCACTACCCAAGAATAGTAAAGCTTCCTTGACTGGCTTAAATAGCTGACCAATCAGCCTGTTACCAACACTTACAATTTTGGAAAAAAAAAAATAGTTTGACCAGATACGATGCTATTTTACAGTAAACAAATTGATACTTTCAGCTTATAGGGAAGGACATTCAATAAACACAGCACTTACAAATGACTGATTGGCTGAGACATTTATGATAAAAATATTGTTGGGGCTGTTTTGTTAGACTTCAGTGCAGCTTTTGACATTATCGATCGTAGTCTGCTGCTGAAAAAACGTATGGCTTTACGCCCTGCTATATTGTGGATAAAGAGTTTTTAAATTTTTTTTTAAAGCAAACCTTTATTTAACTAGGCAAGTCAGTTAAGAACAAATTATTTTTTTCAATGACTGCCTAGGACTGCCTTGTTCAGGGACAGAAGGACAGAGTTTTACCTTGTCAGCTCAGAGATTCGATCCAGCAATCTCTCGGTTACTGTCCTACCGCTCTAACCGCTAGGCTACCTGCCGCACCAGAGCTACCTGTCTAACAGAACACAGAGAGTGTTCTTTAATGGAAGCCTGTACAACAACATCAAGGTAGAATCAGGAATTCCCCAGGGCAGCTGTTTGGCACCTTCTTTTTTCAATCTTTACCAACAACATGCCAATGACATTTGAGTAAAGCCAGTGAGTCTATGTATGCGGATGACTCAACACTGTACACGTCAGCTACTACAGCGACTGAAATGACTGCAACACTTAACATAGAGCTGCAGTTAGTTTCAGAATGGGTGGCAAGGAATAAGTTAGTCCTAAATATTTCTTATTACTTTAAGTTACATGGACTACTATGCTAATTCTGTAGCGGTATTGTTAGAGGGGGTAAATATGAAGATTTTGTTGGTGCGCCAGGCAGATATTAACCCTAGTTATTAAAGTTAGTTATTACCTATTATAACATTATTATTATTATTAACATTATTATTATTAAATATTATTAAAACTGAAAGGATGAGAGTATAATAGATAGAGTAGCGCTTCAAGACACATTCTAAACATGATGGAGTATTAAAGGAGGACTGTAGCATCTAATGATGAAACATTATGGAGTCTTAAAGGAGGACTGTAGCACCTAATGATGACACATTATGGAGTCTAGGACTGTAGCATCTAATGATGAAGCATTATGGAGTCTTAAAGGAGGACTGTAGCACCTAATGATGAAACATTATGGAGTCTTAAAGGAGGACTGTAGCATCTAATGATGAAACATTATGGAGTCTTAAAGGAGGACTGTAGCATCTAATGATGAACATTATGGAGTCTTAAAGGAGGACTGTAGCATCTCATGATGAAACATTATGGAGTCTTAAAGGAGGACTGTAGCATCTAATGATGAAACATTATGGAGTCTTAAAGGAGGACTGTAGCATCTAATGATGAAACATTATGGAGTCTTAAAGGAGGATTGTAGCATCTAATGATGAAACATTATAGAGTCTTAAAGGAGGACTGTAGCATCTAATGATGAAACATTATGGAGTCTTAAAGGAGGACTGTAGCATCTAATGATGAAACATTATGGAGTCTTAAAGGAGGACTGTAGCATCTAATGATGAACATTATGGAGTCTTAAAGGAGGCCTGTAGCATCTAATGATGAAACATTATGGAGTCTTAAAGGAGGACTGTAGCATCTAATGATGAAACATTATGGAGTCTTAAAGGAGGACTGTAGCATCTAATGATGAAACATTATGGAGTCTTAAAGGAGGACTGTAGCATCTAATGATGAACATGATGGCGTCTTAAAGGAGGACTGTAGCATCTAATGATGAAACATTATGGAGTCTTAAAGGAGGTCTGTAGCATCTAATGATGAAACATTATGGAGTCTTAAAGGAGGACTGTAGCATCTAATGATGAACATGATGGAGTCTTAAAGGAGGACTGTAGCATCTAATGATGAAACATTATGGAGTCTTAAAGGAGGACTGTAGCATCTAATGATGAAACATTATGGAGTCTTAAAGGAGGACTGTAGCATCTAATGATGAAACATTATGGAGTCTTAAAGGAGGACTGTAGCATCTAATGATGAACATTATGGAGTCTTAAAGGAGGACTGTAGCATCTAATGATGAAACATTATGGAGTCTTAAAGGAGGACTGTAGCATCTAATGATGAAACATTATGGAGTCTTAAAGGAGGACTGTAGCATCTAATGATGAAACATTATGGAGTCTTAAAGGAGGACTGTAGCATCTAATGATGAAACATTATGGAGTCTTAAAGGAGGACTGTAGCATCTAATGATGAAACATTATGGAGTCTTAATTACTATGGAGTCTGATGCTTTAAAGGGGAAGTTTACCCAACATCCAGGAACTCCTAAGTGATTCCATACATTGAAACTAGTCCAGTGGATTTTCCCTCTCCCCCCTCTCTCCCTGTAGTGCTGTACTGAAACAGCTGCTCTCCCTCTCTCTCCCTGTAGTGCTGTACTGAAACAGCTGCTCTCTCCCTCTCTCTCCCTGTAGTGCTGTACTGAAACAGCTGCTCTCCCCCTCTCTCTCCCTGTAGTGCGTAGAATGTATGCACACATGACTGTAAGTCGCTTTGGATAAAACAGCTGCTCTCCCTCTCTCTCCCTGTATAATAATAATAATAATAATATATGCCATTTAGCAGACGCTTTTATCCAAACTACATTCCCTGTAGTGCTGTACTGAAACAGCTGCTCTCCCCTCTCTCCCTGTAGTGCTGTACTGAAACAGCTGCTCTCCCTCTCTCTACATGTAGTGCTGTACTGAAACAGCTGCTCTCCCCTCTCTCTCCCTGTAGTGCTGTACTGAAACAGCTGTTCTCTCCCTGTAGTGCTGTACTGAAACAGCTGATCTCCCTCTCTCTCCCTGTAGTGCTGTACTGAAACAGCTGCTCTCCCTCTCTCTCCCTGTAATGCTGTACTGAAACAGCTGCTCTCCCTCTCTCTCCCTGTAATGCTGTACTGAAACAGCTGCTCCCCTCTCTCTCCCTGTAATGCTGTACTGAAACAGCTGCTCCCCTCTCTCTCCCTGTAATGCTGTACTGAAACAGCTGCTCTCCCCCTCTCTCTCTGTAGTGCTGTACTGAAACAGCTGCTCTCCCTCTCTCTCTCCCTGTAGTGCTGTACTGAAACAGCTGCTCCCCCTCTCTCTCCCTGTAATGCTGTACTGAAACAGCTGCTCCCCTCTCTCTCCCTGTAATGCTGTACTGAAACAGCTGCTCCCCTCTCTCTCCCTGTAATGCTGTACTGAAACAGCTGCTCTCCCCTCTCTCTCTGTAGTGCTGTACTGAAACAGCTTCTCCCCCTCTCTCTCCCTGTAATGCTGTACTGAAACAGCTGCTCTCCTCCTCTCTCTCCCTGTAGTGCTGTACTGAAACAGCTGCTCTCTCCCTCTCTCTCTCCCTGTAGTGCTGTACTGAAACAGCTGCTCTCCCCCTCTCTCCCTGTAGTGCTGTACTGAAACAGCTGCTCCCCCTCTCTCTCCCTGTAATGCTGTACTGAAACAGCTGCTCTCCCCCTCTCTCTCCCTGTAATGCTGTACTGAAACAGCTGCTCTCCCCTCTCTCTCCCTGTAGTGCTGTACTGAAACAGCTGCTCTCCCCCTCTCTCTCCCTGTAGTGCTGTACTGAAACAGCTGCTCTCCCCCTCTCTCTCCCTGTAGTGCTGTACTGAAACAGCTGCTCTCCCCCCTCTCTCCCTGTAGTGCTGTACTGAAACAGCTGCTCTCCCCTCTCTCCCTGTAGTGCTGTACTGAAACAGCTGCTCCCCCTCTCTCTCCCTGTAGTGCTGTACTGAAACAGCTGCTCTCCCTCTCTCTCCCTGTAGTGCTGTACTGAAACAGCTGCTCCCTTCTCTCCCTGTAGTGCTGTACTGAAACAGCTGCTGAAACAGCTGCTCCCCCTCTCTCTCCCTGTAGTGCTGTACTGAAACAGCTGCTCTCCCTCTCTCTCCCTGTAGTGCTGTACTGAAACAGCTGCTCCCCCTCTCTCTCCCTGTAATGCTGTACTGAAACAGCTACTCTCTCCCTGTAGTGCTGTACTGAAACAGCTACTCTCTCCCTGTAGTGCTGTACTGAAACAGCTGCTCCCCTCTCTCTCCCTGTAGTGCTGTACTGAAACAGCTGCTCTCCCTCTCTCTCCCTGTAGTGCTGTACTGAAACAGCTGCTCTCCCTCTCTCTCCCTGTAGTGCTGTACTGAAACAGCTGCTCTCCCTCTCTCTCCCTGTAGTGCTGTACTGAAACAGCTGCTCTCCCTCTCTCTCCCTGTAGTGCTGTACTGAAACAGCTGCTCTCCCTCTCTCTCCCTGTAGTGCTGTACTGAAACAGCTGCTCTCCCTCTCTCTCCCTGTATTGCTGTACTGAAACAGCTGCTCTCCCCCTCTCTCCCTGTAGTGCTGTACTGAAACAGCTGCTCTCCCTCTCTCTCCCTGTAGTGCTGTACTGAAACAGCTGCTCTCCCTCTCTCTCCCTGTAGTGCTGTACTGAAACAGCTGCTCTCCCTCTCTCTCCCTGTAGTGCTGTACTGAAACAGCTGCTCTCCCTCTCTCTCCCTGTAGTGCTGTACTGAAACAGCTGCTCTCCCTCTCTCTCCCTGTAGTGCTGTACTGAAACAGCTGCTCTCCCTCTCTCTCCCTGTAGTGCTGTACTGAAACAGCTGCTCTCCCTCTCTCTCCCTGTAGTGCTGTACTGAAACAGCTGCTCTCCCTCTCTCTCCCTGTAGTGCTGTACTGAAACAGCTGCTCTCCCCTCTCTCTCCCTGTAGTGCTGTACTGAAACAGCTGCTCTCCCTCTCTCTCCCTGTAGTGCTGTACTGAAACAGCTGCAAAACGTGACTCGTGACGTTGCTGGATGCGGGCCTCACTCTGCTGCTTTGCCAGTTAATTTGTTATTTTATTACAGCGATGGCCTTTGTCTTTCACCTGGAGTTGTTTGTTTGTGTCTCCGGATCCGGGAGAATTGTCATCAACTGACACTAAGTAGCATAACGCAACGGACAAAAAATCTTACTAGAAAATATTCATATGTGTGTGTGTCTGTGTGTCTGTCTGTGTGTCTGTCTGTGTGTGTGTCTGTGTGTGTCTGTGTGTGTGTCTGTGTGTCTGTCTGTGTGTGTGTCTGTGTGTGTCTCTGTGTGTGTGTCTGTGTGTGTGTCTCTGTGTGTGTCTCTGTGTGTGTCTCTGTGTGTGTGTGTTTGTGTGTATACTGAAACCAAAATATAAACAACAATTTCAAGGATTTACAGTTCATATAAGTCAGTCATTGTAAGTAAATAAATAAATTAGGCCCGTATCTATGGACTTTACATGACTGGGCAGGGGTGCAGCCATTGGTGGGCCCTGGAGGGAATACGCCCACCCATTGCGTGGCCCAGCCAATCAGAATGAGTTTTTCCCCACAAAAGTGCTTCATTACAAAGAGAAATACAACTCTGGTGGCCTCAGACAATGTGGAGGTCCTGGGCGTTGTTATATGTCATTATGACATCATGGACGAATTCTAGAATATACCATATATCCTAGGTCCTGGGCTGGAGTCGTTATATGTCATTATGACATCATGGATGAATTCTAGAATATACCATATATCCTAGGTCCTGGGCTGGCGTCGTTATATGTCATTATGACATCATGGATGAATTCTAGAATATACCATATATCCTAGGTCCTGGGCTGGCGTCGTTATGTGTCATGGATGAATTCTAGAATATACCATTTATCCTAGGATGGTCTGTGGTTGTGAGGCAGTTGGATGTACTGCCAAATTCTCTAAAACGACATTGGAGGAGGCTTCTGGAAGAGAATTTAACATTGAATTCTCTGCTAACAGCTCCAGTGGATATTCCTGCAGTCATTGCCAATTGCTCCCTCAAAACTTGAGACATTCTGCGGCATTGTGTGAGAGAGTGGCCTTTTATTATCCCCAGCACAAGGTGCACCTGTGTAATAATCAAGCTGTTCAATCAGCTTCTTGATTGGTGGATGGATTATCTTGGCAAAGAATAAATGTTCAATCAATTCTGCAATCTTTTTTTTTCAGCTCATGAAACATCCAACACTTTACATGTTGTGTTTTATATTTTTGTTTATTGTAGCTACTATCAGTTTTAGGAACATCTTTCCAAATATTTCACCTTTTTTTTTTACCCAAAATATGACATCAGCGATAAGCAAAATGTTGAAAATCTGTGAACGTCTAAATAAGAAATTGGTCCATTTAAACAGCAATGTGTCGAACCCTTTCAAAACTTTTGAGAGATTCTACTGATGTGCTTTGTTTTCAACAACGGGAGATGTTATCCCAGCAACAAGGCTTTGCACGGGGAGATGTTACTGATGTGCTTTGTCTTTCAACAACGGGGAGATGTTACTGATGTGCTTTGTCTTTCAACAACGGGGAGATGTTACTGATGTGCTTTGTCTTTCAACAACGGGGAGATGTTACTGATGTGCTTTGTTATCTTTCAACAACAGGGAGATGTTACTGATGTGCTTTGTCTTTCAACAACTGGGAGATGTTACTGATGTGCTTTGTCTTTCAACAACGGGGAGATGTTACTGATGTGCTTTGTCTTTCAACAACGGGGAGATGTTACTGATGTGCTTTGTCTTTCAACAACAGGGAGATGATACTGATGTGCTTTGTCTTTCAACAACGGGGAGATGTTACTGATGTGCTTTGTCTTTCAACAACGGGGAGATGTTACTGATGTGCTTTGTCTTTCAACAACGGGGAGATGATACTGATGTGCTTTGTCTTTCAACAACGGGGAGATGTTACTGATGTGCTTTGTCTTTCAACAACGGGGAGATGTTACTGATGTGCTTTGTCTTTCAACAACGGGGAGATGATACTGATGTGCTTTGTTGTCTTTCAACAACGGGGAGATGTTACTGATGTTTTTTATCTTTCAACAACGGGGAGATGTTACTGATGTGCTTTGTTATCTTTCAACAACGGGGAGATGATACTGATGTGCTTTGTCTTTCAAGAACGGGAGATGATACTGATGTGCTTTGTCTTTCAAGAACGGGAGATGATACTGATGTGCTTTGTCTTTCAAGAACGGGAGATGATACTGATGTGCTTTGTCTTTCAAGAACGGGAGATGATACTGATGTGCTTTGTCTTTCAAGAACGGGGAGATGATACTGATGTGCTTTGTCTTTCAACAACGGGGAGATGATACTGATGTGCTTTGTTGTCTTTCAACAACAAGGAGATGTTACTGATGTGCTTTGTTGTCTTTCAACAACAGGGAGATGATACTGATGTGCTTTGTCTTTCAACAACGGGGAGATGTTACTGATGTGCTTTGTCTTTCAACAACTGGGAGATGATACTGATGTGCTTTGTCTTTCAACAACTGGGAGATGATACTGATGTGCTTTGTCTTTCAAGAACGGGGAGATGTTACTGATGTGCTTTGTTGTCTTTCAACAACTGGGAGATGATACTGATGTGCTTTGTTGTCTTTCAACAACAAGGAGATGATACTGATGTGCTTTGTCTTTCAACAACGGGGAGATGTTACTGATGTGCTTTGTATCTTCGTGGGAAAAAAATAGTTTTTTTTTTTTTAAATTACTTCTTTACTTTTATGTTTAAGGAAGTGTGTTCAGTCCTGGGCAAAAGTTGAGACACAAATATAAATTTTCACAAAGTCTGCTGCCTCAGTTTGTATGACGGCAATTTGCATATACTCCAGAATGTTATGAAGAGTGTTCAGATGAATTGTAATGAATTGCCAAGTCCCTCTTTGCCATGCAAATGAACTGACCCCCCCCCAAAAAAAAACTGGAAGCTTCAAAAGGAGGGTGGGGCTTGGAATCATTGTTCTTCCTCTGTCACCCATGGTTACCTGCAAGGAAACACGTGTCATCATAGTTTCTTTGTACAAAAAGGGCTTCACAGGATATTGCTGCCAGTAAGATTGCACCTAAATCAACCATTTATTGGATCATCAAGTACTTCAAGGAAAGCCATTCAATTGTTGTGAAGAAGACTTCAGGGCGCCCAAGAAAGTCCAGCAAGCGCCAGGACCGTCTCCTAAAGTTGATTCAGCCCCGGGATCGGTGCATCACCAGTACAGAGCTGCTCAGGAATGGCAGCAGGCAGGTGGGAGTGCATCTACACGCACAGTGAGGGGAAGACTTTTGGAGGATGGCCTGTTGTCAAGAAGGGCAGCAAATAAGCCACTTCTCTCAAGGAAAAACATCAGGGAGACTGATATTCTGCAAAAGGTACAGGGATTGGACTGCTGAGGACTGGGGTAACGTCATTTTCTCTGATGATCCCCTTTCTGATTGTTTGGGGCATCCGGTAAAAAGCTTGTCCGGAGAAGACAAGGTGAGCGCTACCATCAGTCCTGTGTCATGCCAACAGTAAAGCATCCTGAGACCATTCATGTGTGGGGTTGCTTCTCAGCCAAGGGAGTGGGCTCACTCACAATGTTGCCTAAGAACACAGCCGTGAATAAAGAATGGTACCAACACATCCTCAGAGAGCAACTTCTCCCAACCATCCAGGAACAGTTCAGTGACGAACAATGCCTTTTCCAGTATGATGGAGCACCTTGCCATAAGGCAAAAGTGATAACTAAGTGGCTCAGGGAACAAAACATCAATATTTTGGGTCAATGGCCAGGAATCTCCCCAGACCATAATCCCATTGAGAACTTGTGGTCTAGATATCCAAGATGGCGTAGCAGTCGGACATGTGTTTTGTCTTGTCCCGTCCTGTCTGGTGTAAATATAGTTTTCCTCGTTTTTTTCTGTATATATTTCGTACATATTTTTAATCTCACTTTCCAACTATAGGCTGAATATACTCTCCTGCAACCCGCATCACCCAATGTGGTACGGATCTGCTTTTTCTATACTTTAGAACCGGAACCCCCATCAGAAGCTAGCCAGCTAACTAGCTACTACTCAGTTAGCTTTGAAGACCGCTAGCAGTGGCTAACTAGGACACCAGCGCGACATCAACCCAGAGCATATCAGACTGCTTTTTCTCTACCACATCTCCGGATTCCTACCGCAAGCTCTGAACCTTTACAACGGATCATCGCAACTAGCTAGCTGCAATCCGTGTGGCTACTCCTGGCTAACGTCTCTGCCCCAAAGCAAGCACCAGTTAGCCTTGAGCTAGCCTCGAGCTAAGCCCATCTCCCGACTAGCCGAAGAGGTCCAACATTACCTCTTTTGCCATTTGGCCTGGACCCTTTACTGCCGACACGGAGCCCCGCCGATCCATCACGACTGGTCAGCCGACATAATCGTCCGAGGTGGTTTCAACAGGCTTTTCCGTCGTCAAAGATCCATCTGCTGGCCAAGGCCCGCGAGCTTTCTGAAACGCTGTGTCTCCAGCGCACTAGAGCTCCTGTAGCATACTCCTGGGCTACAATTACCCGGGCCCACGACCGGTCTGTCGATGTCACCGCATGAAGAGGAATAAACAGACTCACCCCATCGCGACGTCCCCCCAAAGGTTAACTCTCTAGCCCTCGCTATCTCCCTGCTTGCTAATTCGGCCTGCTAACGGCTAGCTTGTCTAGCCCGGGCCTACGAACTGTTAGCTTGTTAGCACAGGCCTGCTAACCATCTGAATCACTGCATCCCAAACACTCTGAACCCATTTACTTTCTATCTCTTTTTTATTTTTATTTTGTTTATACCTTCCGGAAACCTGCCTCACCCACTGTGATACGGAATCGCTATTACTTTTAATTTTAATTTTATTTTTATGACTCACTCAAGAACCTCCAGACGCTAACCAGCTAACTAGCTACAAGCTATTTAGTCATTGTTGGTTTCTTTTTAAACCTGGATAACACTCGCCAGTCCAGCTTCCCTGCCCATCCACCGCTGCCCCCTGGACACTGATCTCTTGGCTACATAGCTGACGCACACTGGACTGTCCATTAATCACGGTACTCCATTCTGCTTGTTTGTTTTATCTGTCGGCCCAGTTGCCTAGTCAACGCCATTTTACCTGCTGTTTGTTGTGCTAGCTGATTAGCCTCGCCTACTGTTTTTAGCTAGCTTTCCCAATTCAACACCTGTGATCACTGTATGCCTCGCTGTATGTCTCTCTCAAATGTCAATATGCCTTGTAAACTGTTGTTCAGGTTAGTTATCATTGTTTTAGTTCACAATGGAGCCCCTAGATCCACTCTGCATACCCCTGTTACCTCCTTTGTCCCACCTCCCACACAGGCGGTGACCTCACCCATTACAACCAGCATGTCCAGAGATACAACCTCTCTCATCATCACCCAGTGCCTGGGCTTACCTCCGCTGTACCCACACCCCACCATACCCCTGTCTGCGCTTTATGCCCTGAATATATTCTACCATGCCCAGAAACCTGCTCCTCTTATCCTCTGCCCCCAACGCTCTAGGCGACCAGTTTTGATAGCCTTTAGCCGCACCCTCATACTACTCCTTCTCTGTTCCGCGGGTGATGTGGAGGTAAACCCAGGCCCTGCATGTCCCCAGTTACCCTCATTTGTTGACTTCTGTGATCGAAAAAGCCTTGGTTTTATGCATGTCAACATCAGAAGCCTCCTCCCTAAGTTTGTTTTACTCACTGCTTTAGCACACTCTGCTAACCCTGATGTCCTTGCCGTGTCTGAATCCTGGCGCAGGAAGGCCACCAAAAATTCAGAGATTTCCATACCCAACTATAACATCTTCCGTCAAGATAGAACTGCCGAAGGGGGCGGAGTCGCAGTCTACTGCAGTGATAGCCTGCAAAGTAATGTCATACTTTCCAGGTCCATACCCAAACAGTTTGAACTACTAATTTTGAAAATTACTCTCTCCAGAAATAAGTCTCTCACTGTTGCCGCTTGCTACCGACCACCCTCAGCTCTCAGCTGTGCCCTGGACACCATTTGTGAATTGATCGCCCCCCATCTAGCTTCAGAGTTTGTTCTGTTAGGTGACCTAAACTGGGATATGCTTAACACCCCGGCAGTCCTACAATCTAAGCTAGATGCCCTCAATCTCACTCAAATCATCAAGGAACCCACCAGGTACAACCCTAACTCTGTAAACAAGGGCACCCTCATAGACGTCATCCTGACCAACTGGCCCTCCAAATACACCTCCGCTGTCTTCAACCAGGATCTCAGCGACCACTGCCTCATTGCCTGTATCCGCCACGGAGCCGCAGTCAAACGACCACCCCTCATCACTGTCAAACGCTCCCTAAAACACTTCTGTGAGCAGGCCTTTCTAATCGACCTGGCCCGGGTATCCTGGAAGGACATTGACCTCATCCCGCTCCAACTCAGTTGAGGATGCCTGGTCATTCTTTAAAAGTAACTTCCTCACCATTTTAGATAAGCATGCTCCGTTCAAAAAAAATGCAGAACCAAGAACAGATACAGCCCTTGGTTCACTCCAGACCTGACTGCCCTCGACCACTGCAATAGCATCCAAAAGGAACCAATACACGCAGTCAGTCAGGAAAGCTAAGGCCAGCTTCTTCAGGCAGAAGTTTGCATCCTGTAGCTCCAACTCCAAAAAGTTCTGGGACACTGAAGTCCATGGAGAACCTCCTCCCAGCTGCCCACTGCACTGAGGCTAGGTAACACGGTCTCCACCGATAAATCCATGATTATCGAAAACTTCAATAAGCACTTCTCAACGGCTGGCCATGCCTTCCGCCTGGCTACTCCAACCTCGGCCAACAGCTCTGCCCCCCCGCAGCTCCTCGCCCAAGCGTCTCCAGGTTCTCCTTACCCAAATCCAGATAGCAGATGTTCTGAAAGAGCTGCAAAACCTGGACCCGTACAAATCCTGACCCAAACTGTTACAGACCTATATCCATCCTGCCCTGCCTATCTAAGGTCTGTCAACAAACAGGTCACTGACCAGAATCCCACCGTACCTTCTCTGTGAATACGGGTGCACCTCAGCCACCAAGGTGATATAAAAGCAGTACTGTTCAGGGTCAATCACCATATTCTTATCGGCAGACTCAGATGAACCATTACTTTGCAGACAGAGTTCAGTGTGTCAAATCGGAGGGCAGTCCTCTCAGTCTCAGTGCCACAGGGTTCAATTCTCGGGCCGACTCTTTTCTCTGTATATATCAATGAGGCCAGACAACACCATTCTATATCTTTTTCATTGGACACTGTGCTATCTAACCTCCAAACGAGTCAATTGCATCCTGCTCTTAAAGCGAGTAAAACCAAATGCATGCTTTTCAACCGATCGCTGCCTGCAGCATTAGCATACTGGATGGTTCCACCTTGAATATGTGGAGAACTATAAGTACCTAGGTGTCTGGCTAGACTGCAAACTCTCCTTCCAGACTCACATCAAACATATCCAATCGAAAATCAAATCAAGAGTGCTATTCCGCAACAAAGCCTCCTTTATCTTACCCTAGTAAAACTGACTATCCTACCGATCCTCGACTTCAGCGATGTCATCTACAAAATGGCTTCCAATACTCTACTCAGCAAAATGAGTCTATCACAGTGCCACGTTTTGTCACTCTTATACCACCCACCAACTTGTATGCCTACCTGGTTACTGGCTCCAGGTCATCTACAAGTCCATGCTAGGTAAAGAAAGTTCAAAAAAATACGCGCTCCAGCAGGTGTAAATCATAAAAAACTAGCCTACCTGGTTAAATAAAGGTGAAATAAAAAAATTAAAAAAATAAAATAAAAAAATCCTCAAGATATTGGTGGACAAACAAAAACCCACAAATTCTGACAAACTCCAAGCATTGATTATGCAAGAATGGGCTGCCATTAGTCAGGATGAGGCCCAGATGTTAATTGACAGCATGCCGGGGCAGATTGCAGAGGTCTTGAAAAAGAAGGGTCAACACTGCAAATATTGAATCTTTGCATCAACTTCATGTCATTGTCAATAAAAGCCTTTGACACTTATGAAATGCTTGTAATTATACTTCAGCATTACATAGTAACATCTGACAAAAATATCTAAAGACACAGAAGCAGCAAACGTATTGGAAATGTAATATTTGTGTCATTCTCAAAACTTTTGGCCACAACTGTAGGTCGCATTCTGTATCATACAGCTATGAAAGTTATATATTTAGAACCACCTGCTCGATTGGAATCCAGTGACGTCTGTGTCTTGAGTGTTCTAGAACTGTCTAGTTTTTTTGTGTTCTGACTTGTAAAACAGGATGAATAAATCAGTCTTGTAAACATCAGTAATTACCAGGAAACTCTAAAATATTTGTTTTAAAATCACACCAAGATTGTTAAAACTGGCCTCGGGTTATTGAGGGATCTGATTAGGATTTACCCTCGTATCAAGGCCGTTTCATCATGTGGAGGTTTCATTCGGGTCTCTATTTAAAAAAACACTTTTTCTCTTTGGCAGGAGACAGACCAGGCTCAGAGGAACCAGAGCCAGGGACGTCCAAACCAGCAAGACGACACCACTGTTCCCACTGTGGAAAGGGTTGTAACCTCTTATTGGAGCTGAAACAACATGAGAGAATACACACAGGGGAGAAGCCTTACCACTGCTTCCAGTGTGGAAAGAGTTTTAACCTGTTAGGGTCTCTGAAACGACATGAGAGAACACACACAGGGGAGAAGCCTTACCACTGCTCGCAGTGTGGAAAGCGGTTTAACCAGAAAGTACACATGAAAGCTCATGAGAGAATACACACAGGGGAGAAGCCTTACCACTGCTCCCAGTGTGGAAAGAGTTTTAGCTGGTTAAGGAACCTGAAATTTCATGAGATAATACACACAGGGGAGAAGCCTTTCCAGTGCTTCCAGTGTGGCAAGTGTTTTAACAATTTAGGGGCCATGAAACAACATGAGAGAATACACACAGGGGAGAAGCCTTACCAATGCTCCCAGTGTGGAAAGAGTTTTAGCTGGTTAAGGAACCTGAAAGTTCATGAGATAATACACACAGGGGAGAAGCCTTTCCAGTGCTTCCAGTGTGGCAAGTGTTTTAACAATTTAGGGGCCATGAAACAACATGAGAGAATACACACAGGGGAGAAGCCTTACCACTGCTTCCAGTGTGGAAAGAGTTTTAACCTCTTATGGGAGCTGAAACAACACGAGAGAACACACACAGGGGAGAAGCCTTACCACTGCTCGCAGTGTGGAAAGCGTTTTAACCAGAAAGGACACGTGAAAGCTCATGAGAGAATACACACAGGAGAGAAGCCTTACCACTGCTTCCAGTGTGGAAAGAGTTTTAACCTCTTATGGGAGCTGAAACAACATGAGAGAACACACACAGGGGAGAGGCCTTACCACTGCTCGCAGTGTGGAAAGAGTTTTAACCAGAAAGGACACATGAAAGCTCATGAGAGAATACACACAGGAGAGAAGCCTTACCACTGCTTCCAGTGTGGAAAGAGTTTTAACCTCTTATGGGAGCTGAAACAACATGAGAGAACACACACAGGGGAGAGGCCTTACCACTGCTCGCAGTGTGGAAAGAGTTTTAACCAGAAAGGACACATGAAAGCTCACGAGAGAATACACACAGGGGAGAAGCCTTACCACTGCTCGCAGTGTGGAAAGAGTTTTAACCAGAATGGACACATGAAAGCTCACGAGAGAATACACACAGGGGAGAAGCCTTTCCAGTGCTTCCAGTGTGGCAAGTGTTTTAACAATTTAGGGGCCATGAAACAACATGAGAGAATACACACAGGGGAGAATCCTTACCACTGCTCCCAGTGTGGAAAGTGTTTCAACTGGTCAGGGGATCTGAAAAAACATGAGAGATTACACACAGGGGAGAAGCTTTACCATTGTTCCCAATGTGGAAAGGGTTGTAACTTATTATGGGATCTGAAACAACATGAGAGAACACACACAGGGGAGAGGCCTTACCACTGCTCACAGTGTGGAAAGAGTTTTAAACTGAAAGGACACCTGAAAGCTCACCAGAAAATTCACACGGGGGAGAAGCCTTACCACTGCTCCCAGTGTGGAAAGTGTTTCAGCCGGTCAGGTGATCTGAAGAGACATGAGAGAATACACACAGGGGAGAAGCCTAACCACTCCTCCCAGGGTGCAAAGCTTTTGCCCATTTAGGAAGCATGGAAGAACACATGAGACTGCACACAGAGGAGAAGGCTTACAAAAGCTCAGACTGTGGGAAAACACATGAATCATATTACTCTGAACATATTACACTTAAATGTCATTAGAGAATCTACACAGGAGAGAGAAATTACTTCTCTTAGCGTGTATATTGATATTTCACATCACATTGACTTAAAATTCATCAGAGAACATACACAGTGCTCCCGTTGTCTTATATTGTTGACTGACAATGTGTTTACCTGTCTTTACCAGATGAAATTAAATGGTACAGGGTATACTCAAACATATATTTGTTTGTTTTTATTAGAAAACATTACCATATTAAATTGTTTCTTCCAATTATTGATAAACATGAACCTGTTAAGAAACTGACTGTTAGAACTGTTAAGGCTCCATGGATCGACGAGGAAATGAAAAACTGTATGTTTGAAAGAGTTGGGGGCAAAAGGAGTGGCTCATAAGTCTGGCTGTTTTATGTACTGCAAATTGAGAAATGATGTGACCAAACTCAACAAAAAGAAGAAGAAACTTTATTATGAAGCCAAGATCAATGATATAAAGAATGATGGGAAGAAAACAGTGAGTAATTATATTATAATTATATTCATGCATAAAATAAACAAATAATGAAAGAAAAGCAATTTGTTTGAATTTTGTAAAGTTATTGTGGGAGAATTGTTATCGATCAATAATGACAAACCTCCTGGGATTGACAACAGATGGAAAGTTACTGAGGACGGTAGCTGACTCTATAGCCACTCCTACTGAGGACGGTAGCTGACTCTATAGCCACTCCTACTGAGGACGGTAGCTGACTCTATAGCCACTCCTACTGAGGACGGTAGCTGACTCTATAGCCACTCCTACTGAGGACGGTAGCTGACTCTATAGCCACTCCTACTGAGGACGGTAGCTGACTCTACAGCCACTCCTACTGAGGACGGTAGCTGACTCTATAGCCACTCCTACTGAGGACGGTAGCTGACTCTATAGCCACTCCTACTGAGGACGGTAGCTGACTCTATAGCCACTCCTACTGAGGACGGTAGCTGACTCTATAGCCACTCCTACTGAGGACGGTAGCTGACTCTATAGCCACTCCTACTGAGGACGGTAGCTGACTCTATAGCCACTCCTACTGAGGACGGTAGCTGACTCTATAGCCACTCCTACTGAGGACGGTAGCTGACTCTATAGCCACTCCTACTGAGGACGGTAGCTGACTCTATAGCCACTCCTACTGAGGACGGTAGCTGACTCTATAGCCACTCCTACTGAGGACGGTAGCTGACTCTATAGCCACTCCTACTGAGGACGGTAGCTGACTCTATAGCCACTCCTACTGAGGACGGTAGCTGACTCTATAGCCACTCCTACTGAGGACGGTAGCTGACTCTATAGCCACTCCTACTGAGGACGGTAGCTGACTCTATAGCCACTCATATCTGTCATATTTTTTATCTGAGCCTAGAGGAAAGTCTTTGTCCTCAGGCCTGGAGGGAAGCCAAATTAATTTCGCTACCCAAGAGTGGTTAAGCGGCCTTTACTGGTTCCAACAGCAGAACTATAAGCTTGCTGCCAGCTCTTAGCAAACTGTTGGAAGAAATTGCAAATACAATGCTATTTCTCTGTAAACAAATTAACAACAGACTTTCAGCATGCTTATAGAGAAGGGCACTCAACATGTACTGCACTAACACAAATGAGTGATGATTGTTTGAGAGAAATTGATAACAAGAATATTGTGGGAGCTCTATTGTTAGATTTCAGTGCAGCCTTTGATATTATTGACCATAACCTGTTGTTTAAGAATGTTTGTGCTATGGCTTTTCAACCTCTGCTTTTAATGGAAGCTTCTCTAATGTCAAACATATAAAGTGTGGTGTACCGCAGGGCAGCTCTCGAGGCCCTCTACTCTTTTCTATTTTTACCAATGACCTGCCACTGGCATTAAACAAACCATATAAGCACCAGCAACCACAGCAAATGAAGCCACTGAAACCTTTAACAAACACTTGCAGTCTGTTTTGCAATGCGTGACCAGTAATAAACTGGTCCTGAACATCTCTAAAACTAAGAGCATTGAATTTGGTACAAATGATTCCTTAAGTGCTAGACCTCAGCTGAATCTGGTAATGAATTGTGTGGCTGTTGATCAAGTTGAGGAGACTAAATTACTTGGCATTACCTTGGATTGTAAACTGTCATGGTCAAAACATATCGATCAAATGGTTGTAAAGATGGGGAGAGGTCTGGCCGTAATAAAGAGATGCTCTGCTTTTTTGACACCACACTCCAATAAGCAAGTTCTGCAGGCTCTAGTTTTGTCTAATCTGTGGTCCAGTGCTGCAAGGAAACACCTAGTTAAGCTGCAGCTGGCCCAGAACAGAGCGGCACGTTTTGCTCTTAATTGTAATCACAGGCCTGATATAAATACTATGCTGCAAGTCTCTCTTGGCTAAGAGTTGAGGAGAGACTGACTGCATCACTTTTGATAAGAAACAATGTGTTAAAAATCACAAATTGTTTGCATAGTCTGTAAGGGAATTCTGCCCTATGTGCACAGAAGAGACCACAGGAAAACTTCTTTGATCAGAGGTTAGTTTGTTTAATAAGGATTGTAACCCGGAGTTTACACTTACAGTAATATGCAAGGAAACACACTCAGTTCAAAAGATGGTGTTTTCCCTTTTTATCCCCTACTGAGGATCACCCCGCCCAGGGGGATGTCCCTTAACTTTAATACCATATAAGGTCATAATTAATCCCCTACTGAGGATCACCACGCCCAGGGGGATGTCCCTTAACTTTAATACCATATAAGCTCATAATTAATAGTTGATAATACAAAGATGTCTCTGCGTTAGAAACAAGGTCCCTTGGCATTGTGCCCATTTCCAGTTTTCAACAACAATAAAACAGCCATCTAAATAATGTTTCTCAGCCTAACACACTGCCTAACACGCTGCCTAACACACTGCCTAACACACTGCCTAACACACTGCCTAACACACTGCCTAACACACTGCCTATAACACTGCCTATAACACACTGCCTAACACACTGCCTAACACACTGCCTAACACACTGCCTATAACACACTGCCTAACACACTGCCTAACACACTGCCTAACACACAGCTTAACACACTGCCTATAACACACTGCCTAACACACTGCCTAACACACTGCCTAACACACAGCTTAACACACTGCCTATAACACACTGCTCAACACACTGCCTAACACACTGCCTAACACACTGCCTAACACACTGCCTAACACACAGCCTAACACACTGCCTAACACACTGCCTAACACACTGTTGAGTTTCCTCTGCTAGGAGATATTCAATGTACAACAGTAGTATTCTGTAACAAGCAATACGTGTTAAATATGTGTCACAGTCAATCATGACAGCCTCTTTATGAAAGGCCTTTACCTATGACTAAACAGTTTCTGCCCATCTTATTCATTAATGCTGTGGGCATACCCAGGATTTACATGCCGGATGGATGATCTACCCACGGAGGGAAAACTTACAGAGCTTTGATGGAGCAGGCAAGCGTCTTTGTGATGGTGAATTGGAAACGGATAATGGTCAGGGCTAACCGGGCCCTTTATCTGTAAGAAATTGTTTAAAAAATGTTGAATTATAATGTGTTAAAATGTACTAAATATTTTTAATTAAATAAATGGTTTTAAAAATGTATCTCACCATTTAACGAAAGGGGAAGCTGTCTTTTCCCTCACGCCAGGGTCTGTCGCAGAGAAATGTAATGTCTTTAAAAAAAAACATGTATTATTTTATAGTCTTTCCTACAATGTTATGTTATAAACATTACTGGTTATTAAAGTTTGTAATGATGTACAACTGTAGGCCTCCAATGTTTTTACATAAAACACTCGTGATGCATGTTTAAATATTAGTCAAAATGTGGTAATTAATTCTAACATGTCTTAAAAAAGTTTGTACTAAAAGTTTTGGAATTAAATAAAAGGAATTTAGCTGTGCCGGCACTCTGACCTGTTATCTCAATGACATACTTATGTAATGGATTGAAAAATGCTCCTATTCTGGACAATAAACAGACAGGCAGAGGGTTCAAGAAAAGTGCATGCTCCTGGTGAGGCTCGAACTCACAACCTCGGCATTGCTTCGCTGCATACTGCTGTATAAGTACCACGCGCTAACCGATTGCGCCACAGGAGCCTGATACACTGATTACCAATGTTTGCGTGTGTGGGGGGTAAAAATGTTGAATTATTACATTGCCCAGGCATACGCACTCAGAGCACTTTATCTCTGTAGAAGATCGTTTAATACCAAGGTTTGCACTATCATGCATACTGTGACGGCCCTGAATTTTTCTGAACCGTCTCAGTGCAGCTCCTTCCAATAGGGCGCTTTCCCTTTAATTCCCAATTAAATAGCCAGCATCAGCTGCGCAAAAGTGGGGTTGTGATGGAGACGTGCATGAGGATGTGTTCAACCCTCAGTTCCGAAGCTTCTCTATTCCGTTTGTTTTGTTGCCTAAGAGAGTTTACCCAGGATCGGATCCACTCTTTGCGTCCGTGGACTACACCTGTCCGTTCTTCGTGGCCTTTCTCCGCTGGAGATCTATTGGCGGATTGGATTGTCTGACTGACCGACTGACTACCACCTTTTTGTATACGGTATTTAATTTGTTTGGATGTGATGTATACTGTGATTTATGTAGTTAGTTGTAGTTGAGGACTTAATTAAGAGTTGATACGCTCTAAAGTTCTGTGGTAAAATAATTGTTATATTGATTGTATGATTAATACTGGGTTTACGCTACACTGAATGAACGGACAAACATTGCGTGACAAAAGTCACTTGAGTTCACTGAACTCCTTTACCGGGCTGGACTCTTTTTAGGCCCGAGGTACAGGACATTTCTGGAGGAACCAGAACTCATTGTGTTATATTATATGTGTGCGTAATCCTTGATGTTGTTAATACAACCCACGCAACAGAATATAGTTGTTTTTGAAGTTCTTTCCAATGTTTTAAGGGTTTATGAAAAATGTATTTCCATCCTGACTTTTACATGAGTCCTTTGTATTGGTGTAGACTTGACGGACCAGATGAGACTCATTCCCACAAAAAACTAAAAGGAGAAACCAATGTTTTCTCTGGTAGGAACAACCTACCTGGCACCCCTATAAATAATAACCTCAAGTCAAAACCGTTACAATACAGCATGTCCAGATATCTGCCCTCCACCCCGGGGTTAAACATTGATACTTCTAATCAGCGCCCGGTGCCCCCCCCTCGGGGTTAAACATTGATATCTCTAATCAGCGCCCGATGCTCCCCCTCGGGGTTAAACGTTGATATCTCTAATCAGCGCCCGATGCCCCCCCCTCGGGGTTAAACATTGATATCTCTAATCAGCGCCCGGTGCCCCCACCCCGGTTGTAGACAAAATGTCTCGACATCCCCTCCTGTTGTTTGAATTCACTGCCTTTGTTCTGTAAACCAAATATACAGGGTGTTGCATACATGATATCTGTCGAAAAAAATATGCCACCACGGCCCTGTAAACTCATTCCGTTCATTCTCTAGTTAGGGACATGAACGCGGAGCGAGTCTAGTGGAGCATATACTTTAACACTATGTTAGCACAGCTTTAGCACAGGCCAACAGCCCCGACTATATAGTGGCCAGGACAGATAAAAAAGATAGTCTGGGAATCCCTCCAAACGGATATTTCTGAAGGCTACTGGACATAAGTGATTGGGGAAGCGACTGTTAGACGGGGATTCTCAGAACCTTCGCCCTGTCCGACTGTTAGACGGGGATTCTCAGAACCTTCGCCCTGTTCGTTACGTAGCCCTTCACCATCACACGGCGTAAGTCCAAATAACCGCATACCCAAGAATATTTAGATAGTTAAAAAACTAAAAGTGTGCACTCTGAACGACTTCGGAAGAGCAGAAAACTATGATAATAAACTATATAAACAACTATGAAGACAGGGCTGTGTGTGCGGGAACGATGACCTATTATTTAAGTGTGGAATATATTCTCTCTCTCTCTCTCCCTCTCTCTGTCTCTCTCTCTCTCTCTCTCTCTCTCTCTCTCCCTCTCTCTGTGTCTCTCTCTCTCCCTCTCTCTGTGTCTCTCTCTCTCTCTCTGTGTTTCTCTCCCTCTCTCTGTGTCTCTCTCTCTCTCTCTCTCTCTGTGTCTCTCTCTCTCTCTGTGTTTCTCTCTATCTCTCTGTGTCTCTCTCTCTCAGGCTATGAAAAATACAAAAGATAGGACATTGAACTTATGCTTTTACTCTACAGCAACCCTGGTTGTTATATGACCCTGAGGGTCATCTATGAATGTTGGAGCATCTACAACTATTGAAGATGCTTTCAGGGTTTTTCAGAAATACATTTATATATATAGTAATATATGCCATTTAGCAGACGCTTTTATCCAAAGCGACTTAGTCATGTGTGCATACATTCTACGTATGGGTGGTCCCGGGATCGAACCCACTACCCTGGCGTTACAAGCGCCATGCTCTACCAACTGAGCTACAGGACTGGTTTGCAGATATGTATTATTATAAAAATAATTGTAAGGGTTTTCCTGTGGTGAAGGAGAAGCGGACCAAAATGCAGCATGGTGGTTATTCATGTTCTTTAATCAAGGAACTAGACATGAAATAACTAACAAAACAATACATGTGCAAAAACCTAAACAGTCCGGTTTAAACACAGAGACAGGAACAATCACCCACAAAACCCAACACAAAACAGGCTACTTAAATATGGTTCCCAATCAGAGACAATGACTAACACCTGCCTCTGATTGAGAACCATATCAGGCCAAACATAGAAATAGACAAAACCTAGAAAAACAAACATAGACTACCCACCCAACTCACGCCCTGACCATACTAAATAAATACAAAAGAAAGGAAATAAAGGTCAGAACGTGACAATAATATAACATTATTATCATAATCTTTAGTATTATTATGTTACATGTGAGACATAACCTAAAACATCAACGTTGGACAATTTACAAGAATGTGTTTACCAGGCTGTGATGAAAACCCTTTAAAGGAGCTCTAATTCAAACATGCAAAGGATATATATTTATATATTTGATACAATTACCCCCTTTAAAACTGTTGCTGCAATATCACTTCTCAATGTCTGTACATTTCAAGCTTTCAACAACAATAAACCAACCATCTCAATCACGTTTCTCAGACTAACACACTGTTGAGTTTCCTATTTACTAAAGAAACAACCACTAAGACAAAACACAAAGAGTTGTAATATAATCTGGAAACATGTCATTTTATACGGAAAACAGGTACATTCTGAAAGATGATGTCGATGTGATTTTTAATTCATCTCTCAATTTAGGATAATACTGTTTATTTTATACTTTACTTCAATTGTATTAATTATCACGTCTCATACCCGGCTAATACACTACAATGCAAACAGCTATGGAATTAACCCAGAACAGGTGTGTGTCTTTTTTGGATCAATAATCGATCAAGAATTCCCAATAGGCTTGTGTCACGTCCTGACCATAGTTTGCTTTGTATGTTTATAGGTTTTGTTTGGTCAGGGTGTGATCTGAGTGGGCATTCTATATTGTATGTCTAGTTTGTCTGTTTCTGTGTTTGGCCTGATATGGTCAATCAGAGGCAGGGTTTAGTCCCAAACACACCGCCCGGGCAATGAAGGAGTCGCTTCGTAAGAAGCATTTCAAGGTCCTGGAGTGGCCTAGCCAGTCTCCAGATCTCAACCCCATAGAACATCTTTGGAGGGAGTTTAAAGTCCATGTTGCCCAGCAACAGCCGCAAAACATCACTGCTCTAGAGGAGATCTGCATGGAGGAATGGGCCAAAATACCAGCAACAGTGTGTGAAAACCTTGTGAAGACTTACAGAAAATGTTTCACCTCTGTCATTGCAAACAAACAACAAAGTATTGAGATAAACTTTTGTTATTGACCAAATACTTATTTTCCACCATAATTTGCAAATAAATTCATTAAAAATCCTACAATGTGTTTTTCTGGATTTATTTCCCCCATTTTGTCTGTCATAGTTGAAGTGTACCTATGATGAAAATTACAGGCCTCTCATCTTTTTAAGTGGGAGAACCTGCACAATTGGTGGCTGAATAAATACTTTTTTGCCCCACTGTATGTCACAACAATAGAACTCAGGTTCTTGTCACGGTGTTCAAATTGCCATCAATAAAATGCAATTGTCTTCGTAGCTTATGCCTGCCTGTACCACAACCCCAAACGACACCATTGGACGTACTGCCAAATTCTCTAAAACTATGTTGGAGGTGGCTTATGGTAGAGAAATTAACATTCAATGTTCTGACAACAGCTCTGGTGGATATCCCATGCCAATTGTACGCTCCCTCAAAATATGAGACATCTATGGCATTGTGTTGTGTGGCAAAACTGCACATTTCAGAGTGGCCTTATATTGTCCCCAGCACAAGGTACACCTGTGTAATGATAATGCTGTTTAATCAGATTCTTGAAATGCCACGTGGATTGATTACCTTGGAAAATGAGAAATGCTCACTAACAGGGATGTAAATATATACCATATGTTACAGGGGCAGTCAAGCAATAGAACAGCAAGGCCACAGAACATGACATAAGTAGAGCTGTGGGAGACCATCTCAAGCCCCTGGTAGAGCCGGGGGTTGTGTTTACCTCTCCACCACGCCTTCAGCAGGCTGGAAAAGAGGAATTGATCTGTTTGTCCCATTTGTTTGTTTCAGTTTTCAGGAGTTGAATCCTTTGACATATGGTTGATTTTTACATTTTCAACAAAAAAATGTACTGGATTGGTTGAAAAGAGAAACTTACATATCATGCACTATTTTACCAGTGGCTGCATTTATACTGTTATTCATACTAAGATACTATTCATGGACCAAGATATTTTTTGTTGCCTTTGGACATGTTTATTCATTGGTTTTTGAGTCTGTTGATTGGTCGGTCATTGGTTTTGAGTCTGTTGATTGGTCGGTCATTGGTTTTGAGTCTGTTGATTGGTCGGTCATTGGTTTTTGAGTCTGTTGATTGGTCGGTCATTGGGTTCATTGGTTTTGAGTCTGTTGATTGGTCGGTCATTGGGTTCATTGGTTTTTGAGTCTGTTGATTGGTCGGTCATTGGGTTCATTGGTTTTTGAGTCTGTTGATTGGTCGGTCATTGGGTTAATTGGTTTTGAGTCTGTTGATTGGTCGGTCATTGGGTTCATTGGTTTTTGAGTCTGTTGATTGGTCGGTCATTGGTTTTGAGTCTGTTGATTGGTCGGTCATTGGGTTTTGAGTCTGTTGATTGGTCGGTCATTGGGTTCATTGGTTTTTGAGTCTGTTGATTGGTCGGTCATTGGTTTTTGAGTCTGTTGATTGGTCGGTCATTGGGTTCATTGGTTTTGAGTCTGTTGATTGGTCGGTCATTGGGTTCATTGGTTTTGAGTCTGTTGATTGGTCGGTCATTGGTTTTGAGTCTGTTGATTGGTCGGTCATTGGGTTCATTGGTTTTTGAGTCTGTTGATTGGTCGGTCATTGGTTTTGAGTCTGTTGATTGGTCGGTCATTGGGTTAATTTGTTGTACGATATGTTCAAACCGAGCATTATTTATGAAGCACATTTCAGACACAGATGCAACGCAGTGCGCTTCACAGGGAAAACTAATAAATTATATGAAAATAAAAACGGAAATATTTACACCACAACAAACATAAGAGGATTAAAAAAAACTAAAGAATAACAAAAACTGAAAGACTAATGATCTAAGGAAGTGACATTGATTAAAATAGTACGGACTGGGTGTAATATCCAATAGAAAAAATATAAGCTTGTTTTACAACATCGTTTGTAAACAACATAATCGCACCAACATTTTTTCAGTTGGTAGCATAAATATTTATGATTACAACATTTTACATGAATTGTAAATATGCTGAAATATCAAAACAGAATGTACACTCCTTCGCTTCGCAATAATTCACTTCATGGTGAGGCGTAATATTTGTTCCCGGCACCCCAGTGCGCATGTGCATTTCCTATTCGGTGTAGTAACGTAACACTGCCGTAATGCATTACTGCTTAGTAACAGCACAGTAACTAATATAAACAGATGTAGATCCCAGATACTACAGCATGGAATAATAAAACATGTATCTGTTGTCAGGCTGAATGTTTGAAATATGAGGTGATTTGAGTCATGCTTCTTCAGTTGTAGGAAAAAAGACCATTAGCACTTGGATGTAGTAAAGAAATACTGGAGTGATGTAGATTTGTTTATAAAATGTATTATAGACCAATTTATTATACTATCCCGAAACCGAAGGTAGATTGGACAAAACCAAATGTACATTGGACGTCGGCATAGTCTTGTTTTCAAAGTCATGTTGCTAGATGGGATAGTCTTGTTTTCAAAGTCATGTTGCTAGATGGGATAGTCTTGTTTTCAAAGTCATGTTGCTAGATGGGATAGCCCCAATGTCAAAACAGTTTTAACGTGTCCATATCAATCACCAATATGCAGAAACCGTTTGAGATATATTGAAAACCTAAACATAAAATGTACACAAACATCTGCCACAATATTACTTGTATCCTTTTTAAACAAGCTCCTTATAAACTGCACAAGCACCAGAAACACTGTTGTTTTAACAAGTAGCAATAAATCACTGATATCGATTAGGGGGGAAATCAGGTTGTACGTGCTGTTGAAACTGACACAACTAAACAAAACACCTGAAAATGGGAGATATATTTTACCTCACTGGTTAGAGGACAACCTGCAGAAGACAGTCAGCTACATTTTGGAGGGATGCGTTTCAATTATATGTCTCCAAAATTAAACTAACAGCTCAAACACCACACGGAATCTGGGAATAATGTGTACATCACTGGTTAGAGGACAATTTGTAGACAACAGCTAGCTACATTTTGAAGTGATGCATTTTTGTCATGTTTTGTCATAGATTGTCATGTCTTGTCCCGGTGCTCCCTCTTCTATTCGTTTCCCCCTGCTGGTCTTATTAGGTTCTTTCCCTCTTTCTATCCCCCTCCCTCTCTCTCGCTCTCTCTCTCTATCGTTCCGTTCCTGCTCCCAGCTGTTCCTCATTCTCCTAACTACCTCATTTACTCTTTCACACCTGTCCCCTATTTTGCCCTCTGATTAGAGTCCCTATTTCTCCCTCTGTTTCCGCTTCTGTCCTTGTCGGATCCTTGTTTGATGTTTGCTGTTCTGTGTCCTTGTTCCGCCCTGTCGTGTTTTTGCCTTCTTCAGATGCTGCGTGTGAGCAGGTATCTATATCAGCTACGGCCTGCGCCTTCCCGAAGCGACCTGCAGTCTGTGGTCGCATCTCCAGTTGTTCCCCTCTACTGACTAGAGGATTTCAGTTTTCCTGTTTTGACTTTACCTGAGATATATCCAGGATTATCGTTTTTGTTAAAGACTGGAATAAAGACTCTGTTTCTGTTAAGTCGCTTTTGGGTCCTCATTCACCAGCATAACAGAAGGATCCGACCAAGAATGGACCCAGCGACTACGGATTCTCGCAACTCAGCCGTCGAGATCCAGGGAGCGATGCTCGGCAGACACGAGCAGGAATTGTCTGCTGCTCGTCATGCCGTTGAGACCCTGGCCGCTCAGGTCTCCGACCTCTCAGGACAGTTTCAGAGTCTTCGTCTCGTGCCACCAGCTACTTCCTGGTCTTCCGAGTCTCCGGAACCTAGGGTTAATAACCGACCATGTTACTCTGGGCAGCCCACTGAGTGCCGCTCCTTTCTCACCCAGTGTGATATTGTGTTCTCTCTCCAGCCCAACACATACTCAAGAGAGAGAGCTCGGATTGCCTACGTCATATCACTCCTTACTGGACGGGCTCGGGAGTGGGGCACAGCTATCTGGGAGGCAAGGGCTGAGTGTACTAAGGAGTATCAGAACTTTAAAGAGGAGATGATACGGGTTTTTGATCGTTCAGTTTTTGGGAAGGAGGCTTCCAGGGCCCTGGCTTCCCTATGTCAAGGTGATCGATCCATAACGGATTACTCTATAGAGTTTCGCACTCTTGCTGCCTCCAGTGACTGGAACGAGCCGGCGTTGCTCGCTCGTTTTCTGGAGGGACTCCACGCTGAGGTTAAAGATGAGATTCTCTCCCGGGAGGTTCCTTCCAGTGTGGATTCTTTGATTGCACTCGCCATCCGCATAGAACGACGGGTAGATCTTCGTCACCGAGCTCGTGGAAGAGAGCTCGCGTTAACGGTGTTCCCCCTCTCCGCATCTCAACCATCTCCTCCCACCGGCTCTGAGACTGAGCCCATGCAGCTGGGAGGTATTCGCATCTCGACTAAGGAGAGGGAACAGAGAATCACCAACCGCCTTTGCCTCTATTGCGGTTCTGCTGGACATTTTGTCATTTCATGTCCAGTAAAAGCCAGAGCTCATCAGTAAGCGGAGGGCTACTGGTGAGCGCTACTACTCAGGTCTCTCCATCAAGATCCTGTACTACCTTGTCGGTCCATCTACGCTGGACCGGTTCGGCTGCTTCCTGCAGTGCCTTGATAGACTCTGGGGCTGAGGGTTGTTTTATGGACGAAGCATGGGCTCGGAAACATGACATTCCTCTCAGACAGTTAGGGGAGGCCACGCCCATGTTCGCCTTAGATGGTAGTCTTCTCCCCAGTATCAGATGTGAGACACTACCTTTAATCCTCACAGTATCTGGTAACCACAGTGAGACCATTTCCTTTTTGATTTTTCGTTCACCTTTTACACCTGTTGTTTTGGGTCATCCCTGGCTAGTATGTCATAATCCTTCTATTAATTGGTCTAGTAATTCTATCCTATCCTGGAACGTTTCTTGTCATGTGAAGTGTTTAATGTCTGCTATCCCTCCTGTTTCTTCTGTCCCCTCTTCTCAGGAGGAACCTGGTGATTTGACAGGAGTGCCGGCGGAATATCATGATCTGCGCACGGTCTTCAGTCGGTCCAGAGCCAACTCCCTTCCTCCTCACCGGTCGTATGATTGTTGTATTGATCTCCTTCCGGGGACCACTCCCCCTCGGGGTAGACTATACTCTCTGTCGGCTCCCGAACGTAAGGCTCTCGAGGATTATCTGTCTGTTTCTCTCGACGCCGGTACCGTGGTGCCTTCTTCCTCTCCCGCCGGAGCGGGGTTTTTTTTTGTTAAGAAGAAGGACGGTACCCTGCGCCCCTGCGTGGATTATCGAGGGCTGAATGACATAACGGTTAAGAATCGTTATCCGCTTCCCCTTATGTCGTCAGCCTTCGAGATTCTGCAGGGAGCCAGGTTCTTTACTAAGTTGGACCTTCGTAACGCTTACCATCTCGTGCGCATCAGAGAGGGGGACGAGTGGAAAACGGCGTTTAACACTCCGTTAGGGCACTTTGAATACCGGGTTCTGCCGTTCGGTCTCGCTAATGCTCCAGCTGTCTTTCAGGCATTAGTTAATGGTGTACTGAGAGACATGCTGAACATCTTTGTTTTCGTTTACCTTGACGATATCCTGATTTTTTTCACCGTCACTCGAGATTCATGTTCAGCACGTTCGACGTGTACTCCAGCGCCTTTTAGAGAATTGTCTCTATGTGAAGGCTGAGAAGTGCGCCTTTCATGTCTCCTCTGTCACATTTCTCGGTTCTGTTATTTCCGCTGAAGGCATTCAGATGGATCCCGCTAAGGTCCAGGCTGTCAGCGATTGGCCCGTCCCTAAGTCACGTGTCGAGTTGCAGCGCTTTCTCGGTTTCGCGAATTTCTATCGGCGTTTCATTCGTAATTTCGGTCAAGTGGCTGCCCCTCTCACAGCCCTTACTTCTGTCAAGACGTGCTTTAAGTGGTCCGGTTCCGCCCAGGGAGCTTTTGATCTCCTCAAGAAGCGTTTTACATCCGCTCCTATCCTTGTTACTCCTGACGTCACTAAACAATTCATTGTCGAGGTTGACGCTTCAGAGGTGGGCGTGGGAGCCATTCTGTCCCAGCGCTTCCATTCTGACGATAAGGTCCATCCTTGCGCGTATTTTTCTCATCGCCTGTCGCCATCGGAACGCAACTATGATGTGGGTAACCGCGAACTGCTCGCCATCCGCTTAGCCCTAGGCGAATGGCGACAGTGGTTGGAGGGGGCGACCGTCCCTTTTGTCGTTTGGACTGACCATAAGAACCTTGAGTACATCCGTTCTGCCAAACGACTCAATGCACGTCAAGCTCGTTGGGCGTTGTTTTTCGCTCGTTTCGAGTTCGTTATTTCTTATCGCCCGGGAAATAAGAACACCAAGCCTGATGCCTTATCCCGTCTCTTTAGTTCTTCTGTAGCTTCTACTGACCCCGAGGGGATTCTCCCTGAAGGGCGTGTTGTCGGGTTGACTGTCTGGGGAATTGAGAGACAGGTAAAGCAAGCACTCACTCACACTGCGTCGCCGCGCGCTTGTCCTAGTAACCTTCTTTTCGTTCCTGTCTCTACTCGTCTGGCTGTTCTTCAGTGGGCTCACTCTGCCAAGTTAGCTGGCCATCCCGGCGTTCGGGGTACGCTTGCTTCTATTCGCCAGTGGTTTTGGTGGCCTACTCAGGAGCGTGACACGCGCCGTTTCGTGGCTGCTTGTTCGGACTGCGCGCAGACTAAGTCAGGTAACTCTCCTCCTGCCGGTCGTCTCAGACCGCTTCCCATTCCTTCTCGACCATGGTCTCACATCGCCTTAGACTTTATTACCGGTCTGCCTTCGTCTGCGGGGAAGACTGTGATTCTTACGGTTGTCGATAGGTTCTCTAAGGCGGCTCATTTCATTCCCCTCGCTAAGCTTCCTTCCGCTAAGGAGACGGCACAAATCATCATTGAGAATGTGTTCAGAATTCATGGCCTCCCGTTAGACGCCGTTTCGGACAGAGGTCCGCAATTCACGTCACAGTTTTGGAGGGAGTTCTGTCGTTTGATTGGTGCTTCCGTCAGTCTCTCTTCCGGTTTTCATCCCCAGTCTAACGGTCAAGCAGAACGGGCCAATCAGACGATTGGTCGCATATTACGCAGCCTTTCTTTTCGAAACCCTGCGTCTTGGGCAGAACAGCTTCCCTGGGCAGAATACGCTCACAACTCGCTTCCTTCGTCTGCTACCGGGCTATCTCCTTTTCAGAGTAGTCTTGGGTACCAGCCTCCTCTGTTCTCGTCCCAGCTCGCCGAGTCCAGCGTTCCCTCCGCTCAGGCTTTTGTCCAACGTTGTGAGCGCACCTGGAGGAGGGTCAGGTCTGCACTTTGCCGTTACAGGGCGCAGACTGTGAGAGCCGCCAATAAACGTAGGATTAAGAGTCCTAGGTATTGTCGCGGTCAGAGAGTGTGGCTTTCCACTCGTAACCTTCCCCTTACGACAGCTTCTCGCAAGTTGACTCCGCGGTTCATTGGTCCGTTCCGTGTTTCTCAGGTCGTCAATCCTGTCGCAGTGCGACTGCTTCTTCCGCGACATCTTCGTCGCGTCCACCCTGTCTTCCATGTCTCCTGTGTCAAGCCTTTCTTCGCGCCCCTGTTCGTCTTCCCCCCGTCCTTGTCGAGGGCGCACCTATTTACAAGGTACGGAAGATCATGGACATGCGTTCTTGGGGACGTGGTCACCAGTACTTAGTGGATTGGGAGGGTTACGGTCCTGAGGAGAGGAGTTGGGTTCCATCTCGGGACGTGCTGGACCGTTCGTTGATTGATGATTTCCTCCGTTGCCGCCAGGGTTCCTCCTCGAGTGCGCCAGGAGGCGCTCGGTGAGTGGGGGGGTACTGTCATGTTTTGTCATAGATTGTCATGTCTTGTCCCGGTGCTCCCTCTTCTATTCGTTTCCCCCTGCTGGTCTTATTAGGTTCTTTCCCTCTTTCTATCCCCCTCCCTCTCTCTCGCTCTCTCTCTCTATCGTTCCGTTCCTGCTCCCAGCTGTTCCTCATTCTCCTAACTACCTCATTTACTCTTTCACACCTGTCCCCTATTTTGCCCTCTGATTAGAGTCCCTATTTCTCCCTCTGTTTCCGCTTCTGTCCTTGTCGGATCCTTGTTTGATGTTTGCTGTTCTGTGTCCTTGTTCCGCCCTGTCGTGTTTTTGCCTTCTTCAGATGCTGCGTGTGAGCAGGTATCTATATCAGCTACGGCCTGCGCCTTCCCGAAGCGACCTGCAGTCTGTGGTCGCATCTCCAGTTGTTCCCCTCTACTGACTAGAGGATTTCAGTTTTCCTGTTTTGACTTTACCTGAGATATATCCAGGATTATCGTTTTTGTTAAAGACTGGAATAAAGACTCTGTTTCTGTTAAGTCGCTTTTGGGTCCTCATTCACCAGCATAACAATTTTAATTCAAGTGGGTTGCCAACGAGGTAAGTGTAACACAACACTTTTTTGGTTAAATAATAATCTTTCAATACAGAGCCTGGATTTTTCCCCTGAGGTTCATATCCACATGACACTTAAATCAACAGAACATCATTAAAATACTCCTACTACAATGTGACATCATTAAAATACTCCTACTACAATGTTAAAACATTCTACATTGTGACATCATTAAAATACTCCTACTACAATGTTAAAACATTCTACATTGTGACATCATTAAAATACTCCTACTACAATGTTAAAACATTCATGTACATTTTACATTGTTAAAACATTCTACATTCTAACATTATTTCATTGATATCATGAAACAACTCCTTCATGTATTTTCTGGTGTTTAATCAGAGATCTTTTACCAGAGTAACTCTTCCCACATTGACTACAGCTATAAGGTTTCTCTCCTGTGTGTGTTCGCTGGTGTATAGTCAGACTGCTAGATGCAGTAAAACTCTTCCCACATTGATCACAGCTATAAGGCTTCTCTCCTGTGTGTGTTCTCTGGTGTGATTTTACATTTTTTGATGAAACAAAACTCTTTCCACAGTCAGCAGTGGTAAGGTTTTCTCCCGTGTGGATTCGCTGATGTATTTTAAAATCTGCTAAAAAGATGAATCTCTGCCCACAGTCAGAGCAGCAATGAGGTTTCTCTCCAGTGTGTATTCTCAGGTGTGCTATCAGGTTGCCTGAGTGAGAAAAATTCTTCCCACATTGATTACAGCTATACGGCTTCTCTCCTGTGTGTGTTCTCTGGTGTGATGTTAAATTTCCTGAGATAACAAAACTCTTTCCACAGTGAGAGCAGTGGTAAGGTTTCTCACCAGTGTGTATTCTCTGGTGTATGGTCAGACAGCTAGATGTAACAAAACTCTTCCCACATTGATCACAGCTATAAGGTTTCTCTCCTGTGTGTGTTCTCTGGTGTGCTTTTCAGGCTGCTTGTAACACTAAAACTCTTCCCACATTGATCACAACTATTAGGTTTCTCTCCCGTGTGGATTCTCAGATGTCTTTTAAGGTCAGCTGAAGAGGGGAATCTCTTCCCACAGTCAGAGCAGCGGTGAGGTTTCTTTCCTGTGTGTCTCCGCTGGTGTTTGAGGTGTTCTGATGTGGAGAGACTCTCCTCTGTCTCTTCAGCATCATGCTGTTGTTGAGGCTCCCCAGAGGATCCACTATAGTCACGTCTCTCTCCTGTGTGAACAACAAAGTCAGACAGATGGTTAAAGGCCCACAACAGCAGAAATCCACTATAGAAATACCCATTTACCTAGAAACCTGGTTAAACTATCATTATGACATGGGTGAATTCTATTTTCAGCTAAAAGGTGATGCCCAGGATGTTGTACAACAATTGATGTCTGTAATGAATGTTTAAATGCTTTTACAAACTTAATTGACTATTGTCTTAAGACAGTCAAGTGATCAAAAATAGCCATATTTGTCGCAGCTGGCCGTGACCGGGAGGTCCATGGGGCGATGCACAATTGGCCTAGCGTCGTCCGGGTTAGGGAGGGTTTGGCCGGTAGGGATATCCTTGTCTAATCGCGCACCAGCGACTCCTGTGGCGGGCCGGGCGCAGTGCACGCTAACCAAGGTTGCCAGGTGCACGGTGTTTCCCCACTAGTTATGGATGTAGTATATCTGGTAATGAGGAAACCACTGGTTATGGATGTAGTATATCTGCTAATGAGGAAACCACTAATTATGTAATATATCTGCCTGGAGCAAAAATGGTGAGTGAAGATTTGAGTTTTTAAATGTATTCTGAATGTTACTACACATTATCAGCTCAAGATCGTCGGCTGCAAAATTAGCCTCCATTTCCAGGTTGCTTATGAGAGCATTTAACGTTGGGATTATAATCGTAAGGCTCGTTATAATGTCCTGCAAAATATAATGTTTGTGTCATTGTCACAAATCAACCGCTTTGTCGGAACTAGAAGCACAAGCATTTCGCTACACTCGTATTAACATCTGCTAACCATGTGTATGTGACAAATAAAATGTGATTTATACTTTTAAAAAATACTTCAACCAGTAAAAATGCTCTTTGGCTTTGCAACCAGCCTATCAATGAGTGTTTAGCATTCAAGCTAATAAAAATCATTTTAAAAATAACTGCAGATTTCCCTTTTAATCTTATCAGTTCAACAACTGAGTTTGTTTTCAGAAAGTAGTTAATGGTGTTTATCAGTATCAAGAATAAAGTATTTTGCAAATATACAAGATTTATTTATTTAACTAGGCAAGTCTGTTAAGAACAAATTCTTATTTTCAATGACGGCCTAGGAACAGTGGGTTAACTGCCTGTTCAAGGGAAGAACGACAGATTTGTAGTTTGTCAGCTCAGGGATTTGAACTTGCAACCTTTCGGTTACTAGTCCAACGCTCTAACCACTAGGCTACCCTGCCGCCCCAAGATATTACCTTAGCGACTGTTTCAAGTAATAATCAAAACAAAAACAACAGTTGCCTATGACAACCGCAAAAAATATATAAAAAATATTCAGAACTAATAACCGCGCTGTCAATCAAGTGAACACCGCTCGTCTCATTGGTGAGTAATGGTGGTTGACCTTCGTGGTATAATTGACATGTTGCATAGCCAATATGTAATGTAGAATGATGAAACAGGTTTGGTTGTCTTCTAGAGTGTCTGGGAGAACAGGCACAGAAACCAAACTTGACCCGGGTTAAACAACGTTTTGCCGATTTAGATTTCATAAATTGTTTTGTTGCAAAGTTGAAAGAGTCTGGAATTAATGCAAAACACTGGATATAAAAACAAAAGTACGCTACATTTTTATCTCTGGGATGCAGCAACTGTCCAGACTTTGGGACAGTTTTTCCTGTAGAAGTTCAATAATAAAGATGTCACTCTGCCCCCCAAAAGCCACAATCAAATCAACCAACCAATCTGCAGCTCAAACAATAAAGCGTCATTCCGCCACTTCATAAACGTTTATGATGTAACAATGTGATGATGTAATTCCACATTCCACCACTGTTTAGGTAATAAGATGATGATGGATGTGGCTGGAGAAATGTAACTACTCTAAAAATCCCATCCACAATATCAACATTCTAGTTTTAACCACGTTTTGAGGCTACACAGTGTTGGTTTACATTTACATCGTTTCAACCAATCTGCAGTTCAACCAATAACAAAGCTGTAATTCCACTACTGTGTTGGTTTCCATCCACCACAAACCCTTGACGTGCCTTATCTATATAAACTGGTTACCAAGGTAATTAGAACAGTAAAAAGTTGTCATACTCGTGGTATACGGTCTGATATACCATGGCTGTCAGCCAATCAGCATTCAGGGCGGGAACCACACAGTTTATAATCTTCAAAAATCAATGGCTATCAATAAATAATTTAAAAGCAACTGTAGATTTCCATTTTAAAACCACACATCAGTTCAACTGCAGAGTTTATGCCTCTGTTTTTAAGACAGTACTTACTAGTGTTTTTCAGGCCCCGGTTTCCCAAAAGCATTTCACGGCTATCTTCATCTGTAGAACCATGCCTAGACGCCTTAAGATAACTTTGGGAAACGGGGCCCAGATATCCAGTTTCCTCCTCTCGCTTTTTCGATATAACAGTCATCTCCCCCTATACGGTCAAGACTGGAGTTAAGTCCTGAATTAGGTCTTAATTAGGTCTTCTTCAACAACAACAGCTAGTCAGCCACATCGGTAGCTTGCAACTGACATTATACAGTCAAGACTGGAGTTCTTGAAGTCCTGAATTAGGTCTTAATTGTTTAACATGTTACTCATTAACCTGTTATGGCTGCATCCCTTTGTTCTCAATCTGCGCCAGAAGACATACCCTCATCTAACTGCCTGCCTGTAGCTCAGCCCCAGAGGCAGAAGACATACCCTCATCTAACTGCCTGTAGCTCAGCCCGAGGCAGAAGACATACCCAAATCTAACTGCCTGTAGCTCAGCCCCAGAGGCAGAAGACATACCCTCATCTAACTGCCTGTAGCTCAGCCCGGGGCAGAAGACATACCCTCATCTAACTGCCTGTAGCTCAGCCCGAGGCAGAAGACATACCCAAATCTAACTGCCTGTAGCTCAGCCCCAGAGGCAGAAGACATACCCTCATCTAACTGCCTGTAGCTCAGCCCGGGGCAGAAGACATACCCTCATCTAACTGCCTGTAGCTCAGCCCCAGAAGACATACATTTACATTACATTTACATTTAAGTCATTTAGCAGACGCTGTTATCCAGAGCGACTTACAAATTGGTGCATTCACCTTATGACATCCAGTAGAACAGTCACTTTACAATAGTGCATCTAAATCTTAAAGGGGGGGTGAGAAGGATTACTTATCCTATCCTAGGTATTCCTTAAAGAGGTGGGGTTTCAGGTGTCTCCGGAAGGTGGTGATTGACTCCGCTGTCCTGGCGTCGTGAGGGAGTTTGATCCACCATTGGGGGGCCAGAGCAGCGAACAGTTTTGACTGGACTGAGCGGGAACTGTACTTCCTCAGTGGTAGGGAGGCGAGCAGGCCAGAGGTGGATGAACGCAGTGCCCTTGTTTGGGTGTAGGGCCTGATCAGAGCCTGGAGGTACTGAGGTGCCGTTCCCCTCACAGCTCCGTAGGCAAGCACCATGGTCTTGTAGCGGATGCGAGCTTCAACTGGAAGCCAGTGGAGAGAGCGGAGGAGCGGGGTGACGTGAGAGAACTTGGGAAGGTTGAACACCAGACGGGCTGCGGCGTTCTGGATGAGTTGTAGGGGTTTAATGGCACAGGCAGGGAGCCCAGCCAACAGCGAGTTGCAGTAATCCAGACGGGAGATGACAAGTGCCTGGATTAGGACCTGCGCCGCTTCCTGTGTGAGGCAGGGTCGTACTCTGCAGATGTTGTAGAGCATGAACCTACAGGAACGGGCCACCGCCTTGATGTTAGTTGAGAACGACAGGGTGTTGTCCAGGATCACGCCAAGGTTCTTAGCGCTCTGGGAGGAGGACACAATGGAGTTGTCAACCGTGATGGCGAGATCATGGAACGGGCAGTCCTTCCCCGGGAGGAAGAGCAGCTCCGTCTTGCCGAGGTTCAGCTTGAGGTGGTGATCCGTCATCCACACTGATATGTCTGCCAGACATGCAGAGATGCGATTCGCCACCTGGTCATCAGAAAGGGGAAAGGAGAAGATTAATTGTGTGTCGTCTGCATAGCAATGATAGGAGAGACCATGTGAGGTTATGACAGAGCCAAGTGACTTGGTGTATAGCGAGAATAGGAGAGGGCCTAGAACAGAGCCCTGGGGGACACCAGTGGTGAGAGCGCGTGGTGAGGAGACAGATTCTCGCCACGCCACCTGGTAGGAGCGACCTGTCAGGTAGGACGCAATCCAAGCGTGGGCCGCGCCGGAGATGCCCAACTCGGAGAGGGTGGAGAGGAGGATCTGATGGTTCACAGTATCGAAGGCAGCCGATAGGTCTAGAAGGATGAGAGCAGAGGAGAGAGAGTTAGCTTTAGCAGTGTGGAGCGCCCTTGGTGATACAGAGAAGAGCAGTCTCAGTTGAATGACTAGTCTTGAAACCTGACTGATTTGGATCAAGAAGGTCATTCAGAGAGAGATAGCGGGAGAGCTGGCCAAGGACGGCACGTTCAAGAGTTTGAGAGAAAAGAAAGAAGGGATACTGGTCTCCCGCTCAGCCCAGTCAAAGCTGTTCGCTGCTCTGGCCCCCCAATGGTGGAACAAACTCCCGCACGACGCCAGGACAGCGGAGTCAATCACCACCTTCCGGAGACACCTGAAACCCCACCTCTTTAAGGAATACCTAGGATAGGATAAGTATCCCCCCTTTAAGATTTAGATGCACTATTGTAAAGTGACTGTTCCACTGGATGTCATAAGGTGAATGCACCAATTTGTAAGTCGCTCTGGATAAGAGCGTCTGCTAAATGACTTAAATGTAATGTAAATGTAGTTGTTGACATCGGAGGGATCGAGTGTAGGTTTTTTCAGAAGGGGTGCAACTCTCGCTCTCTTGAAGACGGAAGGGACGTAGCCAGCGGTCAGGGATGAGTTGATGAGCGAGGTGAGGTAAGGGAGAAGGTCTCCGGAAATGGTCTAGAGAAGAGAGGGGATACCCTCATCTAACTGCCTGTAGCTCAGCCCCAGAGGCAGAAGACATACCCTCATCTAACTGCCTGTACATACCCACATCTAACTGCCTGTAGCTCAGCCCCAGAGGCAAGGATATGCATATTCTTGGTATCATTTGAATGGAAAAATTCTGAAGTTTGTGGAAATGTTAATTGAATGTAGGAGAATATAACACAGTAGATCTGAAAAGAGAAAGAAAAAGCACACTTTCTGTTTTTTATTGTTGTATCATCTTTCATATGTACTGGAATAGACACAGTCAGATAGGATGCTGGAGATAATTTAGATGGATAACACAAGAGGGCAACTGTGGGTGTGCAAAGTTTCAGACTGAAAACTTCAGGAATGGGTGAGTTACAACTGTGGCTCAGTTGGTAGAGCATGGCGCTTGTAACGCCAGGGTAGTGGGTTCGATTCCCGGGACCACCCATACGTAGAATGTATGCACACATGACTGTAAGTCGCTTTGGATAAAAGCGTCTGCTAAATGGCATATATTATTATTATTATTATATTATTTAGCATGAAGTCACCCAGGTGTCCCACACAAGTTGCCCAAATGTACCCAAGTGGCCGAATTGGTGAAATGACCTATAACTATATACAACTTATCAAAAATATATTCTAACACACAATTTTTAAAATTTTTAATATTAGAACAGAATATTTTGCTGCCTGTGCCATGTCCCAAAGCAGTCTCTTTCTGCTACAAGGCAGAGGCAAACTGAACAACTGGTGCAGATGATGGGGGACTTCATGCGACAAAGAACACAACAACGCCTCCATGCTCCGTCCCTTTGCCTCTGAGGTACAGTCACGCCTGCAGTAATGAACTGTGGTATATGAACACCACTGGAGGCAGAATGTGATGCAGTGGACTTGCTGTAGCCAGCAAGCTCCTTGATGAGCTGCTCTCTGAAGGCTTTCTGTGAGAGGAAGGGCTTTCCACAGCTCTTCGCCATTTCCTTGTGTAGGATGAATGCATTCACCACAGCAATGTCAATGAAATGGTAAAACAATGTCTTGTACCATTTCTTTGTCTCATGGAGAACATTGTAGTACCCTATAAGAGCGTCTGACAAGTCTACACCTCCTCTGCTCTGGTTGTAGTCCTTGATGGCTGCAGGAATGGGGACACTTTTTGTGGCCCATGCCCCAGTAGCGTCCTTCACACGTTTGACAACATGATCCCCACTGAAGGACTTGTGGATAGTGGAGCACATCACCACCTCTCTGGCGTCCATCCACTTCACAAACAGCAGGCCATCTTCACGGATCCATCGCATGGTCCCCCCGCTCAGCCCGCTTGGGCATGTCGTCCACCTTCGTCTTCGGGAAGCCCACCCTGGTGGTACGAATGGTGCCACAAGCCCACACTCCCAGCTTCCTCAGGTCTGCAAACAGGGCAGGGCTTGTGTAGAAGTTATCCACAAACAGTTTGTAGCCCTTCCCCAGCAGTTGAAAATCCAATAACACCATTACAGAGGCATAGCTGAGTTCCTTACCGGTAGCAAAACTGTTCTTCCCTCGTAGACAAAGAAATTGCAAGTGTAGGCACACTCAGAATCAGCCAACACAAACAGCTTGAGACCGCACTTGGTTGGTTTGTTTCTCATGTACTGTTGGAGGCCAATGCTGTCCTTTGAGGCCACCATCCTCTCTTTGATTGACACGTTCTGGGCTGGCTGAAAGTACGTCTTGCAGGCCTCAACAATGCTGTGGTAGAGAGGTTTGATTTTGCACAGTGTATCAAACCTCGCTGTGCCTCTCTTCTTCTCATTCTCTTCATCAACCTTTGGGTCACTGATGTGAAGTGCCTGGGAGAGATCCAGAAACCTTTTGCGGGACATAACAGACGAGGGGAAAGGCAGTTGGTAGAGGGATGACGTTTTCCAGTAGCCCTTCAGGCTTTTCAGCCTCACCAGCCCCATGTAGATGACCAGAGAAAGGTAGCAGAAAAAGTCTGCCGTGGATATGGGCTTCCATGCTGCCGTTTTGCCTGCTTGCTTCTTCCCATTCTTATTCGTGTTGGACACGAGCGACTCTACAACGGATTGGGTGAAGAACAGCTGAAAAAGCTGAAGGGGGCTGTACGTAGCAGTCATGTTTAGCTGAGGTCCTGGCTTCCTTTTCGGCCTAAAGGTTGGTTGGGGTGGCTCCACATCGTCTTCTAGGACGGTGTGCCAACGCCATTCTGTCCCTCTGTTAGCGGATGGCACACTTCCCCTCTTCCTCTTCTTTGTCGGTCCTCTAGACGGCCCGGGAGGTGTGGAGCCAGAGACAGCAGGGGTACAGCTGGATGAACCAGCTTCAGAGGGGGATGGACAAATTGGCACTGGGGGCTCCCAGTCGGGGTCAGTGCCACTGTGAAAGAAAATGTTCAGTTAGAATAGTTTCACATATGAGCCCTGCACCAACAGGTATAATAAACACACACATTATATATATATATATTATGAGTACAGGGAACATAAAGTGCTGTTCCATTTCACTTTGTTGTGGGCTTGTCTGTGTTTGCCTACATTCTACACCATACAATTAATTTATACATATATGTATGTGTGTATATATACACACACACACACACACAGGCTATGGGTCGTTCTCATACATACAAACAGACCCTCGCTCACAATGACTAGCCAACACCGCCAGCATTCAAAAGTGACCAAAACATCAGCCAGAAAGCATAGGAACTGAGAAGTGGTCTGTGGCCCCCACCTGCAGAACCACTCCTTTATTGGGAGTGTCTTGCTAATTGCCTATAATTTCCACCTGTTGTCTATTCGATTTGCACAACAGCATGTGAAATGTATTGTCAATCAGTGTTGCTTCCTAAGTGGACAGTTTGATTTGATTTGAGTTACATTGTGGGGCAATAAAAGTATTTAGTCAGCCACCAATTGTGCAAGTTCTCCCGCTTAAAAATGAGGCAAAAACGTATTTTCCACCATAATTTGCAAATAAATTCATTAAAAATCCTACAATGTGATTTTCTGGATTTTTTCTCATTTTGTCTGTCATAGTTGTAGTGTGTAGTGTCTGTCATAGTGTGTAGTGTCTGTCATAGTTGTAGTGTGTAGTGTCTGTCATAGTGTGTAGTGACTGTCATAGTTGTAGTGTGTAGTGTCTGTCATAGTTGTAGTGTGTAGTGTCTGTCATAGTTGTAGTGTGTAGTGTCTGTCATAGTGTGTAGTGACTGTCATAGTTGTAGTGTGTAGTGACTGTCATAGTTGTAGTGTGTAGTGTCTGTCATAGTTGTAGTGTGTAGTGTCTGTCATAGTTGTAGTGTGTAGTGTCTGTCATAGTTGTAGTGTCTGTCATAGTGTGTAGTGTCTGTCATAGTTGTAGTGTGTAGTGACTGTCATAGTTGTAGTGTCTGTCATAGTGTGTAGTGTCTGTCATAGTTGTAGTGTCTGTCATAGTTGTAGTGTCTGTCATAGTTGTAGTGTCTGTCATAGTTGTAGTGTCTGTCATAGTTGTAGTGTGTAGTGTCTGTCATAGTGTGTAGTGTCTGTCATAGTTGTAGTGTGTAGTGTCTGTCAGTGTGTAGTGTCTGTCATAGTGTGTAGTGACTGTCATAGTGTGTAGTGTCTGTCATAGTGTGTAGTGTCTGTCATAGTGTGTAGTGTCTGTCATAGTTGTAGTGTGTAGTGTCTGTCATAGTTGTAGTGTGTAGTGTCTGTCATAGTTGTAGTGTGTAGTGTCTGTCATAGTTGTAGTGTGTAGTGTCTGTCAGTTGTAGTGTGTAGTGTCTGTCATAGTGTCTGTTGTTGTAGTGTCTGTCATAGTGTGTAGTGACTGTCATAGTGTGTAGTGTCTGTCATAGTTGTAGTGTCTGTCATAGTGTGTAGTGACTGTCATAGTGTGTAGTGACTGTCATAGTTGTAGTGTCTGTCATAGTTGTAGTGTCTGTCATAGTTGTAGTGTCTGTCATAGTTGTAGTGTCTGTCATAGTTGTAGTGTCTGTCATAATTGTAGTGTCTGTCATAGTTGTAGTGTCTGTCATAGTTGTAGTGTCTGTCATAGTTGTAGTGTCTGTCAGTTGTAGTGTGTAGTGTCTGTCATAGTTGTAGTGTGTAGTGTCTGTCATAGTTGTAGTGTGTAGTGTCTGTCATAGTTGTAGTGTGTAGTGTCTGTCATAGTGTGTAGTGACTGTCATAGTGTGTAGTGACTGTCATAGTGTGTAAGAGAGGGCCTAGAACAGAGCCCTGGGGGACACCAGTGGTGAGAGCGCGTGGTGAGGAGACAGATTCTCGCCACGCCACCTGGTAGGAGCGACCTGTCAGGCAGGACGCAATCCAAGCGTGGGCCGCGCCGGAGATGCCCAACTCGGAGAGTGTGGAGAGGAGGATCTGATGGTTCACAGTATCGAAGGCAGCCGATAGGTCTAGAAGGATGAGAGCAGAGGAGAGAGAGTTAGCTTTAGCAGTGCGGAGCGCCTCCGTGATACAGAGAAGAGCAGTCTCAGTTGAGTGACTCTCAGTGTAGTGACTGTCATAGTTGTAGTGACTGTCATAGTTGTAGTGTGTAGTGTCTGTCATAGTTGTAGTGTGTAGTGTCTGTCATAGTTGTAGTGTCTGTCATAGTTGTAGTGTCTGTCATAGTTGTAGTGTCTGTCATAGTTGTAGTGTCTGTCATAGTTGTAGTGTCTGTCATAGTTGTAGTGTCTGTCATAGTTGTAGTGTCTGTCATAGTTGTAGTGTGTAGTGTCTGTCATAGTTGTAGTGTGTAGTGTCTGTCATAGTTGTAGTGTGTAGTGTCTGTCATAGTTGTAGTGTGTAGTGACTGTCATAGTGTGTAGTGACTGTCATAGTGTGTAGTGACTGTCATAGTGTGTAGTGACTGTCATAGTGTGTAGTGTCTGTCATAGTGTGTAGTGTCTGTCATAGTGTGTAGTGTCTGTCATAGTGTGTAGTGTCTGTCATAGTGTGTAGTGTCTGTCATAGTTGTAGTGTGTAGTGTCTGTCATAGTTGTAGTGTGTAGTGTCTGTCATAGTTGTAGTGTGTAGTGTCTGTCATAGTTGTAGTGTGTAGTGACTGTCATAGTGTGTAGTGACTGTCATAGTGTGTAGTGACTGTCATAGTGTGTAGTGACTGTCATAGTGTGTAGTGTCTGTCATAGTGTGTAGTGTCTGTCATAGTGTGTAGTGTCTGTCATAGTGTGTAGTGTCTGTCATAGTGTGTAGTGTCTGTCATAGTTGTAGTGTGTAGTGTCTGTCATAGTTGTAGTGTGTAGTGTCTGTCATAGTGTGTAGTGTCTGTCATAGTGTGTAGTGTCTGTCATAGTGTGTAGTGTCTGTCATAGTGTGTAGTGTCTGTCATAGTGTGTAGTGTCTGTCATAGTGTGTAGTGTCTGTCATAGTTGTAGTGTCTGTCATAGTGTGTAGTGACTGTCATAGTGTGTAGTGTCTGTCATAGTTGTAGTGTCTGTCATAGTTGTAGTGTCTGTCATAGTTGTAGTGTCTGTCATAGTTGTAGTGTCTGTCATAGTTGTAGTGTGTAGTGTCTGTCATAGTTGTAGTGTCTGTCATAGTGTGTAGTGTCTGTCATAGTGTGTAGTGTCTGTCATAGTGTGTAGTGTCTGTCATAGTGTGTAGTGACTGTCATAGTTGTAGTGTGTAGTGTCTGTCATAGTTGTAGTGTGTAGTGTCTGTCATAGTGTGTAGTGTCTGTCATAGTGTGTAGTGTCTGTCATAGTGTGTAGTGTCTGTCATAGTGTGTAGTGTCTGTCATAGTGTGTAGTGTCTGTCATAGTGTGTAGTGTCTGTCATAGTGTGTAGTGACTGTCATAGTTGTAGTGTCTGTCATAGTTGTAGTGTCTGTCATAGTTGTAGTGTGTAGTGTCTGTCATAGTTGTAGTGTCTGTCATAGTTGTAGTGTCTGTCATAGTTGTAGTGTCTGTCATAGTTGTAGTGTCTGTCATAGTTGTAGTGTCTGTCATAGTTGTAGTGTCTGTCATAGTGTGTAGTGACTGTCATAGTTGTAGTGTGTAGTGTCTGTCATAGTTGTAGTGTGTAGTGTCTGTCAGTGTGTAGTGTCTGTCATAGTTGTAGTGTCTGTCATAGTGTGTAGTGACTGTCATAGTGTGTAGTGTCTGTCATAGTTGTAGTGTCTGTCATAGTGTGTAGTGACTGTCATAGTTGTAGTGTCTGTCATAGTTGTAGTGTCTGTCATAGTTGTAGTGTCTGTTATAGTTGTAGTGTCTGTCATAGTTGTAGTGTGTAGTGTCTGTCATAGTGTGTAGTGTCTGTCATAGTGTGTAGTGTCTGTCATAGTGTGTAGTGTCTGTCATAGTGTGTAGTGTCTGTCATAGTGTGTAGTGACTGTCATAGTTGTAGTGTGTAGTGTCTGTCATAGTTGTAGTGTGTAGTGTCTGTCATAGTTGTAGTGTGTAGTGTCTGTCATAGTGTGTAGTGTCTGTCATAGTGTGTAGTGTCTGTCATAGTGTGTAGTGTCTGTCATAGTGTGTAGTGTCTGTCATAGTGTGTAGTGTCTGTCATAGTGTGTAGTGTCTGTCATAGTGTGTAGTGACTGTCATAGTTGTAGTGACTGTCATAGTTGTAGTGTCTGTCATAGTTGTAGTGTGTAGTGTCTGTCATAGTTGTAGTGTCTGTCATAGTTGTAGTGTCTGTCATAGTTGTAGTGTCTGTCATAGTTGTAGTGTCTGTCATAGTTGTAGTGTCTGTCATAGTTGTAGTGTCTGTCATAGTTGTAGTGTCTGTCATAGTTGTAGTGTCTGTCATAGTTGTAGTGTCTGTCATAGTTGTAGTGTCTGTCATAGTTGTAGTGTCTGTCATAGTTGTAGTGTGTAGTGTCTGTCATAGTTGTAGTGTGTAGTGTCTGTCATAGTTGTAGTGTGTAGTGTCTGTCATAGTTGTAGTGTGTAGTGTCTGTCATAGTTGTAGTGTGTAGTGTCTGTCATAGTTGTAGTGTGTAGTGTCTGTCATAGTTGTAGTGTCTGTCATAGTTGTAGTGTGTAGTGTCTGTCATAGTAGTAGTGTGTAGTGTCTGTCATAGTTGTAGTGTCTGTCATAGTTGTAGTGTGTAGTGTCTGTCATAGTTGTAGTGTGTAGTGTCTGTCATAGTAGTAGTGTGTAGTGTCTGTCATAGTTGTAGTGTCTGTCATAGTAGTAGTGTGTAGTGTCTGTCATAGTTGTAGTGTCTGTCATAGTAGTAGTGTGTAGTGTCTGTCATAGTTGTAGTGTGTAGTGTCTGTCATAGTTGTAGTGTGTAGTGTCTGTCATAGCCTGTAATTACAGGCCTCTCATCTGTTTTGGTTGGTGATCATGTACTAATATCATGCAATAAAATGCTAATTAATTACTTAAAAATCAAACAACGTGATTTTCTGGATTTTTGTTTTAGATTCCGTCTCTCACAGTTGAAGTGTACCTATGATAAAAATTACAGACCTCTACGTGCTTTGTAAGTAGGAAAACCTGCAAAATCGGCAGTGTATCAATACTTGTTCTCCCACTGTATATGAATCAATAAAAAAATCTCAAATTAATATGAAACCATTTAAACAACTGCATTAGCATGAGAAACAAAAACATGTTTTACTTACTGATCGAAAAGTGGATCTTCTTCTTCCAAAAACATGTCATCCGCGCTGGAATCCAAACTCAGATCACTCACAGAGTCCTCATCCATTCCTTCTATGTCACTCTCAATTTCTGCAATAATATCATCAACATGTTTATACTTTTCGCTTTTCCACTCTTAGTAGCCATGTTTAACTATTTCAGATTTGAGAACAAATGTGCTTTTCTTTCACAAACAAGGACATTTGTGACCCCAAACTTTTCAACAGTACTGTATATATAGAAATACACCTTTAAAATGTGTACCAATCGATTGGTCAAAAGAACAGGTGACTAAAGTCAAACAAGATTTTTATTAGTCGGGAAGAGCCCCACTGGTAAAAGATACCAGTCCATCTTCATATCAACTAACAGAACTCTGCTGGTTGTCCTGGTAACAGATACCAGTCCGTCTTCATATCAACTAACAGAACTCTGCTGGTTGTCCTGGTAACAGATACCAGTCCGTCTTCATATCAACTAACAGAACTCTGCTGGTTGTCCTGGTAACATACCAGTCCATCTTCATATCAAATAACAGAACTCTGCTGGTTGTCCTGGTAACAGATACCAGTCCATCTTCATATCAACTAACAGAACTCTGCTGGTTGTCCTGGTAACAGATACCAGTCCATCTTCATATCAACTAACAGAACTCTGCTGGTTGTCCTGGTAACAGATACCAGTCCATCTTCATATCAACTAACAGAACTCTGCTGGTTGTCCTGGTAACAGATACCAGTCCATCTTCATATCAACTAACAGAACTCTGCTGGTTGTCCTGGTAACAGATACCAGATCTATTGTATTTGTTCAAACTAAACAACAGCACTTACTTTTATGTGTCAAATCTGATCCGGTCTTCTCTCCTCCTCCTCTCACAGTTCCACTCAGCCCCGTTGCTTTCCTGCAGTCCACCAGCAGCAGAGACAACCTCTTCATCCCGGGAGAGGCACGACACTGGGACTCCGGGAGGACGGAACGGCTAGCGTTGTCCTGGTAACCATAAAGAGGGGACACAGACACATATCATTATGGATGCTGATGTCACTGTTGACATAGTGCTTTACAGAAACCCAGCCCAGACCACAATAGAGCAAGCTGTATGCTAGACCAGACCAAGCTGTATGCTAGTCCAGACCAAGCTGTATGCTAGTCCAGACCAAGCTGTATGCTAGTCCAGACCAAGCTGTATGCTAGTCCAGACCAAGCTGTATGCTCGACCAGACCAAGCTGTATGCTCGACCAGACCAAGCTGTATGCTCGACCAGACCAAGCTGTATGCTCGACCAGACCAAGCTGTATGCTCGACCAGACCAAGCTGTATGCTCGACCAGACCAAGCTGTATGCTCGACCAGACCAAGCTGTATGCTCGACCAGACCAAGCTGTATGCTCGACCAGACCAAGCTGTATGCTAGGCCAGACCAAGCTGTATGCTAGACCAGACCAAGCTGTATGCTAGACCAGACCAAGCTGTATGCTAGACCAGACCAAGCTGTATGCTAGACCAGACCAAGCTGTATGCTAGACCAGACTAAGCTGTATGCTCGACCAGACCAAGCTGTATGCTCGACCAGACCAAGCTGTATGCTAGACCAGACCAAGCTGTATGCTAGACCAGACCAAGCTGTATGCTAGACCAGACCAAGCTGTATGCTAGACCAGACCAAGCTGTATGCTAGACCAGACCAAGCTGTATGCTAGACCAGACCAAGCTGTATGCTAGACCAGACCAAGCTGTGTGCTAGACCAGACCAAGCTGTATGCTAGTCCAGACCAAGCTGTATACTAGACCAGACCAAAGCTGTATGCTAGACCAGACCAAGCTGTATGTTAGACCAGACCAAGCTGTATGTTAGACCAGACCAAGCTGTATGCTAGACCAGACCAAAGCTGTATGCTAGACCAGACCAAAGCTGTATGCTAGACCAGACCAAAGCTGTATGCTAGACCAGACCAAGCTGTATGCTAGACCAGACCAAAGCTGTATGCTAGACCAGACCAAGCTGTATGCTAGACCAGACCAAGCTGTATGCTAGACCAGACCAACCTGTATGCTAGACCAGACCAAGCTGTATGCTAGGCCAGACCAAGCTGTATGCTAGGCCAGACCAAAGCTGTATACTAGACCAGACCAAGCTGTATACTAGACCAGACCAAGCTGTATGCTAGACCAGACCAAGCTGTATGCTAGACCAGACCAAGCTGTATGCTAGACCAGACCAAGCTGTATGCTAGACCAGACAAAGCTGTATGCTAGACCAGACCAAAGCTGTATGCTAGACCAGACCAAAGCTGTATGCTAGACCAGACCAAGCTGTATGCTAGACCAGACCAAGCTGTATGCTAGACCAGACCAACCTGTATGCTAGACCAGACCAAGCTGTATGCTAGGCCAGACCAAGCTGTATGCTAGGCCAGACCAAAGCTGTATACTAGACCAGACCAAGCTGTATACTAGACCAGACCAAGCTGTATGCTAGACCAGACCAAGCTGTATGCTAGACCAGACCAAGCTGTATGCTAGACCAGACCAAGCTGTATGCTAGACCAGACAAAGCTGTATGCTAGACCAGACCAAGCTGTACCATCTGGTGTTCTGATGTGGAGAGACTCTTCTCTGCCTCTTCAGCTTCATGAGGTTGTTGAGGCTCCCCAGAGGATCCACGATAGTCATGTCTCTCTCCTGTGTGAACGAGAACATCAAATGCTTAGCAGGACAGGAAAATGGTCCAATTCACACACTAATCAAGAGAACATCCCTGGTAAATCATTACTGCCTCCGATCTGTCGGACTCAAACAAACACACGTTTCAATTGTAGATTGTCAGAGGGTTGGAGTGTTTCCCTGGCTATCCGTAATTAAAAACTAAAAACAAGAAAATGGCACCATCTGGTCTGCTTAATATAAGGAATTTGAAATTATTTATATTTTAAGTACATTTTAGACTTTTACTCAAGCAGTATTTTACTGGGTGATTCACTTTTACTTGAGTAATTTTCTATTGAGGTATATTTACTTTTACTCAAGTATGACAATTGCATACTACCCCCCACCACTGTGATGCAAATGTTAAAGGGCCGTTCCACAAAATGGAAGCCTTTTGCATCCCTTCGGCATTTTAAGTATACATTATGCGCTGTATATTATATTTTAAAAGCCTGTAATAATAGATTAAGTGCACGTTAATATAGACCACATGGAAAATTAAATAAAATCACATTTTGAAGTTCCAAAATATGTACCGATGGCAGATTGCCCCTTAAACAGTTCCTACAGTACTGAATAACATACTAAAGTGCAGAACTTCAGTATAATGCCTTTTTTTAAATACATAATTTCAACAACTGCATAATGCCCCTGTTTATAAAACAGTACTCACTGGTGGTAATCGGATGTTCGGTCTCGTCTTCTTTTATTGAGAAATCCTCCTCTTTTACTTCAAAATGTTCTTCCTCCTTTTTGATTCTGAAAGCTCCTACCCCTTTTTCCACTTTGACAACGTCGTTCCCATATTCCTCTTTCACTGTAATATCATCCTCTTGTTTCACTGTAATATCATCCTCTTGTTTCACTGTAATATCATCCTCTTCTTTCACTGTAATATCATCCTCTTCTTTCATTCTTCAAGCTTCTTTGCCTCCTTTCACCAGTTTCTTTCTCCGTCGAGATCAGTGAGTTTATGGTCCGGGAGATTAGCCTAGTGCAGCATCAATGTAACACATTTGCTAATTTAACAAGCCAATTACGTTTAAATGAACCAGTAGATAGGTAAACAGAATTATGTTCAAAACACTAAGAGTAATATACACAAGATTAGGTCTAAAGAGCTTCAATTTTTAGGTTTGTTAGCAAAGCACCGCGTGGGTTAACCAGGAACCTTTTGTCGCTGTTGAAGAAGTCTCCCGCCCGTCCACTAGATAATACGTCACGCAAGAAGCATCACCTGAAAAATTCATATCGCCATCTGCTGACTGGAGTGGGTAACGCAAATTGGAAAAATATGAATTACAATGTTCAGTCTGGCAAGCAATGTCATAAGAAGTCATTTAAAAATAACCAGATGTTATGTTCTTACTTCTTACAGCCAATACTTTCCTCCAGGATTGGCCTGCCTATCAGGCAGGATTAGGTGACAGGATTACGGACAATTCCTTCCACCTCATCTCAAGGATGATTAATGGAAACAAGATGCACCTGAGCTCAATTTCGATTCTCATAGCAAAGGGTCTGAATACTTATGTAAATATGTTATTTCTGTTTAAATATATATACATTTGTAATAATTTCTAAAAACCTGAATACTTTCCAAAGGCACTGTATGTAGAAACATATATTTTCCTTTGTTTTCCACTAACCCTACCACCCCTTCCCTGATTGATGGAAACTAATGCACAGCAACTATTAGGCTTCTACGTCCAGCTCATACATACTATGTACATTTTACAGACACAATGTATTATACAATAGTTATATTTCGTTTGTTTTTAATCCTATCCTTCAGTTACCCTAAACCTCTCCCATCTATCTCTGAAGACCATCCAGTCCTATCCTTCAGTTACCCTAAACCTCTCCCCATCTATCTCTGAAGACCATCCAGTCCTATCCTTCAGTTACCCTAAACCTCTCCCATCTATCTCTGAAGACCATCCAGTCCTATCCTTCAGTTACCCTAAACCTCTCCCATCTATCTCTGAAGACCATCCAGTCCTCTCTCTATCTCTGAAGACCATCCAGTCCTCTCCTTCAGTTACCCTAAACCTCTCCCATCTATCTCTGAAGACCATCCAGTTTATCCTTCAGTTACCCTAAACCTCTCCCATCTATCTCTGAAGACCATCCAGTCCTCTCCTTCAGTTACCCTAAACCTCTCCCATCTATCTCTGAAGACCATCCAGTCCTATCCTTCAGTTACCCTAAACCTCTCCCATCTATCTCTGAAGACCATCCAGTCCTATCCTTCAGTTACCCTAAACCTCTCCCATCTATCTCTGAAGACCATCCAGTCCTATCCTTCATTATTAAACCTCTCCATCTATCTCTGAAGACCATCCAGTCCTATCCTTCAGTTACCCTAAACCTCTCCCATCTATCTCTGAAGACCATCCAGTCCTCTCCTTCAGTTACCCTAAATCTCCCATCTATCTCTGAAGACCAAAAACAGCTTTATCCTTCAGTTACCCTAAACCTCTCCCATCTATCTCTGAAGACCATCCAGTTCTATCCTTCAGTTACCCTAAAATCTCCCATCTATCTCTGAAACCATCCAGTTTATCTTCAGTTACCCTAAACCTCTCCCATCTATCTCTTAAGACCATCCAGTCCTATCCTTCTTTTACCCTAAACCTCTCCCATCTATCTCTGAAGACCATCCAGTCCTATTTCAGTTACCCTAAACCTCTCCCATCTATCTCTGAAGACCACCCAGTCCTATCAATTAGTATATTTGAGTTTAATCAGTTATTTGTTCTGTCCTAAACCTCTCCCATCTATCTCTGAAGACCATCCAGTCCTATCCTTCAGTTACCCTAAACCTCTCCCATCTATCTCTGAAGACCATCCAGTCCTATCCTTCAAAACCCCTAAACCTCTCCCATCTATCTCTGAAGACCACCCCGTTCTATTTGCCATATATTTGGCCTTTATATTCTCATAGTTGCTGCAGATAGTAAATAAAAAATAAAAAATTAACATGTTTGCTAAAGTATTATTATATTATTGATCAATTGTCTATGACTTTTCAAATCCCCCAGTAGTGCTGTCTGCAGAGTTAGCTCCAGGTAAATGTTGCCATTCCTTGACATGCGACCAAAAACAAGCTACATAATTACAGTACTAAAACAAATGATCTAATGATTCTGTCTCTTCGCAGCTAAATCTGCAGAGAGGTTCATTGTATCCCCCATATAGAACATTGTATTGGTTGCAAGAATTTTGTATAATAATTCAAATTGAAAAGTTCCAAGTTTTGAATCTGGAAGGGCAAAGGGTCATTCATAATTTTCTTTAACCAATTTTTGTCTTTAATGCAGGGCTGACAGACAAGTTTCTTACTTTTTCCCCTTGCCACCATTTTTGTGGTAATGCTGCAATTAATTGGTTGTAATTTTGGGTAGTGTAGAGGGGCATTTCTACATATATTTTTGTTAGCTGCATGTCCATGACAACTCCACCAGACCTATTTATGATATAATTTACAAAGATTTATGTATTATTATGTATTCAGTTTTACTTTTATTTATTTTTATCAATTAGTATATTTGAGTTTAATCAAGGGGCATTTTTGTAGTATTATTTGTTCTGTCTTTTCTGGTGGATTAAACAAGGGACTTTCTATGGCCTGTCTGTCCACCTGTAATACAGTCCGACAGAGTGCAAGGGCAAAGGGGCATGTGCTCTGAGGGTTTTAGGTGACAAGTGTTATGACTTCTAGGAGTAGTGGGTGCTCTACAAAGGTAGAGTCAGGCGCAGAGAGCAAAGGGTAAAGTAACAAATCAAAATCAAATCAAATTTATTTATATAGCCCTTCGTCCATGTCATCAGACTGATATCTCAAAGTGCTGTACAGAAACCCAGCCTAAAACCCCAAACAGCAGCAATGCAGGTGTAGAAGCAAAGGGGCATGGCTAGGAAAAACTCCCTAGAAAGGCCAAAACCTGAAGAAACCTGTAAGGGAAGGAACCAGGCTATGTGGGGTGGCCAGTCCTCTTCTGGCTGTGCCGGGTGGAGATTATAACAGAACATGGCCAAGATGTTCAAATGTTCATAAATGTCCAGCATGGTCGAGACTAATAAGGCAGAACAGTTGGAAGTCCTGTCTGTCCAGCAGCAGCACGGTCAGGTGGACTGGGGACAGTAAGGGAGTCCTGTCTGTCATCATGTCATGTCACTTCAGAACTGTAAGGGCAAAGGGGCATGACCTAAAAATGAATACAGATTAAACCACCACCCAAAAGGGCACTTCAGAGACTGGAAGGGCAAAGGGGCATGTGCTCTACAAAGGTAGAGTCCTGTCTGTCCACCTCCTAACTGTCCATGTCACTTCAGAGACTGTAAGGGCAAAGGGGCATGTGCTCTACAAAGGTAGAGTCCTGTCTGTCCACCTCCTAACTGTCCATGTCACTTCAGAGACTGGAAGGGCAAAGGGGCATGTGCTCTACAAAGGTAGAGTCCTGTCTGTCCACGTCCTAACTGTCCTTAAACAAAGTGGGCACTGCTTCATGTGGCAACAGCAACACTCACCTAAATAGCCTGAGGCTGAAGATTCGAGTAAGACCAGTGAGAACTGACTTAAAAACGGGCACTAAATATGCATTTCTTGAACTAATGTGGGGTTTGAAAGGGGCATTCTCATGAAGTTCTACAATTTAATACGTTGTTCAGTACTCAATACATTGTTAAAGGTGCTATCCGTCATTGGTACATATATTTTTGTGACTTTTCTATTAGATTTATTTCAATATCCATGTAGTCCACATTAAAGTGCACTTCATCTAACAGGCTTTTCAGAATTCAACATTGGTGCATAATTTCTACTTAAATTGTCAAAGGGATGCAAAAGACACCCTTTTTGTGGAAAGACCCTTCTTACATTTGCAACACAAACAATATTTTAGGAAATCACGATGAAAGTGGCCATTATAGGCACTTTTTTATATACATATTCATGCCTCTTGTAAGACTCTGTGATTTGCAGTAGATGGTCATAATAAGTTTACCATCTGTTTGATGTTCTCGTTCACACAGGAGAGAGACATGACTTTCGTGGATCCTCTGGGAAGCCTCAACAACATCCTGATGCTGACGAGGCAGAGGAAAGTCTCTCCAGATCTGAACACCAGATGGCCTAGCATACAGCTTGGTCTGGTCTAGCATACAGCTTGGTCTGGTCTAGCATACAGCTTGGTCTGGCCTAGCATACAGTCTTAGGTCTGGTCTGGCCTAGCATACACAGCTTGGTCTGGCCTGAGCATACAGCTTGGTCTGGTCTAGCATACAGGTCTGGTCTGGCTTGGTCTAGCATACAGCTTGGTCTGGTCTAGCATACAGCTTGGTCTGATCTAGCATACAGCTTGGTCTATTGTGCTTAGCTCTGGGCTGGGTTTCTGTAAAGCAGTTTATGACAACAGTGACATCAGCATCCATAATGATATGTGTCTGTGTCCCCTCTTTATGGTTACCAGGACAACGCTAGCCGTTTGGTACAGCTTTTTAAAATGTATTTATTTTTATTTCACCTTTATTTAACCAGGTAGACTAGTTGAGAACAAGTTCTCATTTGCAACTGCAACCTGGCCAAGATAAAGCATAGCAGTGTGACATACAACAACACAGAGTTACACATTGAATAAACAAAACATACAGTCAATAATACAGTAGAACAAAATAAAACAAAAAATCTATATATACAGTGAGTGCAAATGAGGTAAGTTAAGGAAATAAATAGGCCATGGTGGTGAAGTAATTACAATATAGCAATTAAACACTGGAATGGTAGATCGGCAGAAGATGAATGTGCAGGTAGAGATACTGGGGTGCAAAGAAGCAAAATAACAGGAACAGAGGAGGAGTAGGATAAGACTATAAAAACTGGTCGTCTAGCACGTATGGAAGAGAGAGTAAAAGGAGCAGGTTTCTGGTCACGACAGCATAGATTCAAGGCATAGTTTACAGACAAAGGTAAGGTAGGATGTGAGTACATTGGAGGTAAACCTTGGCATTGAGTAATGAAGAGAGATATAGTCTCTAGAGATGTTTAAACCAGGTCTTGTTATCTCATATGTAGGAGGTTGAACAACATGGTTGGTTAAGGCATATTGAGCAGGGCTAGAGGCTCTACAGTGAAATAAGACAGTAATCACTAACCAGGACAGTAATGGACAAGGCATATTGATATTAGAGAGAGGGATGCGTAGCCTAGTGAACATATGGGTCCAGTGAGTGGTTGGGCTGGCTGGGGATACGTAAATTCAGACAGCTAGCTGGGCCGGGGGTAGCAAGCTAGCAGAAGGCTAGCGGGCCGGCTATCAGGCCGAGGCTAACAAGCTAGCAGAAGGCTAGCGGGCCGGCTATCAGGCCGAGGCTAACAAGCTAGCAGAAGGCTAGCGGGCCGGCTATCAGGCCGGGGTAGCAAGCTAGCAGAAGGCTAGCGGGCCGGCTATCAGGCCGAGGCTAACAAGCTAGCAGAAGGCTAGCGGGCCGGCTATCAGGCCGGGGGTAGCAAGCTAGCAGAAGACGTAGGAAGTCTGTTTATAGCCTCCTCGTGCATTTCCGTCGGTAGACCAGTCGTGATGGATTAGTGGGGCTCTAGACAGCTAACGTTAGCAGGCCGCAAGGGCTAATGGGGCTAACAGTTGAGAAAAACTTGGCAGATATACCATCAGTCCCAGGAGACGTATTATATCTAAGGTGTTCAATAGCATAAATGATCTCTTCAACTATAATAGAGTCACACTGTTTCCTTGTCAGCCTCCCCAATTGATTTCACATCCCCCAGAGAGTCAAAAAAAATAATGGTTGAGAAAATCTCACAGTACTTAGAACTATATAAATTCCTATAGAAGTTGGAACTAAAGTCAGAGACTAATTTGGGATCATCTGTGATGAGACCATTAATATTTAATCGTTGAATTGTATTATTTTTAAGAGTGGTCTTTTTCTAACCTGAAAAAAAACAAGATGAATTTTGTTCATCCTCCTCGAGCCACTTCTTCCCAGATCTGACAAAGGCTCCCTCTGCTTTCAGTTTATACATATCATCCAACTTGTGTTGTAGCTCAAACAGAACAGATTTGTCCTCCTCTGAGAGACTTTCAACAGAATTTTGAACGAGACAGGTGATCTTTGTAATTGTACTTCTTCAGCTCTCCTCGTCTTGGCAAGAATACTCCCATATATTCTTAAATATTTTCCAACCTCATATTTAAAAGGTTGCTAGTATACTCTTCTTTAAAACATGTTTTATTTATTTATGATTGTTTTTTTTTTACTTTGAGATTTTTTTTTTTTTTTTTTTACTAACAACATATCAATACAGGAAGTACATGTGGGAACACAAGTATCTATAAATAATATACAGAGGACAATTGGGCTGGGGGCGGGGCTATGGGCGGGGCTATGGGCGGGGCTAGCGGCGTGGCTAGCGGCAGGGCCAGGGAGGTATAATATCACATTACACAAAGACCTTAAGGGACATACATACATTTATAATACATTTATAATTCTAATAGCTTTTTTTTGTTAGTAGAGTATTAAATTGTCTGAAAATACAGTTCGATTTATTTTTGTAAGGTAAGAAAATTGTGTTTTGTTTGTAAATTTACATTTGGGAATATGAAATATGGCCAAAAGATTAATTAAATGAATTACATTAAATTGTTTCAGCTTATTTCTATCATAAATAAAGAATCCAAGCAGTACATCTCTCCATAATAGTGTAACATCTTCATAAATGTGTACAATTATGAATCTACTGATGTCTTGCCACAGATTCCTTACATGAATACAATGCCACAAAAGATACAACACTGTTTCTGGGTGGTCATTGCAAAAGGTACAATTTGAGTTGATGTATATATTTTTTAACTTCTTCATATAGTGGTTGGCAGGATAATATTTATGAATAATTTAAAAAGAAACTTCCTGAATTTTGTTAATAAGTAGGTATGTGTGTGGCAACATCCAGACTTTTTTCCCAACAGATATTATCAATAAATCCGTTCCAATAAGGAATGACAGTTATAGATACAACATCCTGCTGAAACAAGGATCGTATCGCTCTGTTGTTGAATGGACCAAAAGAGAAACAAATCTTTCCTACTGATGAGTCAACAGGGTCAATAGAAGGTAGGCTCTGAGGGTCAGGTCTTTCCTACTGATGAGTCAACAGGGTCAATAGAAGGTAGGCTCTGAGGGTCAGGTCTTTCCTACTGATGAGTCAACAGGGTCAATAGAAGGTAGGCTCTGAGGGTCAGGTCTTTCCTACTGATGAGTCAACAGGGTCAATAGAAGGTAGGCTCTGAGGGTCAGGTCTTTCCTACTGATGAGTCAACAGGGTCAATAGAAGGTAGGCTCTGAGGGTCAGGTCTTTCCTACTGATGAGTCAACAGGGTCAATAGAAGGTAGGCTCTGAGGGTCAGGTGTTTCCTACTGATGAGTCAACAGGGTCAATAGAAGGTAGGCTCTGAGGGTCAGGTCTTTCCTACTGATGAGTCAACAGGGTCAATAGAAGGTAGGCTCTGAGGGTCAGGTCTTTCCTACTGATGAGTCAACAGGGTCAATAGAAGGTAGGCTCTGAGGGTCAGGTCTTTCCTACTGATGAGTCAACAGGGTCAATAGAAGGTAGGCTCTGAGGGTCAGGTCTTTCCTACTGATGAGTCAACAGGGTCAATAGAAGGTAGGCTCTGAGGGTCAGGTGTTTCCTACTGATGAGTCAACAGGGTCAATAGAAGGTAGGCTCTGAGGGTCAGGTCTTTCCTACTGATTAGTCAACAGGGTCAATCGAAGGTAGGCTCTGAGGGTCAGGTCTTTCCTACTGATGAGTCAACAGGGTCAATAGAAGGTAGGCTCTGAGGGTCAGGTCTTTCCTACTGATGAGTCAACAGGGTCAATAGAAGGTAGGCTCTGAGGGTCAGGTCTTTCCTACTGATGAGTCAACAGGGTCAATAGAAGGTAGGCTCTGAGGGCCAGGTCTTTCCTACTGATGAGTCAACAGGGTCAATAGAAGGTAGGCTCTGAGGGTCAGGTGTTTCCTACTGATGAGTCAACAGGGTCAATAGAAGGTAGGCTCTGAGGGTCAGGTCTTTCCTAATGATGAGTCAACAGGGTCAACAGAAGGTAGGCTCTGAGGGTCAGGTCTTTCCTACTGATGAGTCAACAGGGTCAATAGAAGGTAGGCTCTGAGGGTCAGGTCTTTCCTACTGATGAGTCAACAGGGTCAATAGAAGGTAGGCTCTGAGGGTCAGGTCTTTCCTACTGATGAGTCAACAGGGTCAATAGAAGGTAGGCTCTGAGGGTCAGGTCTTTCCTACTGATGAGTCAACAGGGTCAATAGAAGGTAGGCTCTGAGGGTCAGGTCTTTCCTACTGATGAGTCAACAGGGTCAATAGAAGGTAGGCTCTGAGGGTCAGGTCTTTCCTACTGATGAGTCAACAGGGTCAATAGAAGGTAGGCTCTGAGGGTCAGGTCTTTCCTACTGATGAGTCAACAGGGTCAATAGAAGGTAGGCTCTGAGGGTCAGGTCTTTCCTACTGATGAGTCAACAGGGTCAATAGAAGGTAGGCTCTGAGGGTCAGGTCTTTCCTACTGATGAGTCAACAGGGTCAACAGAAGGTAGGCTCTGAGGGTCAGGTCTTTCCTACTGATGAGTCAACAGGGTCAATAGAAGGTAGGCTCTGAGGGTCAGGTCTTTCCTACTGATGAGTCAACAGGGTCAATAGAAGGTAGGCTCTGAGGGTCAGGTCTTTCCTACTGATGAGTCAACAGGGTCAATAGAAGGTAGGCTCTGAGGGTCAGGTCTTTCCTACTGATGAGTCAACAGGGTCAATAGAAGGTAGGCTCTGAGGGTCAGGTCTTTCCTACTGATGAGTCAACAGGGTCAATAGAAGGTAGGCTCTGAGGGTCAGGTCTTTCCTACTGATGAGTCAACAGGGTCAATAGAAGGTAGGCTCAGAGGGTCAGGTCTTTCCTACTGATGAGTCAACAGGGTCAATAGAAGGTAGGCTCTGAGGGTCAGGTCTTTCCTACTGATGAGTCAACAGGGTCAATAGAAGGTAGGCTCTGAGGGTCAGGTCTTTCCTACTGATGAGTCAACAGGGTCAATAGAAGGTAGGCTCTGAGGGTCAGGTCTTTCCTACTGATGAGTCAACAGGGTCAATAGAAGGTAGGCTCTGAGGGTCAGGTCTTTCCTACTGATGAGTCAACAGGGTCAATAGAAGGTAGGCTCAGAGGGTCCGGTCTTTCCTACTGATGAGTCAACAGGGTCAATAGAAGGTAGGCTCTGAGGGTCAGGTCTTTCCTACTGATGAGTCAACAGGGTCAATAGAAGGTAGGCTCTGAGGGTCAGGTCTTTCCTACTGATGAGTCAACAGGGTCAATAGAAGGTAGGCTCAGAGGGTCAGGTCTTTCCTACTGATGAGTCAACAGGGTCAATAGAAGGTAGGCTCTGAGGGTCAGGTATTTCCTACTGATGAGTCAACAGGGTCAATAGAAGGTAGGCTCTGAGGGTCAGGTCTTTCCTACTGATGAGTCAACAGGGTCAATAGAAGGTAGGCTCTGAGGGTCAGGTCTTTCCTACTGATGAGTCAACAGGGTCAATAGAAGGTAGGCTCTGAGGGTCAGGTCTTTCCTACTGATGAGTCAACAGGGTCAATAGAAGGTAGGCTCTGAGGGTCAGGTCTTTCCTACTGATGAGTCAACAGGGTCAATAGAAGGTAGGCTCTGAGGGTCAGGTCTTTCCTACTGATGAGTCAACAGGGTCAATAGAAGGTAGGCTCTGAGGGTCAGGTCTTTCCTACTGAGTCAACAGGGTCAATAGAAGGTAGGCTCTGAGGGTCAGGTCTTTCCTACTGATGAGTCAACAGGGTCAATAGAAGGTAGGCTCTGAGGGTCAGGTCTTTCCTACTGATGAGTCAACAGGGTCAATAGAAGGTAGGCTCTGAGGGTCAGGTCTTTCCTACTGATGAGTCAACAACTCCTTTGCATTAGCGTAGCCTCTTCTGTAGCCTGTCAACTATGTGTCTGTCTATCCCTGTTCTTTCCTCTCTGCACAGACCATACAAACGCTCCACACCGCGTGGCCGCGGCCACCCTAATCTGGTGGTCCCAGCGCGCACGACCCACGTGGAGTTCCAGGTCTCCGGTAGCCTCTGGAACTGCCAATCTGCGGCCAACAAGGCAGAGTTCATCTCAGCCTATGCCTCCCTCCAGTCCCTCGACTTCTTGGCACTGACGGAAACATGGATCACCACAGATAACACTGCCACTCCTACTGCTCTCTCTTTGTCCGCCCACGTGTTCTCGCACACCCCGAGAGCTTCTGGTCAGCGGGGTGGTGGCACCGGGATCCTCATCTCTCCCAAGTGGTCATTCTCTCTTTCTCCCCTTACCCATCTGTCTATCGCCTCCTTTGAATTCCATGCTGTCACAGTTACCAGCCCTTTCAAGCTTAACATCCTTATCATTTATCGCCCTCCAGGTTCCCTCGGAGAGTTCATCAATGAGCTTGATGCCTTGATAAGCTCCTTTCCTGAGGACGGCTCACCTCTCACAGTTCTGGGCGACTTTAACCTCCCACGTCTACCTTTGACTCATTCCTCTCTGCCTCCTTCTTTCCCTCCTCTCCTCTTTTGACCTCACCCTCTCACCTTCCCCCCTACTCACAAGGCAGGCAATACGCTCGACCTCATCTTTACTAGATGCTGTTCTTCCACTAACCTCATTGCAACTCGCCTCCAAGTCTCCGACCACTATCTTGTATCCTTTTCCCTCTCGCTCTCATCCAACACTTCCCACACTGCCCCTACTCGGATGGTATCGCGCCGTCCCAACCTTCGCTCTCTCTCCCCCGCTACTCTCTCCTCTTCCATCCTATCATCTCTTCCCTCTGCTCAAACCTTCTCCAACCTATCTCCTGATTCTGCCTCCTCAACCCTCCTCTCCTCCCTTTCTGCATCCTTTGACTCTCTATGCCCCCTATCCTCCAGGCCGGCTCGGTCCTCCCCTCCTGCTCCGTGGCTCGACGACTCATTGCGAGCTCACAGAACAGGGCTCCGGGCAGCCGAGCGGAAATGGAGGAAAACTCGCCTCCCTGCGGACCTGGCATCCTTTCACTCCCTCCTCTCTACATTTTCCTCCTCTGTCTCTGCTGCTAAAGCCACTTTCTACCACTCTAAATTCCAAGCATCTGCCTCTAACCCTAGGAAGCTCTTTGCCACCTTCTCCTCCCTCCTGAATCCTCCCCCCTCCTCCCTCTCTGCAGATGACTTCGTCAACCATTTTGAAAAGAAGGCCGACGACATCCGATCCTCGTTTGCTAAGTCAAACGACACCGCTGGTTCTGCTCACACTGCCCTACCCTGTGCTCTGACCTCTTTCTCCCCTCTCTCTCCAGATGAAATCTCGCGTCTTGTGACGGCCGGCCGCCCAACAACCTGCCCGCTTGACCCTATCCCCTCCTCTCTTCTCCAGACCATTTCCGGAGACCTTCTCCCTTACCTCACCTCGCTCATCAACTCATCCCTGACCGCTGGCTACGTCCCTTCCGTCTTCAAGAGAGCGAGAGTTGCACCCCCTTCTGAAAAACCTACACTCGATCCCTCCGATGTCAACAACTACAGACCAGTATCCCTTCTTTCTTTTCTCTCCAAAACTCTTGAACGTGCCGTCCTTGGCCAGCTCTCCCGCTATCTCTCTCAGAATGACCTTCTTGATCCAAATCAGTCAGGTTTCAAGACTAGTCATTCAACTGAGACTGCTCTTCTCTGTATCACGGAGGCGCTCCGCACCGCTAAAGCTAACTCTCTCTTCCTCTGCTCTCATCCTTCTAGACCTATTGGCTGCCTTCGATACTGTGAACCATCAGATCCTCCTCTCCACCCTCTCCGAGTTGGGCATCTCCGGAGCGGCCCACGCTTGGATTGCGTCCTACCTGACAGGTCGCTCCTACCAGGTGGCGTGGCGAGAATCTGTCTCCTCACCACGCGCTCTCACCACTGGTGTCCCCCAGGGCTCTGTTCTAGGCCCTCTCCTATTCTCGCTATACACCAAGTCACTTGGCTCTGTCATAACCTCATATGGTCTCTCCTATCATTGCTATGCAGACGACACACAATTCATCTTCTCCTTTCCCCCTTCTGATGACCAGGTGGCGAATCGCATCTCTGCATGTCTGGCAGACATATCAGTGTGGATAACGGATCACCACCTCAAGCTGAACCTCGGCAAGACGGAGCTGCTCTTCCTCCCGGGGAAGGACTGCCCGTTCCATGATCTCGCCATCACGGTTGACAACTCCATTGTGTCCTCCTCCCAGAGCGCTAAGAACCTTGGCATGATCCTGGACAACACCCTGTCGTTCTCAACTAACATCAAGGCGGTGGCCCGTTCCTGTAGGTTCATGCTCTACAACATCCCAGAGTACGACCCTGCCTCACACAGGAAGCGGCGCAGGTCCTAATCCAGGCACTTGTCATCTCCCGTCTGGATTACTGCAACTCGCTGTTGGCTGGGCTCCCTGCCTGTGCCATTAAACCCCTACAACTCATCCAGAACGCCGCAGCCCGTCTGGTGTTCAACCTTCCCAAGTTCTCTCACGTCACCCCGCTCCTCCGCTCTCTCCACTGGCTTCCAGTTGAAGCTCGCATCCGCTACAAGACCATGGTGCTTGCCTACGGAGCTGTGAGGGGAACGGCACCTCAGTACCTCCAGGCTCTGATCAGGCCCTACACCCAAACAAGGGCACTGCGTTCATCCACCTCTGGCCTGCTCGACTCCCTACCACTGAGGAAGTACAGTTCCCGCTCAGCCCAGTCAAAACTGTTCGCTGCTCTGGCCCCCCAATGGTGGAACAAACTCCCTCACGACGCCAGGACAGCGGAGTCAATCACCACCTTCCGGAGACACCTGAAACCTTACCTCTTTAACCTGTTAGGCCGCCCCATCCCGGATCCGGGATTGTGACTACAGCCTCAAGCTCATTACCATAACGCAACATTAGCGATTTCTGAAAATTGCAAAATAAATGAAATAAATATGCCTGTCCTCAAGCTTATCCTTTTCTTAACAATCCTGTCGTCTCAGATTTTCAAAATATGCTTTAGAACCAGAGAAAATCAATAATTTGTGTAAGAGTGGTGATAGCTAGCTTAGCATTTAGCGTTAGCATTTAGCACGCAACATTCACAAAAACCAGCAAAGGGATCAAATAAAATAATTTACCTTTGAAGAACTTCAGATGTTTCAATGAGGAGACTCTCAGTTACATAGCAGATGTCCAGTTTTTCCTGAAAGATGCTTGTGTAGGACACAACGTTCCGTTTTGTTACTATGCATTTGGCTACCGAAACTAACCGAAAATTCAGTCACCTAAACGTCGAATTTTTTTTCCGAATTAACTCCATAATATCGACTGAAACATGGAAAACGTTGTTTGAATCAATCCTCAAGGTGTTTTGTCATATATCTCTTCATTGAAATGCCAGTCCTAGAAGCGTGCATTCTTCTCTGATTCGGATGGAAAAATACTGGGACCTGACTTTTGCGCACCAATTTCCACGCAGACACCATGCGGGACACTTGGTAATTGTAGGCTCTTATGGCCAATCTTCCAATGATATGCCTACAAATACGTCACAATGCTGCAGACACCTGGGGAAACGATAGGAAGTGTCCGTTCATTCCTGTCGCATTCACAGCCATATAAGGAGATCATGGAAAACGTGCCTTCAGAAATCCTGTTGATTTCCTGGTCACTCAAACATCTTGGTTTTGCCTGTAGATATTGTTCTATGGCACTCACAGTGAAAATCTTTGCAGTTCTGGAAACGTCAGAGTGTCTTCTTTCCAAAACTACCAAGCATAGTCGAGCATCTTTTCGTGACAAAATATTGCGCTAAAAACGGGCACGTCTTTTTATCCAAAAATGAAATACTGCCCCTATAGGTCTAACAGGTTAAGGAATACCTAGGATAGGATAAGTAATCCTTCTCACACCCCCCTTTTAAGATTTAGATGCACTATTGTAAAGTGACTGTTCCACTGGATCTCATAAGGTGAATGCACCACTTTGTAAGTCGCCCTGGATAAGAGCGTCTGCTAAAAGACTTAAATGTAATGTAAATGTCAACAAGGTCAATAGAAGGTAGGCTCTGAGGGTCAGGTCTTTCCTACTGATGAGTCAACAGGGTCAATAGAAGGTAGGCTCAGAGGGTCAGGTCTTTCCTACTGATGAGTCAACAGGGTCAATAGAAGGTAGGCTCTGAGGGTCAGGTCTTTCCTACTGATGAGTCAACAGGGTCAATAGAAGGTAGGCTCTGAGGGTCAGGTCTTTCCTACTGATGAGTCAACAGGGTCAATAGAAGGTAGGCTCTGAGGGTCAGGTCTTTCCTACTGATGAGTCAACAGGGTCAATAGAAGGTAGGCTCTGAGGGTCAGGTCTTTCCTACTGATGAGTCAACAGGGTCAATAGAAGGTAGGCTCTGAGGGTCAGGTCTTTCCTACTGATGAGTCAACAGGGTCAAGGGTCAGAAGGTAGGCTCTGAGGGTCAGGTCTTTCCTACTGATGAGTCAACAGGGTCAATAGAAGGTAGGCTCTGAGGGTCAGGTCTTTCCTACTGATGAGTCAACAGGGTCAATAGAGGTAGGCTCTGAGGGTCAGGTCTTTCCTACTGATGAGTCAACAGGGTCAATAGAAGGTAGGCTCTGAGGGTCAGGTCTTTCCTACTGATGAGTCAACAGGGTCAATAGGAGGTAGGCTCTGAGGGTCAGGTCTTTCCTACTGATGAGTCAACAGGGTCAATAGAAGGTAGGCTCTGAGGGTCAGGTCTTTCCTACTGATGAGTCAACAGGGTCAATAGAAGGTAGGCTCTGAGGGTCAGGTCTTTCCTACTGATGAGTCAACAGGGTCAATAGAAGGTAGGCTCTGAGGGTCAGGTCTTTCCTACTGATGAGTCAACAGGGTCAATAGAAGGTAGGCTCTGAGGGTCAGGTCTTTCCTACTGATGAGTCAACAGGGTCAATAGAAGGTAGGCTCTGAGGGTCAGGTCTTTCCTACTGATGAGTCAACAGGGTCAATAGAAGGTAGGCTCTGAGGGTCAGGTCTTTCCTACTGATGAGTCAACAGGGTCAATAGAAGGTAGGCTCTGAGGGTCAGGTCTTTCCTACTGATGAGTCAACAGGGTCAATAGAAGGTAGGCTCTGAGGGTCAGGTCTTTCCTACTGATGAGTCAACAGGGTCAATAGAAGGTAGGCTCTGAGGGTCAGGTCTTTCCTACTGATGAGTCAACAGGGTCAATAGAAGGTAGGCTCTGAGGGGGTCTTTCCTACTGATGAGTCAACAGGGTCAATAGAAGGTAGGCTCTGAGGGTCAGGTCTTTCCTACTGATGAGTCAACAGGGTCAATAGAAGGTAGGCTCTGAGGGGGTCTTTCCTACTGATGAGTCAACAGGGTCAATAGAAGGTTCTGAGGTCTTGACACATTCCTGAATACTAAAACAACACCTGAGGGAATGGCATCTAAAACTATTGCAAAATCTTTCGGTGTTACAGGGACCTTGTAAAGTGATACGAATTCCTTATAACTGAGTTAAAGACCCTCTGCATTTACCAGTTGTCTCACCAATAGGATGTTATTTCAGAACCAATATTCTAAAAATAAAGACGTATTTTCATACAATAAATCCCGATTATTCCATATATTCCATATATAATATCTGTGAGGAGAAAAATTATGCATATAAATTAAGGACCATGACAAGAAAACCTGCTGACCAGCCGTAGAGAAATGCAAAGTTCCAATTTCACTGGAACTTTGTCAATATTAAAATTACAACATGAAGTTAAGGCCACCAAGAGTAGAGAAGACATGATGAGGAATACAATTTCACATAGAAGTGGGTCTTCTTAGGAATTGTTTTATCCAATTGATCTTAAAAGTATTATTTATTTAAGGTAGTAAAGTCCAGAAGATTCCGCCCATCATACTCATAAGTGTTCATTACAACAGGTTTCCTAATGTAATGGGGACGGTTTACTAGGATATCAACTCTTTTTTTATTTTAATGTTTTATTTATAGTTTTTTACTTTTATTTTTTATTTGTATTATTAACAACAAATCAATACATAAAGTACATGAGAGAACACAAGTATATATAGATTATAAACAATGGACAATCGAGCTAGGGGTGGGGCTGGGGGCGGGGCTAGGGGGTACAATATCACATTACAATTACACAAGGACCTTAAGGGACATGCATATACTTACAATATGAACTCAGTAGCACAGACTATATCCACATTACGTTGAGAAATAGTGAATTGTGGGAAGTTTAGAAGATACCCTGTTTGTTCTTATAGGTAACCAGATCATGTCTGCAACTCATGTACTAAGTCTTTAACCACACAGTGTTGTTACATTGGTGAGTAAAAACTCATGCTTCCTACCCATTAACATTTTGTCTGAAAATAAAATATACATTTTCTCTCAACTGCGTTACCCACTCCAGTCAGCAGATGGCGGTCTGAGACTTTAAGGCGATGCTGCTGGTGTGACGTATAATGTAGTGGACGGAACGCTTCTTTCAACAGCAACAACAGTCAGACAGACACCTCCGTAGCTTGATAGACAACATAGACGAACCAATAAAGCTCTGTAGACGCTTTCGTGTATATTAGCCACTGTGTTTTAAAACCACTTCTGTCGCCTTGTTAGTTATCCCATTTAATTTCATATTTACGGTGTTGTTATTAGTCATCTAGCTGGCTGGTTAAGTTAGCATTAGCCTAGCTATCTAACATCCCCGACCATGAGTTCACTAAGCTGCTCTCCTCCAGTTAAAGAAGAGGAGGTCTGCTGGACGGAGAAAGAAGCTCTGGTGAAAGAGGAGGAGGAAGAGGAGGCTGTTACAATACAAAAACAAGGAGATGGTGAGGCTGTTACCGTGAAAGAAGAAGAGAAAGACGTTTCAGTGAAAGAAGAGGAGGATGTTACAATTAAAAAGAGGAGGGAGAGAAAGAGGAGGATGGGGAGATGACTGTCACGTCGAAAAAGGAGGAGGAAACTGGATATCTGGGCCCGGTTTCCCAAAAGCAAATCAAGGCATCCAATGGTTCTAACGATGAACTTAACCATAAGATGGTTTTGAGAAACCGTTCCCTGATTAACACTAGTAAGTACTGTCTTAAATACAGAGGCACAAACTCTGCAGTTGTTGGACTGATGTGTGGTGTTAAAGGGGAAGTCTGTAGTTGCTATATCCATATTTTGACTTTTAAATTATTAATTTATAGCCATTGATTCTTGAAGAATATAACACATGCCTCATGAGGTTAGTTCAACTGTTGTACCCCATCAGAACCCCAAATAAGCTTTTTTTTAATCCAATGATTAAAAACAATGTAAACCAACACTGTATAGCCTCAACATGGTTAAAACTATAATGTTGATATCATGGATGGTCAGTCCTTGCATCCATAGGTCTGTCTATGAATTTGAGAGTAGTTACATTTCTCCAGCCCCATCCATCTTATTACCAAAATAGTGGTGTAATTACAGCTTTGTTATTGGTTGAACTGCAGATTGCTGGGTTGTGTGGGTTTTTTAAGCAGCAACAAAATGGCTGCCCAGAGACTTGGTTAACAGCTGAGGGATGGGGGAAGGAGAAGTGTAACCACTCTCAAATTCATAGAGAACGATATTGTAGAAACCGTAACCCTAGCGACCTCGTCAAGAAGTTCAGACATCTTGGGGTAACAGTTATAAGGTGTTGGCTCCCCCTGAATTCACCGCACTATGAGTACAAGGACTGGCCGTCAATAAGGATCAAAATGATAGTTTTAACCAGGTTTCTAGGATATATAGTATATTCTGGAATTCATCCATGATGTCATAATGATAGTTTAACCAGGTTTCTAGGATATATAGTATATTCTGGAATTCATCCATGATGTCATAATGATAGTTTAACCAGGTTTCTAGGATATATAGTATATTCTAGAATTCATCCATGATGTCATAATGATAGTTTAACCAGGTTTCTAGGCTATATAGTATATTCTAGAATTCATCCATGATGTCATAATGATAGTTTAACCAGGTTTCTAGGATATATAGTATATTGTAGAATTCATCCATGATGTCATAATGATCGTTTAACCAGGTTTCTAGGCTATATAGTATATTCTAGAATTCATCCATGATGTCATAATGATAGTTTAACCAGGTTTCTAGGCTATATAGTATATTCTAGAATTCATCCATGATGTCATAATGATAGTTTAACCAGGTTTCTAGGATATATAATATATTCTAGAATTCATCCATGATGTCATAATGATAGTTTAACCAGGTTTCTAGGATATATAGTATATTCTAGAATTCATCCATGAGGTCATAGTGATAATTTAACCAGGTTTCTAGGATATATAGTATATTGTAGAATTCATCCATGATGTCATAATTATAGTTTAACCAGGTTTCTAGGATATATAGTATATTCTAGAATTCATCCATGATGTCATAATGATAGTTTAACCAGGTTTCTAGGATATATAGTATATTCTAGAATTCATCCATGATGTCATAATGATAGTTTAACCAGGTTTCTAGGATATATAGTATATTGTAGAATTCATCCATGATGTCATAATGATAGTTTAACCAGGTTTCTAGGCTATATAGTATATTCTAGAATTCATCCATGATGTCATAATGATAGTTTAACCAGGTTTCTAGGCTATATAGTATATTGTAGAATTCATCCATGATGTCATAATGATAGTTTAACCAGGTTTCTAGGATATATAATATATTCTAGAATTCATCCATACGGTCATAATGATAGTTTAACCAGGTTTCTAGGATATATAGTATATTCTAGAATTCATCCATGATGTCATAATGACAGTTTAACCAGGTTTCTAGGATATATAGTATATTCTAGAATTCATCCATGATGTCATAATGACAGTTTAACCAGGTTTCTAGGATATATAGTATATTCTAGAATTCATCCATGATGTCATAATGACAGTTTAACCAGGTTTCTAGGATATATAGTATATTCTAGAATTCATCCATGATGTCATAATGACAGTTTAACCAGGTTTCTAGGATATATAGTATATTCTAGAATTCATCCATGATGTCATAATGACAGTTTAACCAGGTTTCTAGGATATATAGTATATTCTAGAATTCATCCATGATGTCATGATGACAGTTTAACCAGGTTTCTAGGATATAGTGCTTTATTACAAACAGTGGTGTTATACGAGCTTATGTTGTGGTTTCTGGTGGGGTAATACGGTTGAAACATTTGAGGCATTTATAAGTTATATTCTTCAGTAATCAATGGCTTTACAGTATATGGGTCTTTCCATAACTACCAGTGTAGGTTTCCTGTGGGAGTCAAATTGTCTAGGATATATAATATATTCTAGAATTCACCCATGATGTCATAATGATAGTTTAACCAGGTTTCTAGGATATATAGTATATTCTGGAATCCATCCATGATGTCATAATGATAGTTTAACCAGGTTTCTAGGATATATAGTATATTCTAGAATCACCAGTGTAGATTTCCTGTGGGGGTCAAGTTGTTAGAGCTGTTGATAAGTCATTGTATAATATTCAGACATTTTTTTTTAGGGCTGACCGTATTCTACTGGTCGATTGTTGGGCTGTTTTGTTGACCGTGATTTATTTTTGTAGAGCAGTCGCAAATACGCTACATATACAACATTTTGTGGAAACAGCTATTCTAATTTGTGGATTCGGCTATTTCAGCCACATCCGTTGCTGACTGGTGAATAAAATCGAGAACACAGCCGTGCAATACTTCTTTGCCCCACTGTAGTTCATTAAACTGTAAAGTTTGGTGGAAGAGGAATAATGATGTTTTTTCATGGTTCGGGCCCCTTAGTTCCAGTGAAGGAAATCTTAGTGCTACGGCATTCTGACATTCTAGATGATTCTGTGCTTCCAACAGTTTTGGGAACAGTTTGTGGAAGGCTCTTTCCTGTTGCAGCATGACAATGCCCCCTGTGCATAAAGCGAAATCCGAACAGAATTGGTTTGTCGAGGTTTGGTGTGGATGAACTTGACTTGCCTGCACAGAGCCCTGACCTCAACCCCATCGAACACCTTAGGGATGAATTGGTTTTAGCTTCATTTTCTAAGAGGAGAGAGCAAACCGCAACTTCATTAGGTCTATAATCAATTGCCTAACTGTTGAATATGCCTGTATAAAGGCTTTATAAATCAGTACCAGTCAAAATTTGGACGCACCTACTCATTCAAGGCTTTTTCTTTATTTTTACTATTTTCTACGTTGTAGAATAATAGTGAAGTCATCAACACTATGAAATAACACATATGGAATCATGTAGTAACCAAAAAGTGTTAAACAAATCCAAATATATTTATATTTTCAACTCTTCAAAGTAGACACCCTTTGCCTTGATGACAGCGTTTGCATACTCTTGGCATTCTCTCAACCAGCTTCATGAGGTAGTCACCTGGAATGCATTTGAATTAACAGGTGTGCCTCGTTAAGTTAATTTGTGGAATTTCTTCCTTCTTAATGTGTTTGAGCCAATCAGTTGTGTTGTGACAAGGTAGGGGTGGTATACCGGACAAGGTAGGGGTGGTATACCGGACAAGGTAGGGGTGGTATACCGGACACAGCCCTATTTTGTAAACGACCAAGCCCATATTATGGCAAGAACAGCTCAAATAAGCAAAGAGAAACGACAGTCCATCATTATTTTAAGACATGAATGTCAGTCAATCTGGAAAACTTAAAAACTTTGAAAGTTTCTTCAAGTGCAGTCGCAAAAACCATCAAGCGCTATGATGAAACTGGCTCTCATGAGGACCGCCACAGGAAAGGAAGACCCAGAGTTACCTCTGCTGCAGAGGATAAGTTCATTAGAGTTACTAGCCTCAGAAATGGGCAATTAACTGCACCGCAGATTGCAGCCCAAATAAATGCTTCACAGAGTTCAAGTAACAGACACATCTCAACATCAACTGTTCAGAGGAGATTGTGTGAAATCAGGCCTTAATGGTCGAATTGCTGCAAAGAAACCACTACTAAAGGAGACCAATAACAAGAAGAAGAGTCTTACTTGGGCCAAGAAACACAAGCAATGGACATTAGACGGATGGAAATCTGTCCTTTGGTCTGATGAGTCCAAATTTGAGATTTTTGGTTCCAACAGCCGTGTCTTTGTGAGATGCAGAGTAGGTGAATGGATGATCTCTGCATGTGTGGTTCCCACTGTGAAGCATGGAGGCGGAGGTGTGATGGAGTGGGGGTGCTTTGCTGGTGATTTATTTAGAATTCAAGGCACACTTAACAGCATGGCTACCACAGCAATGCGCCATCCAACCTGGTTTGTGCTTAGTGGGACTATCATAAGATAACAGATATACTGCAACTAGATAACATATGTACTGCAACTAGATAACATATGTACTGCAACTAGATAACAGATGTACTGCAACTAGATAACAGATGTACTGCAACTAGATAACAGATATACTGCAACTAGATAACAGATATACTGCAACTAGATAACAGATATACTGCAACTAGATAACAGATATACTGCAACTAGATAACAGATATACTGCAACTAGATAACAGATATACTGCAACTAGAACTAGATAACAGATATACTGCAACTAGAACTAGATAACAGATATACTGCAACTAGAACTAGATAACAGATATACTGCAACTAGAACTAGATAACATATATACTGCAACTAGAACTAGATAACAGATATACTGCAACTAGAACTAGATAACAGATATACTGCAACTAGAACTAGATAACAGATATACTGCAACTAGAACTAGATAACAGATATACTGCAACTAGAACTAGATAACAGATATACTGCAACTAGAACTAGATAACAGATATACTGCAACTAGATAACAGATATACGGCAACTAGAACTAGATAACAGATATACTGCAACTAGATAACAGATATACTGCAACTAGAACTAGATAACAGATATACTGCAACTAGATAACAGATATACTGCAACTAGAACTAGATAACAGATATACTGCAACTAGAACTAGATAACAGATATACTAGAACTAGATAACAGATATACTACAAATACATACCACATCCATAACTAGATAACATCTCTCTCATATATATATATGGATTATTATTATTATGGATTATTGACTGAAGCGCGCCAGCTAAACTGAGTTTTTATGGATATAGAGGACATTATCGAACAAAAGTGCCATTTGTGATGTATCTGGGACCTTTTGGAGTGCCAACAGAAGAAGATTGTCAAAGGTAAGGCATTTATTCTATCGCTATTTCTGACTTTCGTGGCGCACCTGCCAGGTTGAAATATGTTTTTCATGCTTTTGTATGCGGGGCGCTGTCCGCAGATAATCGCACGGTTTGCTTTCGCCGTAAAGCCTTTGGAAATCTGACACAGCGGCTGGATTAACAAGAAGTTAAGCTTTATTTTGATGTGTGACTTTATGAAAGTTAAGTATTTATAATCCTTCAGTTTGAATTTCGTGCTCTGCAATTTCACCGGATGTTGACCAAGTGGGATGCTAACATCCCACCTGCCCATCAGGAAGTGAAAAGCTTTTAAACATTAATTACAGACGTAAATCAATCATAAACCTGCCCGCTCGACCCTATCCCCTCCTCTCTTCTCCAGACTATTTCCGGAGACCTTCTCCCTTACCTCACCTCGCTCATCAACTCATCCCTGACCGCTGGCTACGTCCCTTCCGTCTTCAAGAGAGCGAGAGTTGCACCCCTTCTGAAAAAACCTACACTCGATCCCTCCGATGTCAACAACTACAGACCAGTATCCCTTCTTTCTTTTCTCTCCAAAACTCTTGAACGTGCCGTCCTTGGCCAGCTCTCCCGCTATCTCTCTCAGAATGACCTTCTTGATCCAAATCAGTCAGGTTTCAAGACTAGTCATTCAACTGAGACTGCTCTTCTCTGTATCACGGAGGCGCTCCGCACTGCTAAAGCTAACTCTCTCTCCTCTGCTCTCATCCTTCTAGACCTATCGGCTGCCTTCGATACTGTGAACCATCAGATCCTCCTCTCCACCCTCTCCGAGTTGGGCATCTCCGGCGCGGCCCACGCTTGGATTGCGTCCTACCTGACAGGTCGCTCCTACCAGGTGGCGTGGCGAGAATCTGTCTCCTCTCCACGCGCTCTCACCACTGGTGTCCCCAGGGCTCTGTTCTAGGCCCTCTCCTATTCTCGCTATACACCAAGTCACTTGGCTCTGTCATAACCTCACATGGTCTCTCCTATCATTGCTATGCAGACGACACACAATTAATCTTCTCCTTTCCTCCTTCTGATGACCAGGTGGTGAATCGCATCTCTGCATGTCTGGCAGACATATCAGTGTGGATGACGGATCACCACCTCAAGCTGAACCTCGGCAAGACGGAGCTGCTCTTCCTCCCGGGAAGGACTGCCCGTTCCATGATCTCGCCATCACGGTTGACAACTCCATTGTGTCCTCCTCCCAGAGCGCTAAGAACCTTGGCGTGATCCTGGACAACACCCTGTCGTTCTCAACTAACATCAAGGCGGTGGCCCGTTCCTGTAGGTTCATGCTCTACAACATCCGCAGAGTACGACCCTGCCTCACACAGGAAGCGGCGCAGGTCCTAATCCAGGCACTTGTCATCTCCCGTCTGGATTACTGCAACTCGCTGTTGGCTGGGCTCCCTGCCTGTGCCATTAAACCCCTACAACTCATCCAGAACGCCGCAGCCCGTCTGGTGTTCAACCTTCCCAAGTTCTCTCACGTCACCCCGCTCCTCCGCTCTCTCCACTGGCTTCCAGTTGAAGCTCGCATCCGCTACAAGACCATGGTGCTTGCTTACGGAGCTGTGAGGGGAACGGCACCTCAGTACCTCCAGGCTCTGATCAGGCCCTACACCCAAACAAGGGCACTGCGTTCATCCACCTCTGGCCTGCTCGCCTCCCTACCACTGAGGAAGTACAGTTCCCGCTCAGCCCAGTCAAAACTGTTCGCTGCTCTGGCTCCCCAATGGTGGGACACACTCCCTCACGACGCCAGGACAGCGGGAGTCAATCACCACCTTCCGGAGACACCTGAAACCCCACCTCTTTAAGGAATACCTAGGATAGGATAAAGTAATCCTTCTCACCCCCCTTAAAAGATTTAGATGCACTATTGTAAAGTGGCTGTTCCACTGGATGTCATAAGGTGAATGCACCAATTTGTAAGTCGCTCTGGATAAGAGCGTCTGCTAAATGACTTAAATGTAATGTAAATGTAATCATGGGCATCACCTTAAGCTCATATAAACAGTGTATTCACCCATGATGTCATAATGACAATTTAACCAGGTTTCTAGGATATATAGTATATTCTAGAATTCATCCATGATGTCATAATGCACAACATCATGGGCATCACCTTAAGCTCATATTTCATATTTCGTATTTCTGCTTTGGGCCTTTAACCATCTGTCTGACTTTGTTGTTCACACAGGAGAGATACGGGACTATCGTGGATCCTCTGGGGAGCCTCAAAAACATCATGAAGCTGACGAGGCAGAGGAGAGTCCCCCAGATCAGAACACCTCAAGAAACACCAGTGGAAACCCACAGGAAAGAAATCTCACCACTGCTCTGACTGTGGGAAGAGATTCACCTCTTCAACAGACCTTAAAAGACATCAGAGAATCCATACAGGAGAGAAACCTTATAGCTGTAATCAATGTGGGAAGAGTTTTAGTGTTACAAGCAGCCTGAAAGCACACCAGAAAACACACACAAGAGAGAAATCGTATAGTTGTGATCAATGTGGGAAGAGTTTTGTTACATCTAGCATTCTGACTACACACCAGAGAACACACACAGGAGAGAAACCTTATAGCTGTGATCGGTGTGGGAAGAGTTTTACTACATCTAACCAACTGACTATACACCAGAGAATACACACAGGAGAGAAACCTTACCACTGCTCTGACTGTGGAAGGAGTTTTGTTTCTTCCCAATATTTAAAATCACACAAGAGAACACACACAATAGCGAAACCTTACCACTGCTCTGACTGTGGAAAATGTTTTGTTTCTTCACAATATTTAAAATCACACCAGAAAACACACACAGGTGAGAAGCCTTATAGCTGTGATCAATGTGGGAAGAGATTTAGTCACTCAAGCAACCTGATGGTACATTTGAGAACGCACACTGAGAGAAACCTTATAGCTGTGATCAATGTGGCAAGAGTTTTACTTCATTTAGCCAGCTGACTATACACCAGAGAACACACACAGGAGAGAAACCTTACCACTGCTCTGACTGTGGAAAGAGTTTTGTTTCGTCCCAAAATTTAAAATCACACGAGAAAACACACACAGGAGAAAAGCCTTATAGCTGTGATCAATGTGGGAGGAGTTTTACTCACTCAAGGAACATGATATCACACCAGAGAACACACACAGGATAGAAATCTTGTGGTTGTAATCAATGCAAGTTCGAATCCCCGTGCTGACATGGTACAAATCTGTCGTTCTGCCCCTGAACAAGGCAGTTAACCCACTGTTCCTAGGCCGTCATTGAAAATAAGAATTAGTTCTTAACTGGCTTGCCTGGTTAAATAAAGGTGAAATTAAGTACATATTTGGGAAGATGTTTACTCAGGCAAATATCCTGATAGCCCACCAGAGAACACACAGAGAAACCTCATAGCTGTGATCAATGTGGCAAGAATTACGCTGGTAAAAGACCTCTGATTAAACATCAGAAAATTCATACATGAAGGAGTTGTTTCATGATATCAATGAAATGATGTCACAATGTAGAATATTTTAACATTGTAGTAGGAGTGTTCTAATGATGTCATAATGTAGAATGTTTTAACATTGTAGTAGGAGTGTTCTAATGATGTCATAATGTAGAATGCTTTAACATAGTAGAAGGAGTATTTTAATCATTTCAGCATGATATGGATATTAGAAAACTACAGGCTCTGAATTGAAAGAGTAGTATTTATATGATTAACATTAACACAAATAAAGTGTTGCGTTTCACTTCCCGAGTTGGTGACCTACTTGAATCAAACTGCAACACTCCAAAAATGTAGCGAGCTGTTTTCTACAAGTTGTCCTCTAACCAGGGATTACCTTTATTTAACCAGGCAAGTCAGTTAAGAACACATTCTTATTTTCAATGACGGCCTGGGAACAGTGGGTTAACTGCCTGTTCAGGGGCAGAACGACAGATTTGTACCTTGTCAGCTCGGGGGTTTTGAACTCGCAACTTTCCGGTTACTAGTCCAACGCTCTAACCACTATGGCCGCCCCGATGGATTTACACCTTATTCCCACATTCCGTGTGTTTTTTTAGCTGTTTTAACAGGACGTGAAACCTCATCTCTCCCTCTCGCCCAATTGATTTCAACGTGATATCGATATGAGTAATGACGATTAAGTGCAACCCTCCAAAATGTAGCTGACTGTTTTCTGCAGGTTGTCCTCTAACCAGTGAGGCAAAAGATATCTCCCATTTCCATGTGTTTGTTTAAGTTGTGTTAGTTTCAACAGCACGTACAACCTAATTTCCCTCTAATTGATATCAGTGATGTATTTGCAACTTGTCAAAACGACAGCGTATGTCCAATACACAACAGAGTATATTCGGTTTTTATATTTCATAATATTTCAATGTAATGTAACATTTAGTAATCACAATTTATGCGACTAACTGAATTTTATTGGTACAATTATATTGTTTACTAACAATGTAGTAAAAAAACTAGCTTCTATTTCTGGTTGGATATTACATCATATTCTTACTATTTTAATCAATGTCTTTTCCTTAGAATGATCATTAGTCTTTCAGTTTTATTGTTATTCTTTAGTTTTTCTATGCTCTTATGTTTGTTGTGTTGTAAATATTTCAGTTTTTATTTTCATAGTGTTTTTTTATTACGCATTGTGTTGCATCCATGTCTGAAATGGTCTGTATAAATAAAGCTGGATTTGATTTGAACATATTGCAAAACAAATTAACCCAATGGCCGACCAATCAACAAATATGTGCAAAATCAACACATCTTGGTCCATTTTAGTACAATAAACCATATAAATTCAGTATATCTTCCACCGTGTCAAAATAGTATATAACTTAGTATCAGCTTTCAACCAATCCAGTACATTTATGTTGAAAATTATTATTTTTTTTAATCAACAATACGTCAAAGGATTCAACTCCTGAAAACTGAAACAAACATGGATCAAACAGATCAATCCCACTTTTCCAGCCTGCTGAAGGCGTGGTGGAGAGGTAAACACCACCCCGGCTCTACCAGGGGCTTGAAGTGGTCTCCACAGATTTAACAATAAAGTGTTCTAACAGAATGTAAACGATCTTCACCACCACAGGAGTCGCTAGAGCACAATGGGACAAGGATATCCCAACCGGCCAAACCCTCCCCTAACCCGGACGACGCTTTGTGTGTCGCCTCATGGGTCCCCGGTCGCGTCCGGCTGTGGCACAGCCGGGTATCGAACCAGGATCTGTAGTTAGCTGAGCAGTCTGAGGTCGAAACAACAGGTGCGGTAGAGAGAGGGTCGAAAACAGCAGGTCTGGGACAAGGTAGCACGTTTGGTGAACAGTTCAGGGTTGCATAGCCGCAGCCAGAACAGTTACAATTGGAGCAGCAGCACAACCAGGTGGACCGGGGACTGCAAGGAGTCATCAGGCCAAGTAGTCCTGAGGCATGGTCCTAGGGCTCAGGTCCCCAGAGAGAGAGGAAGCTTAAGTTCACACAGGACACCAGATAACACGGGAGAATTGTGTGACCTCTCACCCTCACCTCTCACCTCTCACCTCTCTGGCTGTAGAAGTGTTCTTCCTAACCAGTCCCTCAAGAAATGAATGTGCCTGAGGGGAAATTAACTTTCATACAGCCAAAAGGGGTGAGAAATTACACCAATATCAGTGGACAATTTGCACTAATGTAAATAAACATGGATGATGGAACATATTACCTTTTGCTTACGTGATGAACCGCTAAGGGGACATAAATATTTACCATCTTTGACCTCTCACCTCTCTGGCTGTAGAAGTGTTCTTCCTAACCAGTCCCTCAACAGCTCTCTGACTGAGCTCCACCCTCACTGGGTCTTCAGAGGAGAGGAAGGCTGAGGAGGGATGGAAGGATGAATGGATCAATCAGTCAACAAGTCAGTAATATAAAGAGAGTGTTGATCATCTCCCACCCATGGAGAGACCTTTATACTGTATCCAGGGTTGGGTAGGTTACTTTCTAAATGTAATCTGTTAGTTACTAGTTACCTGTCTAAAAGTGTCATCAGTAACATAACTGTTGGATTCCCCAAACTCACTAATGTAATCTGATTACTTTCTAAATGTAATCTGTTGGTTACTAGTTACCTGTCTAAAAGTGTCATCAGTAACATAACTGTTGGATTCCCCAAACTCACTAATGTAATCTGATTACTTTTAGATTCCTTTCTCCTCAAGAGGTTCAACTTAGTACCACAGTCATAATATCTATAACCTTAACCACACTGCTAACCCTAATGGCTAACTGCTAACCCTAATGCCTACCTTGTCCCAGACCTTACCTTATATTCATCATTGTGCTTTTGTAATTACAAGTGTTCCTATAATGTACAGATATTATAAAATTCCTTTCAGGATGGAAGGTAGAATGGATCAATCAGTCAACAAGTCCGTTATATAAAGAGAGCGTTGATCAGTTTAAATGTTCATTCATTGAAATCGGTAACAACCTTTGGATTACCCAAACTCAGTAACGTAATCGGATTACTTTCAGATGACTTTCCCCTTAAGAGGCACAGGCTAGTAACACAGTCATAAAATCTGATTTAACTTTACGCATACTGCTAACCCTAATGCCTAACCCCAACCGTAACCATACTGCTGACCCTAATTACTAACCCCAACCGTAACCATACTGCTGACCCTAATGCCTAACTTTAACCATGCTGATAACCCTAATACCTAACCTTAACCATACTGCTAACCCTAATGCCTAATCTTAACCATACTGCTAACCCTAATGCCTAACCCCAACCTTAACCATACTGCTAACCCTAATGCCTAACCCCAACCTTAACCATACTGCTAACCCTAACCCTAATGCCTAACCCCAACCTTAAATTACCCTAACCTTAACCATACTGCTAACCCTAATGCCAAACCTTACATTTTTGTTTTCATGATATTTTAAAATATAGCACATTTTGACTGCAGCGTTTACGTCTAGCGGAAATCGATCAGTTCTGCGGGGCTTTATATATAACCGACAATAAATAAATATATATATAAATAAAGATAGATAGATAGATTATCCAACAAAAGTGTCATACTTCTCGTGCTTCGCAGAGCAGCGCAGAGCTGTTGTCAAGAAAGTTGTCAAGGAATTGAGTTTGTGAGGTTGTGTCCCCGCCCTCGCCTGCCTTAAACCAATCATGTCAATGCAGAGCTATACATACAATGCCCTCTCCGCATTGATACAAAATCCTAAGAAGCACACAGCAATGCGGAATGGAGCTCAATTTGGCCTCTGCATGCCTCCGGAGACTTCACTTCCTTGACTAATTTCTTCCTGCGCTTTAGCATTTTGTCTGAAAATAAAATAGACTAATATACTAAATAGACTAAAATAAAATAAATTTTACTCAACTGCGTTACCCACTCCAGTCAGCAGATGGCGGTCTGGGAATTTAAGGCGATGCTGCTGGTGTGACGTATAATGAAGTGGACGGAACTCTTCTTTCAACAGCAGCAACAGTTAGTCAGACACCTCGGTAGCTTGATAGACAAAATAGACGAACCAATAAAGCTCTTTAGACGCTTTCGTGTATATTAGCCACTGTGTTTTAAACACACGCATATCGTCTAGTTAGTTATCCAATTAAATTTGATCCAATTTAATTTCATATTTACGGTGTTGTTTTTGTTCAAGCTTGGTCAGCTAGCAGGCTGGTTAAGTTAGCATTAGCCTACCTAGCTAACATCTCCGACGATGAGTTCACTAAGCTTCTCTCCTTCTAAAGAAGAGGTCTGCTGGACGGAGAAAGAGGGTCTGTGGCTGAACATTGTCGTGAAAGAGGAGAAGGAAGAAGAGGATGTCACAATACAAAAACAAGTAGCGGTTGATAAAGACGTTTCAGTGAAAGAAGAGAAAGGCGCGTTCAGAGTGAAAGAGGAGGAGGATGTTACAGTAAAAGAAGAGGAGGAAGAGAAAGAGGAGGATGCAGTTTTTGGAGTGAAAGAGGAGGAGGGGGAGATGACTGTCACATCGAAAAAGGAGGAGGAAGAAGAGGAGGACACTGGATATCTGGGCCCGGTTTCTCAAACGCATCTTAAAGCGTCCAATGGTTCTAACGGTGAACTTAGCAGTAAGATGCTTCTGAGAAACCGTTCCTCGATTTACACTAGTAAGTACTGTCTTATAAACAGAGTCACAAACTCTGCAATTGTTGAACTGATGTTTGGTGTTAAAGGGGATATCTGCAATTACAACATCCATATTTGGACTTTTCAATTATTTATTTATAGCCATTGGTTCTTGAAGAATATAACACATGCCTCATGAGCTTAGTTCAACTGTTTACCCCATCAGAACCCCAAATAAGCTTTTTTTACTATAATGTTTATAAACAATGTAAATCAACACTGAATAGCTTCAACATGGTTAAAACTATAATGTTGATATAATGGATGGTCAGTCCTTGCATCCATAGGTCTGTCTATGCATTTGAGAGTAGTTACGTTTCTCCAGCCCCATCCATCTTATTACCTAAACAGTGGTGGAATTACGTTACGGTGGAGCTTATGTTTTGGTTTCTGATGGTAATACAGTTGACATTTGAGGCATTTATAAGTTATATTCTTCAAGAATGATATAGTAAATGTGTATTTTTATAACTGCCAGTGTAGATTTCCTGTTGGGGGTCAATTTGTCTAGGATATATAGTATATTCTAGAATTCATTTATGAGGTCATAATGATAGTTTAACCAGGTTCCTATGATATATAGTATATTCTATAACTGCCAGTGTAGATTTCCTGTGGGGGTCAAGTTGTTACAGCTGTTAAGTCAAATTGTATAATATTCTGCCAATTTTTTCCCCACTTTTTTTTATGGCCTGTAGTCGGCTGGCCGATTCTTTGGTCGATAGGCTGTTTTGTTGACTAATATTTTTTGGTCAAGCAGTTGCAAATACACTACATATACAAATGTGTTCACACTTCAAATTAGTGGATTCAGCTATTTCAGCCACACCCGTTGCTGACTGGTGTATAAAATCGAGCACACCGCCATGCAATCTCCATAGACTAACATTGGCAGTAGAATGACCTTACTGAAGAGCTCAGTGACTTTAAAACGTGGCACCGTCATAGGATGCCACCTTTCCAACAAGTCAAATTTCTGCCCTGCTAGAGCTTCCCCTGGTCCACTGTATGTGCTGTTATTGTGAAGTGGAAACGTCTAAGAGCAACAACGGCTCAGCTGCAAAGTGGTAGGCCACACAAGCTCACAGAACGGGAAGGCCGAGTGCTGAAGCGTGTTCCAAACTGCCTCGGACGGCCGAGCGGACGCACACGAGCCCCGAGATCACCACGCGTAATGCATCGGCCGAAGTGGTGTGAAGGTTTCCGCCATTGGACTCTGGAGCATCGGACTGCCAGGTAATTCTGGAGCATCGGACTGCCAGGTAATTCTGGAGCATCGGACTGCCAGGTGATTCTGGAGCATCGGACTGCCAGGTGATTCTGGAGCATCGGACTGCCAGGTGATTCTGGAGCATCGGACTGCCAGGTGATTCTGGAGCATCGGACTGCCAGGTGATTCTGGAGCATCGGACTGCCAGGTGATTCTGGAGCATCGGACTGCCAGGTAATTCTGGAGCATCGGACTGCCAGGTGATTCTGGAGCATCGGACTGCCAGGTGATTCTGGAGCATCGGACTGCCAGGTAATTCTGGAGCATCGGACTGCCAGGTGATTCTGGAGCATCGGACTGCCAGGTGATTCTGGAGCATCGGACTGCCAGCTGGTGAAGTGTGATTCATTCTTGACGGACAAATCTGGTTTTAGCGGGTGCTACCTGCCTGAATGCATAGTTCCAACTGTAAAGTTTGGTGGAAAGAGGAATAATGATCTGGGGCTGTTTTCATGGATCAGGCCCCTTTAGTTCCAGTGAAGGGACATGTTAATGCTACAGCATACAACGACATTCTAGCACATTCTGTGCTTCCAAATCCGTAGCAACAGTTTGACCCTTTCCTGTTTCAGCATGACAATTCCCTTGTGCATAAAGCCAAGTCCAAACAGAAATGGTTTGTCGAGGTACGGTGTGGAAGAGCTTGACTTGCCTGCACACAACTGCATATTAATGCCCATGATTTTGGAATGAGATGTTCGACGAGCAGGTGTCCACATACTGTTGGTCATGTAGTGTCCTGTTGGTCATGTAGTGTCCACATACTGTTGGTCATGTAGTGTCCACATACTGTTGGTCATGTAGTGTCCACATACTGTTGGTCATGTAGTGTCCACATACTGTTGGTCATGTAGTGTCCGCATACTGTTGGTCATGTAGTGTCCTGTTGGTCATGTAGTGTCCACGTACTGTTGGTCATGTAGTGTCCACATACTGTTGGTCATGTAGTGTCCACGTACTGTTGGTCATGTAGTGTCCTGTTGGTCATGTAGTGTACTGTTGGTCATGTAGTGTCCACATACTGTTGGTCATGTAGTGTCCACGTACTGTTGGCCATGTAGTGTCCTGTTGGCCATGTAGTGTCCTGTTGGTCATGTAGTGTCCTGTTGGTCATGTAGTGTCCACGTACTGTTGGTCATGTAGTGTACTGTTGGTCATGTAGTGTCCACGTACTGTTGGTCATGTAGTGTCATGTAGTGTATTATAACGTTTTGCTACCGTTACATTCCTGTGGTAGTATTGTGTTGGGAGTGTCAGTGTAGGATGTGGGGTAGAGTCTGGTCAGTGTGGGTGTAGAGTCTGGTCAGTGTGGGTGTAGAGTCTGGTCAGTGTGGGTGTAGAGTCTGGTCAGTGTGTGGGTAGAGTCTGGTCAGTGTGGGTGTAGAGTCTGGTCAGTGTGGGGGTAGAGTCTGGTCAGTGTGGGGGTAGAGTCTGGTCAGTGTGGGGGTAGAGTCTGGTCAGTGTGTGTGGTCAGTGTGGGGGTAGAGTCTGGTCAGTGTGGGGGTAGAGTCTGGTCAGTGTGGGGTAGAGTCTGGTGAGTGTGGGGGTAGAGTGTAGTGAGTGTGCGGGTAGAGTGTAGTGAGTGTGCAGGTAGAGTGTAGTGAGTGTGCAGGTAGAGTGTAGTGAGTGTGCAGGTAGAGTGTGGTGAGTGTGCAGGTAGAGTGTGGTGAGTGTGCAGGTAGAGTGTAGTGAGTGTGCAGGTAGAGTGTAGTGAGTGTGCAGGTAGAGTGTAGTGAGTGTGCAGGTAGAGTGTAGTGAGTGTGCAGGTAGAGTGTAGTAAGTGTGCAGGTAGAGTCAGTGGAGCAGCTGTCCAGCGGTCTTATGGTTTGGGGGTAGAAGCTGTTCAGGAGCCTTTTGGTCCCAGGCTTGGCAATCTGGTACTGCTTGCTGTGCGGTAGCGGAGAGTACTGTCTGTCACTTGGGTGGCTGGAGTCTTTTGACAATTTTTGGAGCCTTCCTCTAACACCGCCTGGTATAGAGGTCCTGGATGGCAGGAAGCTTGGCCCCAGTGATCTACTGGGCCGTACGCAGTACCCTCTGTAGTGCCTTGCGGTAGGAGTCCGAGCAGTTGCCATACCAGGGTAGTGATGAAACCATTCAGGATGCTCTCGATGGTGCAGCTGTAAAACCTTTTGAGGATCTTTTGAGGACCCATGCCAAATCTTTTCAGTCTCCTGAGGAGGAATAGGCTTTGTTGTGCCCTCTTCACGACTGTCTTGGTGTGTTTTGTCAATGTGAATGGGGGGCGTGTTCGGCCCTCCGTTTCCTGTAGTCCACCATCAGCTCCTTTTGTCTTGCCCACGTTGAGGAAGAGGTTGTTATCCTGGCACCACACTGTCAGGTCTCTGACCTCCTCCCTGTAGGCTGTCTCATCGTTGAGGAAGAGGTTGTTGTCCTGGCACCACACTGCCAGGTCTCTGACCTCCTCCCTATAGGCTGTCTCATCGTTGAGGAAGAGGTTGTTGTCCTGGCACCACACTGTCAGGTCTCTGACCTCCTCCCTGTAGGCTGTCTCATCGTTGAGGAAGAGGTTGTTATCCTGGCACCACACTGTCAGGTCTCTGACCTCCTCCCTGTAGCCTGTCTCATCGTTGAGGAAGAGGTTGTTATCCTGGCACCACACTGTCAGGTCTCTGACCTCCTCCCTATAGGCTGTCTCATCGTTGAGGAAGAGGTTGTTGTCCTGTTGGCACCACACTGTCAGATCTCTGACCTCCTCCCTGTAGCCTGTCTCATCGTTGAGGAAGAGGTTGTTATCCTGGCACCACACTGTCAGGTCTCTGACCTCCTCCCTGTAGGCTGTCTCATCGTTGAGGAAGAGGTTGTTGTCCTGGCACCACACTGCCAGGTCTCTGACCTCCTCCCTGTAGGCTGTCTCATCGTTGAGGAAGAGGTTGTTGTCCTGGCACCACACTGTCAGGTCTCTGACCTCCTCCCTGTAGGCTGTCTCATCGTTGAGGAAGAGGTTGTTGTCCTGGCACCACACTGTCAGATCTCTGACCTCCTCCCTGTAGCCTGTCTCATCGTTGAGGAAGAGGTTGTTATCCTGGCACCACACTGTCAGGTCTCTGACCTCCTCCCTGTAGCCTGTCTCATCATCATCTGTGATCAGGCCTACCACCGTCTGGTTGTCAGCTTAATGATGGTGGTGGAGTGTTGCGCTGCCATACAGTTGATGGTGAACTTGGAAGTAGAGGATCAGTATGGCGGATGATTTAAAAATGATTTGTTTTTTAAAGAAATGGAGCCGCTCAACATTTACATTACACTTAGTCATCTTGCAGACTCCCGTCCAGAGTGACCCACAGCAGCAACCAGGGTCAAGCGCCCCCCGCCCAAGGGAACGTCGACAGATCTCTCACCAAGCTCCTGTTGGCCACCGGCCCAAAGCTCTCAACTGCCAGGTCACAAACCATCCAAGACGGATGGATCCCAGAGAGCCCCTCGTCCCCCCGGGGGTCCTTAGCTTAGTGATGAGCTTTGAGGACACTATGGTGCTGAACGCTGAGCTGTAGTCGATGAATAGAGAGAGAGATCCCAGAGAGCCCCTCGTCCCCCGGGGTCCTTAGCTTAGTGATGAGCTTTGAGGACACTATGGTGCTGAACGCTGAGCTGTAGTCGATGAATAGAGAGAGAGATCCCAGAGAGCCCCTCGTCCCCCGGGGTCCTTAGCTTAGTGATGAGCTTTGAGGGCACTATGGTGTTGAACGCTGAGCTGTAGTCGATGAATAGCATTCTCACGTAGGTGTTCCTTTTGTCCAGGTGGGAAAGGGCAGTGTGGAGTGCAATAGAGAATGCAATCTGTGGATCTTGTTGAAACGGTATGCAAATTAGGAGTGGGTCTAGGGTTTTGGGATAATGGTGTTGGTGTGAGCCATGACCAGCCTTTCAAAGCACTTCATGGCTACAGATGTGAATGACGGGGCAGTAGTCATTGAAACCAGTTACCTTGGCGTTCTTGTGCACAGGGATTATGGTGGTTTGAAACATGTAGGTATTACAGACTGGGTCAGGATGCGGCGGAGGCAGCAGCAGCAGAGAAACAGGAAACAGGAAACAGCCCTATTAGGATGGGATTAGTTTTACTGGGGTGGGCAGGTACATTAGGAATGTCTAGTTTGAGAAACAGGAAACAGCCATATTAGGATGGGACTAGTTTTACTGGGGTGGGCAGGTACATTAGGAATGTCTAGTTTGAGAAACAGGAAACAGCCATATTAGGATGGGACTAGTTTTACTGGGGTGGGCAGGTACATTAGAAATGTCTAGTTTGAGAAACAGGAAACATCCCTATTAGGATGGGATTAGTTTTACTGGGGTGGGCAGGTACATTAGAAATGTCTAGTTTGAGAAACAGATACCTCACCTCAACGTGCCGAAGAAAAGAAAAAAAACGAAGAAGAAAATTCTTTAAAAAACATTTTTTTTAACCTTTATTTAACCAGGCAACTCAGTTAAGAACAAATTCTTATTTTCAATGACGGCCTAAGAACAGTGGGTTAACTGCCTGTTCAGGGGCAGAACGACAGATTTGTACCTTGTCAGCTCGGGGATATGAACTTGCAACCTTTCGGTTACTAGTACAAAGCTCTAACCACTAGGCTACCCTGCCGCCCCCTCTAACCACTAGGCTACCTGACCCCCCTCCCCTCTAACCAATAGGCTACCTGACTCCCCTCCCCTCTAACCACTAGGCTACCCTGCCGCCCCTTCTGTCTTAAGACAATTGTTAAACAAGTTTGGACACAACATCATGTGCATCACTTTTTAGTTAAAATAACCAGTGGATTTCTGCTGTTGTGGCCTTTTAACCATCTGTCTGACTTTGTTGTTGTTCACACAGGAGAAGGATGTGACTATCGTGGATCCTCTGGGGAGCCTCAACAACAGCATGATGCTGAAGAGACAGAGAAGAGTCTCTCCACATCAGAACACCTCAAACACCAGCAGAGACCCAGAGGGAAGAAACCTCACCACTGCTCTGACTGTGGGAAGAGATTCCCCTCTTCAGCTGACCTTAAAAGACATCTGAGAATCCACACGGGAGAGAAACCTAATAGCTGTGATCAATGTGGGAAGAGTTTTAGTGTTACAAGCAGCCTGAAAGCACACCAGAAAACACACACAGGAGAGAAACCTTATAGCTGTGATCAATGTGGGAAGAGATTTGTTACATCTAGCAGTCTGACTATACACCAGAGAATACACACTGGTGAGAAACCTTATAGCTGTGATCGATGTGGGAAGAGTTTTAATGTTCCAAGCAGCCTGAAAACACATCAGAGAACACACACAGGAGATAGACCTTACAGCTGTAGTCAATGTGGGAAGAGGTTTACTTCATCGAGCCAGCTGACTATTCACGAGAGAACACACACAGGAGAGAAACCTTATAGCTGTAGTCAATGTGAGAAGAGGTTTACTCATTCAAGCAACCTGATGGTACATTTGAGAACGCACACTGGAGAGAAACCTTATAGCTGTGATCAATGTGGCAAGAGTTTTGTTACATCTAGCTGTCTGACTATGCACCAGAGAACACACACAGGAGAGAAACCTTTTAGCTGTGATCAATGTGGGGAAGAGTTTCACTCAGGCAAATATCCTGATAGCACACCGGAGAACACACACAGGAGAGAAACCTCATAGCTGTGATCAATGTGGGAAGAGTTACTCTGGTAAAAGATCTCTTATTAAACACCAGAAAATACATGAAGGACTTGTTTCATGATATCAATGAAATGATGTCACAATGTAGAATGTTTTAACATTGTAGTAGGAGTATTCTAATGATGTCATAATGTAGAACCCTAAATGATTGTCTCCTGTTCTATTGATTTCAGCATGATGTGGATATTATCCTCATCAGGGGGAAAATCCAGGTTCTGAATTGAAAGAGTACTATTTATGTGATTAAAATCGTGTTGTGTTAGACTTACCTCGTCAGTGACCCACTTGAATTAAACTGTACACATTATTCCCAGATTCCTTGTGGTTTTTGAGCTGTTAGTTTTAACAGGAAGTGCAACCTCATCTCCTCCTCTCGGCACAATTGATTTCAAAGTGATATTTATATGAGTGATTACAAATAAGTGTTGCGTTCCTTTGTTTAGCGACCCCTATATTTAAATGCATCAGTCCAAAATGTAGCTGACTGTCTTCTGCAGGTTGTCCTCTAACCAGGGAGGTAAAATATATCTCCCATTTCCATGTGTTTTTTTTAGTTGTGTTAGCATTAATAGCATTTACAGCCTGATTTCCCCCCTAATAGATATATCAGTGATTTATTGCCTCTTGTTGTTTCTGGAAATTGGTTATGCCTAAACCTAACCTTAAATAAACCTAACATTAACCATACTGCTAACCCTAATGCCTAAACCTAACCTTAAATAACCCTAACATTAACCATACTGCTAACCCTAATGCCTAAACCTAACCTTAAATAACCCTAACATTAACCATACTGCTAACCCTAACCGTACTACTAACCCTAACATTAACCATACTGCTAACCCTAACATTACATTTGTTTTTTCATACATTTTTACAATATCGCACATTTTGGCTCCAGCTGGTCCGTCTAGCGGAAATCTGTCAGTTCTGCCGACATGACGAGACTCGTGACAATAAACATCAACCTGCTTAAGAGGCATCAGAAGAAGACAGACGTAATATTACCAATTGTATATTGCAGGATAATGTTAGATATAGACATAGCTGGACATAAATGGTTGTTTTGTTTAACTATGAATTTTATTTAGGCTTCTTCTAAACCATAGCTTTCTACTACAGATAATAAAACGATTCCTTCCGGTTACTAGTCCAACGCTCTAACCACTAGGCTACCCTGCCGCCTCTACACTAACCATTAGGCTACCCTGCCGCCTCTACACTCTAACCATTAGGCTACCCTGCCGCCTCTACACTCTAACCACTAGGCTACCCTAACGCCCCGTTATAACTTTAGGCCTAAAAGATAAAAATTTTCTGTCACATTTTACAGTCTTCAGGAATAAGACTTTTGAACTATGAAGTATAAATGTGTTTAACCTGAGCATAACCCTAAAACTAAGCACTTATGAGCCTACTCTGTCGTTTATGATTTTGTTTGTCATGGAGGACTGATTGGGCTCATTGCTTCCGGTTGATAAAGAAATGCTGCTCTCTGAAAGGCAGGTGCTATTTGCAGGGACGCAGCTTTAACTGGAGCCGGGGTCGTCCCCCCACACATTCTGAAATTTCACTTTTACCTAGTTATATCATTGCAATGTGATACAAAAACGGACAGAGGTGTGCTTTAGGACCATGCGGACGGTTCAGAGCGGTCTTCTTTTTTGGAGTTTTCAACTGGCTGGGTTGAGCACCACAGAGCAGACAGACAGGCTGTGTGAAAAAAGGAAAGCTAATTATGAATAAACCATTTAAATAGACTCACATTCACTGAACATTTAGTGTAGCAGTTAGCAGTGTTATTATTATTATTATGTTTATTACCTTTTGTTTAACCAGGCAAGTCAGTTTTAAGAACAACTTCTTATTTACAATGACGGTCTACTCCGGCCAAACCCAGACGACGCCGAATTGTGCACCGGCATATAGGTAATCAGGTCGTGACTACAACTACATTATTACGTCTTTAAAACTACACTGTGTTGCTACATTGGTGAGTAAAAACTTCCTACCGTTTAACTTTTTTTTTCCTGAAAATAAAATATTAATTTCTCTCAACTGCGTTACCCACTCCAGTCAGCAGATGGCGGTCTGAAACTTTAAGGCGATGCTGCTGGTGTGACGTATAATGTAGTGGACGGAACGCTTCTTTCATCAGCAGCAACAGTTAGTCAGACACCTCCGTAGCTTGATAGACGAAATAGACGAACCAATAAAGCTCTTTAGACGCTTTAGTGTATATTAGCCACTGTATTTTAAACACACTTCTGTCGTCTTGTTAGTTATCCACTTTAATGTCATATTTGCGGTGTTGTTATTAGTCAGCTGGTTAAGTTAGCATTAGCATAGCTAGCTAACATCTCCGACATGAGTTCACTAAACTACTCTCCTCCTGATAAAGAAGAGGAGGTCTGCTGGACGGATGAAGAAGCTCTCATGAAAGAGGAAGAGGAGGCTGTTACAATACAAAAACAAGTAGAGGGTGAGGCTGTTACGGTGAAAGAAGAAGAGAAAGACGTTTCAGTGAAAGAAGAGGAAGATGCGTTCAGAGTGAAAGAGGAGGATGTTACAGTAAAAGAAGAGGAGGAAGATAAAGAGGAGATGACTGTCACGTCGAAAAAGGAGGAGGAAGAAGAGGAGGAAACTGGATATCTGGGCCCGGATTCCCAAACGCATCTTAAGGCATCCAATGGTTCTAATGATGAATTTAGCCATAAGATGGTTTTGAGAAACCGTTCCCTGATTAACACTAGTAAGTACTGTCTTAAATACAGAGGTGCAAACTCTGCAGTTGTTGAACTGATGTTTGGTGTTAAAGCGGAAATCTGCAAATGCTACATTTATATTATTACTTTTAAATTAGTAATTTATAGGCATTGATTCTTGAAGAATATAACACATGCCTCATGTGTAACTGACAGTTAGACTTACAGGTTATGTCGTTGTCTTTTGTTTGAATTGTTTATGTGTCCGCTGTGCAGGGAAATGATAATACAAGCGGAACTACGTAGCTAATACTGTTGTAACGGGGATCCTTATTGTAGCAACACACCTTTGGAGGAAGGCAATCCTGCGCTGCGTTAGCTAAGTTTTCATGTCATCGGGTGTAGTTCATAATGGTTGAAGAGTGTATGTTAGGATGAAGTGTGAATTCATGCCAGGAATAATAAGTGTGAAGTTTAATTTCCTCCCTTCTGTAATAAGCAGCCAATGAGGTATTTGTTCCTTTATTCATGTGTTAATCTGAACCTGTTATAACGCCGGTTAAACTGTTATGTATGTAAGCACTTCAGAGTTATACCAAGCTAATAAGTCACTCGTAAGATAAGGTCGTAAGAGTGTGCTTAACTGTATTTTTCATTTACTTTATAGTTCTCACGGAAGGTGATAATTCTGACTAAAACTACAGAATAAAGCCGCCAGTTAAAATCAAGGAACGGTTGTGCTCGTGGTTACTGAAGGAGCTACAGTGAGAACTCAATGCTCTTCACGAGCAAGAGAGAAAGAAGAATCTCATCCAGCTGTAAAACATCTACAAGATTCCCAAATCCTGGTAGACCTTGTCATCTGCCAGATAAGAGTTTGCACCTACCTGCAAACTAAGAAGAAAATCTCCACATAAGGAAGCATCGTGAGGCAACATAAGGTCAAGACTAACAGGAAAGTCAGACACGCAAGTACAAGTCAAGGTGTTTGAAGGTGGTCCTAGCCTTCTGAACAGCTAATAAGAGACTTTAAGATCACAATTCGTAAGGACTGGAGATAGTTGTCTATTTCATAAAGACTCTGGTATTATGCATTTGCTCTTTCTATCTTAATGTATCGCTGGTATGTGTATTACTGAAAAATATTATTTGATACTTACTAAATATATATATATATAGTCACAAACATTAAGGGTCAGCGTACACCTATTAATTCTATTTTCACCTGTAAGTTAATAGTGTAATTGTTTGGTAAGGTGTTTGTTCAAGCCTTTGTTTCAAGCATTATACATGTTTATACCACGTACTGAGGTATAAATTACAGTGAATTAGAGTATAAATTACCTACTCACTTATCCAAACCTTAGCTAGAATTGATTTGACTTGATTTAGAATGTCAGAAAGAGGTAGTTTCACTAAAGGTGATAGAGATGGGGTGGGTCAAGTTGAGCAGCTGCAGCAACACCTCGCAAACTTCGAGCCTTCATCAGAACAAACAGAGCAGCAGGAAGAGGTAGCACAACAAGAGCCACGAGAAAGGTGAGAGAGGGTCCGCAGGTTAACTGAAAAGGGCAGAGAACTGCGCGACGAAAGGTGGAGACAGCTCGAACAACGTTTCAGGGTCAGCTATGAGAAGTGGAAGGCTCTGGTAAAGGAAGCAAAACTGTCACTGACAGGTTGTTGCTCTGAAGACCTACTAGAAGACCTCTTAAACAAGATTAGCCATACCTCTACAGAGCTAAACCGTGTCTATGTAAATTTGCGTCAAATCGACATTCCCGACAACGATATACGACGCAGAGTTGATACTTGTGAAGCAGTTACAATGTCTATTATCAAGACTGTAAGGTGTCATTTAAAAAGGCAGGGAAGAAGGTCAAAGTAACCAGATAGAGTTGCACTGGAAGGACAGCAATTCCTTGTGCATGTCCGAACTCTCACATAAGTCAAGTCCCAACTATCAGCCCTCAAGTGCTTCCTCCCAGTCTCAAAACAACTCAAAGGTCAACTCCAGATGCTCAAGCGTGTCATCTGTCAAGAGACAAGAGGCTGCGGAAGTTGCTGCTAACCAAGCAGCTTTAGAAGTAATGGTTAGCAAGAACGCCAACTAGAAGAGCTTCAGCGACTCGAAGATGAAGATAAGAGGACAGCGGAGCAAGAAGCTGAGGCTGTGAAACGCAGCTTAGAAGAAGCTAGGCTGCGAGTCAAGTTAGAGGTAGAAAATGCTGCCAGACGAAGGACACTAGAAGACAAGCGTAGAGAGTTAGAGCACCTAGAAGTGCTCAAGAAACTAAATGCTGCCAAGGCGCGAATGCAAGTGTATGAGCAAGATGAAAACTCAGAGGACGAGAAGAGAGAACTACTCTCTAACTGCAAGTATGTGAAAGAAGTCATGCACAGAAGTGGCTCATTTCACAGTCTCTCACCACAACATGTTGTGACAAGCACACAGCAAGAAGATGGCACCAAGACCATGTTCAGGTTACTAGCGGAAGCAATCAGTGAAAGCCGCCTCCCCATACCAGAACCAGTAACATTCAATGGAGAGCCTCTCTCGTACACTGACTGGAAGGTCTCTTTTCAGACTCTGATAGACAGGAAGAACATACCAACAACTGAGAAGATATATTACTTAAGAAAATATGTCGGTGGGCCTGCCAAGAAAGCCATCGAAAGTTACTTTATGTTAGGAACAGAATCAGCCTACCATGCTGCTTGGACCATTCTTGAAGAAAGGTACGGAAACAAATTCTTCATCGCCAAGTCTTTCAGAGATAAGCTCAATGCATGGCCTACGATAGGATCAAGGACAGTCTTGAACTTAGAGACCTTGTAGACTTTCTTCGCAGCTGTGAAGCTGCTATGTCTCAGAATAAGGGCCTGGAGGTGCTTAATGACTGTAATGAAAACCAAAAGATCCTCGCTAAACTTCCAGATTGGCTAACTTCAAGATGGAATAGAAAGGTCACAGACATCTTAGAAGAAACGGAGATCTTTCCTAGCTTCAGTCAGTTTGTGAAGTTTCTCACAAGAGAAGCCAAGATTGCTTGCAACTGTAACATCCTTCATGCTTTGAAACCAAGTGAAGATGGGAAACTTAAGACGCCAAGGATTCAAAACCCCGGAGCAAGGGTATTAGCAACTAACTCTGATGAGAAAGATACTGTTACTAGTTGTGTCTTCTGTGAGAAGTCAGGTCACAGTCTCCACAAATGCTGGAAGTTCATGGATAAGCCCACCCAGAGCGACAGAAGTTTGTTCAAGAG